>NW_021636907.1:0-446862 GCF_004799145.2 Neltuma alba | reverse complement strand
TTTGGCACCTGGCTAAGCAGTCCCGCTGCTAGAATGATTACAGAGCATACTATTTGTGAGATAAAGGGGTGGGAGGAGTTTGAAATATCTGCTAATAGACCTGCTCTAACTGAGAGAAGTATAATAGTTGAAAAGGAGAAGTGTCCGAAGATGAAGAATCAGGAAAGGGAAAGTAGAAACTTGGAAGTGAAGAAGATGAGGTCACTGTCCCAATTAATGTTGAAACTAGCAGGGAATTGGAAAGCAGATTAAATCAGCATCTCTGAGATTGATGCAAGACTGGATCAAGAGACTGAAGTAAATGAAGGAGGAAGTGAAGTACAGAAAATAAACAGCATGAAGGGTGAAGAAGAAGGGCAGAAGACTGAAGAAAATAATTTTGACATCATTAAAGCAATAGTGGTTTATGGAGCTGCGTCTCCAATCTCTGATGTCATGGATGGTTTAAAGAATAAGATTGAAGAGAGGAATGGAGTTTGAAGAAGAAGAGGGAACCATTAAAAGGAGGAAAACTAACATTTCCTGTGAACCTCTTGAATGTATACAGATGCCTCAAGAGGAGAGGATAGTTAAAAGAAGGAAGGAGGAGTGTGGAGCTATTAAGAGACAGATGCGAAGAAGTGGAAGTAGAAGAAGTTCACTGATAAAGGGTGGTGGAAGAAGTAGAGAGAAAAAAGGAGAAGACAGGATAGTGTTTGAGGAGCTTAGTATGAATGATGCTGAAGGTCCTGGTGGCTGGCCTCAAACAGCCACCAAGGATCAATGAAGCTAATTTCCTGGAACTGTCAAGGTTTGGGAAGAGCCTTGACAGTCAAAAAATTGAGGGAGGAAGTTCAGAAGAGTAGACCCTCATTAATCTTCCTAATGGAAACAAAAATAAAAAGTGAAAAGATGAAAAGAATTCAAGAACAATGTCAGATGGATGAGGCTTTTTTTGTGGAGCCAAGAGGTAGTTGAAGGAATGGCAATTTTATGGATTAAAGATTTGGTGGTGAATGTGTGGCACGATTCACCAAACATAATTCATGTTTCAGTGGTCTCAAATACGGTAAAGGTTCCTAAATATATTACCTTCGTCTATGGATCTCCTACAGATGAAGGGAAGATGTTGGTGTGGAACAAAATGAGAAGCATAGCAGCGGGAATTGAGGGTGCTTGGTTCTGCGTGGGTGATTTTAATGATGTTTTGTCTAATGATGAGAAGATGGGCAGACTACCAGTTGATATGAGAAGGGTGCTTATTTTCAGAGTATGATGGCCGATTGCCAGTTGATTGATCTGGGATTTCAGGGTCCTAAATTCACTTGGTGTAATAGGAGGCTGGGGTTAATCATGTGAAGGAAAGGATTGACAGAGCCATGGCCAATACTGAATTTTGTGATGAATTTGGAAATGTGGTGGTTTCTCATATAGAACCCTTAGGATCAGATCATCATTTGCTGGTAGTTGACTTTGAATTTAAGCATTCAAAAGTACAAAGAATGTTTAAATTTGAAGCTGTTTGGGCCGAACATGAGCAGTTTATTTCGGTAGTGGAAAATAGCTGGAAGAAGGAAGAGTATGAAAGTAGAAATAAGGTGCAAGAGCTGGTCAAAAGGCTACTAAAGGTGTAGGAGGGCTTTAATAAGGTGGGGCAAGGAGAACTTCCCAAATGCACGAAAATTAGTGGAAGATCTGACCTGCAGTTGGAAGTATGCAATAGTGGGGCCTTAACTGAGGATAGCAGAAGAGAAGCAGAAGTTTTAATTAAGAAATAGAAGAAGCGTGGGAAAGGGAGGAAAAATATTGGTGGCAAAGATCAAGAGTAAACTGGTTATCAAGTGGTGACAAAAACACCAAATTCTTCCACTTAAGCACTATGAGAAGAAGGGCCAGGAACAAGGTTGTTAGATTAAAAAATGGCAGTGGCAGAATGGATAGAGGAAGAAAGCGAAATTAATGGGGCCTTCACAGATTTTTACAAGAACTTATTCACATCGGGAGGGAATAGAAATATGGAGGTAGCCCTTCAGTTTGTAGAAAAGAAAGTGACTATGGAAGATAATTGCTGCTGGAAAGAAAGTTACGATGGAGGAAATCAAATTAGCTGCTTTTCAACTAAATGGCTTTAAAGCACCTGGGCCTGATGGTTTTTTGGTATTTTCTACCATGCAGCTTGGAATGTGGTTAATGAGGAGGTAGTTTGATGGTAAGAGATTTCTTTTAGAATAATACTAGTTTGAACTTGGTAAATAAAACCAATATTGTTCTGATTCCAAAGGTGGAGAATGTTGAATTGTGGGGCAATTCAGGCCTATTGGGCTTTGTAATTTTGCCTATAAGATTGTATCCAAGGTCCTAGCAAACAGAATGAAAATGTTGCTATCTAGAATCATATTTGAGCATCAAAGGGCGTTTGTAACTGGCAGACTGATTCAAGATAACATCTTGATTGCTCATGAAGCCTTTCACTATCTGAAGAATAAGAAGAAGGGGAAGAGGGTGTATATGGCCATTAAAATAGATATGAACAAAGCCTATGACAGGTTAGAATGGAAGTTTGTAGAAGAAGTGATGAGAAGACTCGGGTTTGGTGAGAAGTGGATTACCTGGGTTATGGAATGTGTGACTTCAGCTAGTTTGAGTTCGCTTGTAGGAGGAAGGAAGGTGGCTGATATAAACATGGAGAGAGGTATTAGACAAGGGGACCCGTTGTCTCCTTATCTCTTTATCCTAGCTGCTGAAGCTCTTTCGGTGATGACACAGTGGTTTGTGGAGAGGGGTCGTTTAAGAGGTATTAAACTAGCTGCAAGTTGCCCAATTCTATCTCACTGCTTTTTTGCCGATGATGCCCTTTTTTCATCAATGCAGAGAAGAGAAATTGTAAGTTGTTAAAGAGCATACTGGATTGTTACTGTGAAGCATCAGGTCAGGTGGTGAATTTTGATAAATCCCGTGTTTTTTTTCCTCAAAGAACGCCAGTGATAGCTTGAAAAAGGAAATGTATGATGTTTTGGGGATAAAGGCAAGCGAGAACCCAGGGAAATACCTGGGACTACCACTGATTTGGGGGAAATCTAAAGCTGAAGCTCTTAATTTTGTGAAGTGCAAGATGAGTTTAAGATTGCAGGGTTGGAAACAAAAGCTATTAACTCTTGCGGGAAGAGAAGTGCTGGTTAAGTCAGTGGCGAATGCAATACCTGTGTTTTCAATGTCTTGCTTCAAATTCCCTTGAAAATGTTGTGTTGAGCTTGACAGTATGGTTTCTAAGTTCTGGTGGGGCCAGAAGGAACAGGAGGGGAGAATCCACTGGAAGTCTTGGAAAAGTATGTGCAAAGCTAAAGGAGAAGGGGGTATGGGATTTAGAGAGCTAGAAGCCTTTAACTTAGCTCTGCTAGCAAAAACAGCACGGAGAATAGTGCAACAACTAGATGCTCTTTGGGTAAAAATGTTGAAGGGCATATATTTCCCTAATGGATGCTTTTTGGAAGCAAAGAAAGGGAATAAAGCATCCTGGGGGTGGTCGAGAGTATTAGATGGAAGGGACGTGATAAGGAAGGATTTATGCTAGAAAGTTGGGAATGGTGAGAAGATCTCTATTTTTAATGATCAGTGGATTCCTACTGCAGACTCTTTGAAACTGAAAAGTAGAAATTTGAATGATAATTCAAGAAATCTCAAGATAAATAGTTTGATTAAAGAAGGAAAGTGGTTTTGATGAGGTCCAAGATGCTCTTGATGATGAAGACAAAGAACTCATTATGCAGGTCAAAATTCCATCAATAAGCAGCAATGACAAAATGGTGTGGTTAAAAAGCAGAAGTGGTGAATACATGGTAAAACTAGGCTATAAGGTTGCTCTGAACATAATGAAGGAAAATGCTATTGATAAGCCTAGTTCTTCTTATAAACCCTCTAAGAACCTGTGGAACGGGATCTGGAACATTAAATTACCTCCTAAGGTGCTGCATTTTATGTGGAGGGCTGTGAATGGGGCTTTGGCAACTAAAGAAGCGTTATACAGGAAGAAATGTTCAGTGAATCCGATATGTGAGATCTGCAGAACACATGTGGAAACTGTTGAGCACATGCTATTTCAATGTCCATAGGCAAAAGTCTGCTGGTTTGGCTCCCCTTTATCACTGAAGTTTGATGATAAGGGAAACTTTTGATTTGAAAAATGGTTGGAAGAATGGTTGGACAGTAAAATGGGTAAGGATAAACAGAATTTAGCAATTTTTGCAGGAATCTACTGGTGGATCTGGAAATCTAGATGCAAGGCAATTTTTGAAGGTGAAGATGTTGATGCCCTGAATTGTGTGGCAAAAGCAATGAGATTAGTTAGAGACTTCCAGAATGCAACTGAAAGGGAGGGAAGAAAGGAAGGAAGGGGCAGGAGGAGCTGTGATAGAAACCAGGAGTGGTTGAGACCAGCAGCTAACACGATCAAAATTAACATGGATAGGGCTTTCAAGCATGACACTAAGGAAGCAGCAGTTGGTGTGGTGTGCAGAAATGAGAAAGGAGAGTTTATTGGAGGCTTAGGGAAGAAGGTGGGGTCGATTTCACCATTTATGACTGAATGTTTAGCTTTTCTGTCTGCTTTAGAAGTTGCTGAAATAAAAAACTGGGATCATGTGGTCTTTGAGATGGATTGCCAGGAGTTGTACGGTCTTCTACAGAGGAAGGATGGGAAAGGAGGAGAATGGTGCTGTTCAGAGGTGGTGTAGAAATGCATTGATGTTCTTTCGGGTAAGTCTTCATGGAATCTTTCCCTGGTTGACAGAAAAGGAAACAAGGCTACTGATCTAATTGCAGCTGAGGCATTGAGGGGCATGGTACCTTCGGGATGGCTTTCAAAGCCACCATTCTCTCTGTTTGCTGTTTTGATTAATGATGTGAGCTCCTGTGACCTGGAGTGTAGGGACCGTACTGGTATTGGCTAAGTGTCCTCTGTAATTAGTTTCTTAGTAAGTCATTTTATTTTCTGTTTGGTCTTTTTCTTTGGTAAGGTTTGTGTGTTAGGTTGTATTCTAGGCTTTTGAGTGTTTGTTTTCCGGCCTTTGGCCTATTGGTGTTTGTATCCTTCTTTTTGGTTATTAATAAAAATGACTTGTTTTGCTAAAAAAAATTAATAATTTCTCGTTTAAACAACTAAATTACACAATTTAAAGTATTAGTCAAAGATAATAAATATGTACAAAAGGATACAATTTATTTTTCTAAAAAACTATTATTTATGGAGATGGTGGGTGGAAGAGAAAATGAATGAAAAAAAAAGAAATAAGGGTGAAATATAATTAATTAGAAGTAAAAATAGAAAAATATATTAAATGGTCAAAGTGAAGCTTAGAAGAAGAAAAAAATCGACCCCCTCAAGTATTGAAGCTTATATTCTGATCCGAAAAAAGTATAAAACAATCTGTGTGCGCGCGCGCTACATATTTCCATTAATTACGAGGAAGAAGAAATAGAAGTGGCCGCGAGATTAAGAGGAAGAATATGTCATGAATTGCGGTTCGCATCCAATCTCGCATGATGCGCACGTGGGACCCCGACGTTTTCTACACGACGTTTAAAGTCTGACTTATCTTTTGCATTCAATCATCAAAGAATAAATGGTTTCGTGTGTATATGTTGAGAGACCCGCTCGCACACGTTACGAGCCAAGCACCTTGCGTTTCCTCCCTAACAAAAAACTAAACAGGTTAATGGATTAATTCAAGAGTGAGTGAGTCAGAACAAAATCAATTCAGAATAGTCTTAATTAAATAATATAATTTAATTAAAAAAATTTAAAAATCAATTTTAAAGGGTGCTAAGTATATTTAAGAAATTAAATAAGGGTAAATTTGCATCTTTATTCTTCAATTTTTTTACTTAATTTCAATTTTCAAACTTTTTAAATATTATATAATATATTTAATATTCTGTCATTTATTTATTTATTATTATATTCCCTTCCCGTCTTGTTATGCATGTTGCTTGTCACTTGTCAAGCCCTCTTTTTTTTTTATTTTCAATTTTCACACGCTTCCTCCTCTTCTCTTTTTCAACCTTCTCCTCTCTTCTCACTTTTTTCCTTCAAAATCAAAGAAAGACTTCTAGCAGAGAGCTTTGCGTTTTCATTTCTAAGATTTAAGTTGTTGTAAAAGCATCTTCTCCATCCAAGCACCTCATACTCCGTCACTGTATCCGCCTTCGCCTTACTTCTCACCCGCCAAAATCCGAGCGTGGAGTCCAATTCTGCTTCCTTCTTGGTCTCACTAAACCTCGTCTTGAATCTTGATATCGAACCTCTCTGCAATAATGAACTGCTTCGGTGGATGAAGACGAAGATGATCATATATAGGTCTTGAGCTGCCACAGTAAAGCTATATATGCAATTAGATCTTGATCCTGATCGACTAGGCTTCTCAAGCTAGTATACCATCATTGCCAACACTCCCCGCCAGAAAAAGTAGCAAGCTTTTTGGTTCAATTTGGGCAATAAGCACACTACATCAGTTAAAAGCATAATTCACATATTGTGTAGCATATTAACCTATCCATGATTTATTTAATTCTTATTAGTTCAATGGTCGGGCAGTTCAACCCCCTGACACGCTATATTTGCCTGTCTGATTCCAGGGACAAGGGAGATTGTCCATATGCACTTTCCTAACAAGTCTCCTTTAAATGAACACCATGCAAACGTTTGGATCTGGATACCATGTCAAATGCCAGATTCATGGCGCAACTAATAATGCTGCTTCTTCTGACCAATCTATTAAGATAGCTTTTATCTCAGGAAGCTTGGCTTGTACTGCTCTAATATCATCGTTGGTTTCGGGCTTTCTCCAACCACTCGCCTTCATTGTTTGTTTAATGTCGCTATTCAAATCGAACACGAAACAGGGGTGAGAGGCTGTGCAAGTGGTAAACCAAGCGAAAGCGAAACATTTGCTTATTCCCTAAGTCTATTCGTGTGTGTGTGTGTGTGTGTATTTTGCTCAATTCGTTGTTGCTACAACAAGGTTATCCCGTTTGTGTGCAAGATGCAGTTGGAGAATTATATTAAACAAAATGATATGAAGAAATTAGTTAGAAAAACCAAGTGACTCAAAATCTGGGGAAAAAATGATGACTTGACTTCCATACATAAAAGTTGCTCAATTCTTTCTTTTTTAGAAAATCAACGATGGTGTCTTCATTTGTTTTTCCCTGTTCATTAACGGCAAACGAACAGAACGAGAGGGTTGTTGTCGATGCATAATTATGCGATCTGATCATTTGATCTCTTTATTGTATTTCCCATTTCCATAAACAATTGTTTCAATATTAACGTGCGATGCAATCAAATACAGAGCTTCCAACTCACACCCAAAATGTTGTCTATGCCTTTTAAGAGGCACCATCAAAAGGTGTTTTCCCACAAAAATCAGTTTATAAATTAGCATAAACCTTTCCCTCACTGCCAGAAAGAGAAATTTTAAAGGAGGATAACGTGTCAATGTGTGACAAAAACTTTCACCATTACAATGTCTTAAAAACAGAGGATATTATACTGGAGATCTTTTCCACTAATGGGACTGTATCTTTACAATCCTCAATTCATGGAACAATCATATTTGTAATTGATAAAATGTCAAACAAATGAAACTAATACAACAACATCATCGTATGACAAATATAATGCGCTGCATGTATGAATACAACCTATTGCCTGGTAACTAGTGATCGATATAAATACTACGCCTAAGTTGTTAAACTTGATGAAGATCTAAACTGGTGGCCGGCTGATTGCTGGGATATTGCCGCTTTCGGTTCTCCTCCAGTGCTCAAGCAAACTTGAAGCTCTGCTTCTAGTTCTCATCCACAGGTCACACAAATATGAAGCCATCTTTTCACCCATTTTTGCTATTTTCTTTTGCATAAAGTACTTGAATGGCAAAATTAGGCAGACAATGAAAGCAAATGGTTGGAGAGAGCGAAGAACCAACGTTGATATGAGAGCAGTATAAGCTAAACTTCCTGAGATAAAAGCTATTTTCACAGAGTGGTCCAAGGAAGTAGTATCAGTTGAGATGCTGGTAGTATCAGTTGCGGTGCAAATCTAAGATGTTATATTATACCCAACTGCAAAGCAATAGACTAGTGAGCTTATAATAAAAATCCATATGCTTGCAGCTGGGCATTCATCCAAAGGTGATGAATTGAGAAAGTGCATTTGGATAATAGTCGCTTTCGCTGAAATCAGAAACGCAAACAAGGCATGTCATTGGATTGAGCTGCACAATCATCAGGCTAATTAAAATTAGAAGTTTCATAATAACATAATCAAAATAAAGAATCATTCTAATAAATATTTGACTATGCATGTCAAGTATACCATTTTCTGTGATCCAGATGTAATCGAGACGTGACCTCGGGGATGGCTGAAGAGGCCCCGATGACTTTGCGAGTGGGGGAAGGGAATGTTTTATGGAGAGGTGAGAGGTAATGGCCAGTGTGCCATCTACTGGCGGGGAGAATGGTAGACACGGTTATTAAACTCGCGAGTTAACTTTGAGTTTAATTTTTTTACGTTTTTAGCTAACAGAATTGTGTCAACTCATTCTTGAACTCGTGATAACTGTAAATTCGATTAAATTAACGAGTTTATTTACTGAATTTACTGTTTTTATGTTTTTAGCTTACTAAATTGTGTCAACTCGCTCTTAAACTCGTAGTAAATTTTTAGATTTGATTATATTTAATGACTTTATATATGAATTTTATAGAACTTTCTTTGTTGAATATGATAAATTATGAATATTAATGGATAATTTCAATTATTTAAGTTTAAAATATATTTAAATGAAATTGTTCTTATTTTTAAAATATATTAATTATTTAATTATATACTTTTAATATTAGTTTATTAATAAAAGTAAACTCAGTTCATGATTCAAATTTACAATCCGAGTTTATTAATAAAAGGTTACTTTTCGTTTACACTCCATCAAACCGCGTCCACCACTAAATCGTCCCCCCGCTCCATGGCAAGCCACTACCACCACACCCAAACGACGATGGTGGCAATGACAGTTTATGAAACACTAATTTGACCATGAACACAGAATCCAGAATTTCCTTTGCATGTAATCGACAGCTCCAAAAGGGGAATTTGATGAGGAATGCATGTATGCATATGAAAATTGATAGGGGTATTCATAGGGGTAATTTAGAGAAAATTGATAAATATGAAAAATGAATCTTATATTTAAGACCAAAACCAACTCAATAATTGGATCCTATATTAAGAACCGGAGGAGTAATTTTTTAGATTGAAAAATCTATTTTACTACTGTATTTCATATTTTTAAGTCTCTTGGTTTGTTAGCCATTTTTTCATAAAGAATCATCAGATTGGAAAGCGACAACGAATTTAATTTGCCCCCATAAATGCATGATTTGAAGTGAAAACGCAAAGCGGAGGGTCCCACGCCCGCCCGCCACCAAATTAATTTTAATTCGTTCGACGTCATTCTCGAATCCGCGTCCCATGATGAAATTGCAAAGAAGTTGCTGTTGGTGAAGAAATGAAAGGATGAAACCCAACAAAATGAAACCAAAAAGCGTCGCACCCTTCAACCCTCTCTCACTTTCTATTCTGAATTTTTAGATCCGTCCCAATTGTCGTTATTTCCAAATAAAATAATTGGGGTGAAAACCAAAACTTTTTGGATATTTAACACTTTCTATAATATCGATCCTTCATATTTAAAAAAAAACTTGATAATATTTATCATATGGAACTTCCTCATCAGAATTCTTTCACATGTAGCAATCACACACGAAGAATAAAATCATATCACAAAGTTAAAGATCTATAGTTTTTTGGGCAACCGATCAAATGATATTATTATAAAAATGAGCTTACATCTACGTCATTTGAAAAGGACAAATAAAAAACATAAGACGACGAAAAAGAATGGAAACTTACACAAGGACAAGAAATGGGTCGGAGCAAGAATGTAGGCAGCTTTTCAATCTAGATCGTTGGATGATTTAGATATGATGAGTTTAGAGTACATATCACTGTAATAAATACTAAAACTCATTTCCCGGGATATTATTTTGGGAAAATTGGAGATAATAAATCTCTTATTAAGAAATTAATTAGCAAATGGTCTCTAAAAACTTTGGTCAACTCAACTTTCATTATGTGCATTTTTTTTTGGTGTTTGATCAAAAGATTTTACTTCCCATAGCAAGTTATCTTTGCAAGTTAATCCCTTATATCCAAATAATATTTTGCGTAAACATATTCCCTTTATGTGACTTATCTTCTTTTTTTAAAAAAAAAATTATCTTCTTTTGAGCATTTTATCAATTTAAGAAATATTTGCCAATTAAATTTCTAGCGAGACATTTATTTTAGTTTTTCCCACGACATTTAAACCTCGCTTCCCGAATAATATAATTCAACCCCTTTTTCCTCGAATCTTCATAGAATATAGAATTTGAAATTTCCAATATCTCGTGCATGCCGCATCATAAGCATATTTATTAAATACTTCTTCAAACTTCAGATACTTTATAAAAATTCTGGCCAAAAAATACATAATAAAAAGGATGATCCAAGTACCATATATGGATGGATTTATACTTTTCGCATAAAAACCCTCCGTCAGACCCATATAATTTTAAAGTTTTTCTATTTCCTAGTTCAAAATCATAAATTAATCATAAAGCATGAAAAATAATCAATAAACACATATGATATCCAAAATAATATGTTACAATTCTCAGAATCATAGTATACAGAGAGATGAGCGTGCCTATATTTATAGAAGGGGAATTATAGCAATATAAATAAATATATAAATATTACAGCAAAGTAAATATAAATAAATATACGTATTTTATATGCAAATATATATACAACAATTTAAACCAAGACAAAAAAATTGTAATGAAATAAATTAAATAAATATAAACAAACTCAGTAAAAGAAAGAAAAAATATAAACAGCATAAATTATATAAATAATTTATAAAAACAACAAAAATAATGAGTTAGTATCCGTAAACAAAAAAATAATATTTTACAATAAAATGGTAAAATGATATAAAATAGCAACCTAATAACAATATAATATAAAATGAAGAGACAAAAACAAAACAACATAAGAAAATCTGATAATAAAATTATATATAGGAGGCGAGAGCCTGTATTACTCCTCCAATCGCAGGTTCCAAATAACTAAATAAGGTCATAATGTGATCGATGCTGATTTATAATACTTATTTTTTAATAGATATTTATTTACAATTAAGGTTATTTAATTAACGTAAAATGATTAATTATGAGATAAGAACTATTATTTATATAAAATATCCATATCTTCTTTGATTTTGCAGAAAAAATAAACGGAAAAAGAAAATAAAAAAGGAAAGAAGAAAAAAAGAAATAATATAAAAAAGAGAGAATGAGTATAATTTGAAAAAGGTCGGGATTGTCAGGATGGGAAGTGAAATGAGGGAAATTAAAATCTTAATTCTCGGTTTTAAATTTAATATTTTGATAATTACTTTCCAAAGTGTAACATTTGAACTATTTTATTTTACTCCCTCGGGAAAAGCCTAGAGAGCCCAGACTAGTCAACTCAAGGGGACCAACATCAAATGTTACTTTTATAAGATCTTATTTGTAATCTATAAATAAGGTTTTATAATTACAATCAGAAATAGTATATAAATTATAAAAGTCAAGACTCGAATTTGGAGGGTTCATTTCATGTAATTGACACCGTTCGACAAGTTATAAAATTCATGGACAAATACCATTTTTTTTATAATTAATTAACTAATTTAATTTTTTAATATAATTAAATTAATTAAATAGGTTTTATATTAAAAATAAGAGAGTCGGTATTTTACAATAGCTATCGTGGTTATAAATGGATGATCTGTATAAATGTTACCTGGAAGTAATTCTCATTCATATGGGTTAATATGTATTTCCCCCGAGAAATAATGCTTTGTTCTATGAAAACGTGGAAGACATTAATTATTAAAACTCCCTCACATATGAAAATTCTGCAGCCTACACGAGTCAAACATTGGGGAAAAAGTAGAGAAAAGTTTAGAAAAATCACGTGGAATTGTATCATTCATCATTCCCCCCCCCCCGGGGGGACTACAAGCATGATTCCCTCGTGTCTTTGAAACCGGCTTGATGATGCATTTAGTCCGTACTGTGGAATTGGCCCAACTGGACTTTGGGCCTATCCGCCTTTACATTTTCCTTGTTAATCGAGCCCAATAGAAAATAGTATTGTCCCAATTAATTTGTCTCTACGTCTTGTTTTAAATTTAATTACAATTAGATTTCTTACAAACAAATTTTAAAAAATGAGCTGAAAATATCAATTTAAAGAATTATAAAAATAAATTTCATTTATAAACTAAGAGTTTCGTTTTCAACCTGAATACTTATTTATAATTAAAATTCCTAAATTTGCAAATATTTAAATTGATTATCAAAAGGTTTTTTTTGGTCAAAAATATAATTCATTTTTTAAATTTTATAAATCATCAAATTTAAATTGTCCAAATCATTAAATGAAATTTTTCTTAAATACTACTAACGATGTAAAAAATTACGAAGGAGAAACTAGAAAAGACATTAAGAATGATTCAACAGAGATGTAATTAGATTGAAAAAAATTTCAGACACTGATGACGCCTCCCCGTTCCTCCCAATGCATACCACTTTCTGGAACTTTCTATGTCAGGAAGTTTGACTGCCGGATATAAAGCAATAATTGTGTCCATAGACGTTGTTGGAAATCATGCACGCAGGCTATATCTCTTTTCCGGAAGAGAATATATCCATTTGCCTTTCTCTTCACTTCCTTTTATTTACTATCTCTAATATTACATTAATATCCAATGGTTATGATTTAATATATTATTAAAAAAATTATTATAATATTAAATAATTAAATGTATAAATAACTTTAACCTATGTATAAATAAATACTATGATAATATTATAATCAGAAGGCACAATATAAAAAACAAAAAAAATTATAAAACATTTTAATAAAAATTTATAGACATGATGTATGCATATTAATTCCCAATTGTGTATATATATTTGTTATTTAATTAATATTATAATAATATTGTTATAATATATTAAATCTTTACTCCAATAGTAAAAATAGTAAATAGAAAAAAAAAGAAGAAAAAATTAAATGGATACATTCTCCTCCCATCTCTTTCGAACTCTTTTTCATTGCCTACTCGTGTTGTTTAGATACAAAAAGGATACATCCTAAAAACGTGAAACCTGTCGATTTCCCATCCCCCCACCAATCAGCTTCTTTATTCCCGCACTTGGTGCAACGACTCGTTTTGTAGTGGTCTATTGTCAACTACTAAAGTAAAAAAAATTATTAGTTTAGGCCAAGGCATATTATGAGATATGTTAAAGGCATAATTTTAATTAATTAGATCATACTGCATAGTATACATATTTAATTCTCAACATGAAATGCTTTGATTATGCATTTATATTACATGATTTGCAATACATATATACATATATTGAGTAATGTGTATATATAATAAAATTGTACATCAGACATTAAAATGATTATATTTGTCCTTTACATGAAGAAAACAATATATCAATTCAAATCTCTGAACAGACAAAAGAGTGTGGGATATTGTATCCCAAAAACAAAAATAGTGTGGGATCAAAAAGTTGATATTTTGCCATATTGCGCCTGGGCCCCTTTTTCTGGTTTGTTGTTAGCGCCAATTAGGTTAATAACCCTATTTAAAGGTTGGGTCAGTGTGGACTTTTACTTTGATAATAATAGAAGTATTATATCAACAAGTATTAGTCTAGGTAAAAAAGACTTGGCCATTTTAAACATCATGTCCTAAGTTTGATCTTTAGGACAGTGTGTATGGAATAAACACTATTAGAAGAGATCCCAGATATGGTGCCTGATAATATTTCGAGAGATTAGTCTCTCATCATTTGGGAAGGAGGATACTCTGAGGGAAAAGAAGAAGAAGAAGAAGTATTATTCAGCTGCACATGTATCTGAGTGTTATTAGTGAGTTGAAAGAGAGACTCGTCTCAGCAATGATTGGCACACAAATGAATTAACAATGAGGTCAAAGTTCTTGTAGCGTAATGGCATTGACGCTTCATTATAAATGGAAGATTGATGATTCAATCTTACTTGTAACTTCTAGCCGTTTCTTTTTTATTTAAAAAAAAAGAGAATTAACAATGAGAATTCGATTTTGAAGTCATTTCAAATAACTTTCTACACCGATTAGCTGAGGAACTAATGCAGAAAGTTATTAATTTTAAACAAATAAATAATTTAAATTAATATCTACACTAATATCGTTATTAAATGGGGCTTTGGAAGTCAATTGTTCTCGTACATGTCATTATAAATCTAAGCATGAAAGGAAGCCAGACCCAAACATCTATATATCTCCTCTATATCTTCTCTTCTCTTTCGGCGGAGGAACAATCAGTGCGGCAGTCACCACCGTTGAACTCAAAAGTGATGGCTACTTCACTCACGTAAGTATGAATCAAAGCTTCTCTTCCATCTCAAAGACATACATTAAAGGCATAATTTTAATTAATTAGACCATATTATTGTGTAGTATACACTCTCAACATGAAACGTCTTGATTATGCATTTATATTACATGATTTGCAATGCATTTATATATATTGAGTATTGTGTATACATAATGAAATTGTACATCAGACATTAAAATTATTATATTTATCCTTTACATGAAGAAAACAATATATCAATTCATAGTTTGATTGATGTTGGATGGTGTTGGATGGTGCAGATCATCATCAATCCCTTTGCATGCTATCCTTGCTTCTCTGATCCCAGAAACAAGAGAGATTGTTGACTATCTAGAAGAACTAATGGTTCGCGGAAGTTTTTAATAAATGATCTTTTGTATAATAACAACCGGAGAATGAAGTATAGTTTATGGCCAACACAACACATAACAATAAACATAGAAGATATTAACTATTCAAAAATTAATATCATTTTTAATTCTTAAAGTTTGATTTCATTTTAGTTTTATTTCTTGCAATTTAAAACTAGTGATTTTGTATCCTGAACTTTGATCCCGTCTTGGTCTGCTTAGAGATTTTTTATTCTTGAAATTTGAAATAGTATTTTTGAAAACCAAAACTACTACTAAATTAACCTATTATTAAACGATATGAAAACCTGCAACTGACATGGCTCTAGAATGGGAAAAACCCGGAGAAAAGCTGAGAAAAATCACGTGGACTTGTGTCATTCCCGTGGACTCAAACTTGATGATCCATTTAGGCAGTAAAGTAGAATTTTGGGCCATCTTATGGACTTTGAGCCTGTGTTGGTAACATTCCCCTACCAATTTAGGCCAATAATATAGTGAAAACTGGAATGGCAGGCTTGAGAGTGAGCTGGGGCCTGATTTGGTATTAGGCCCGGAGTTGGAGGACCTTCAATGATAAACTGCCCATATCATTATAACCTATCTCTTTCCCATTGGCACCTTTTTTGGGGGTTGTCTTCATTCTTCCACCTTAAAATTGGCATCACGTGAGTTTCTCTCCAAGTCATTTTACTCTCGAATGAGTTATGTCGAAATAAAAAAAGATCACACACACACTATATGTACTCTATTATAATTTTCTCACTCCCTTCGTCCTTTTCACTTTCCTTTGTCCTTTTTTTTTTTGGTTACATACACCCATAGTATTTTGCAAGGTGTTATGTACACACGCACATGTTCCGTTTACTTATAAGCACCTACAAACAAATACTTACACACATAACTTTAATTACATATTTTTCACGTATTTTATAAATTACTCCTCCGGGTAAGTTGATTTTGATCCTAAGTATAAGACCTATTTCTCATATTTATTAGTTTTTCCTAAATTATTCCTATTGATACTCCCTTAAGCATAATCAAGTAAAAGAGGGAGGGAGGGTATTAAGAAAGATGATTATGATATTTTAAGAAAAACGTGTCATGTTTTATAATTAACTAATTTATCTAACTTCCTTAATCTAATCAAATTAGTTAAATAAGTCTTATATTAAGAACAAGAGGAGTATAATGAAAAGCTTTCTTCTCTAAACATGTGCACTTCCAGTGGACAAGAGAACTAAGCCAAAGACTAGGAATTGGCATGACTAATGATCTGGGAAAATATTTGGGTGTTTTGTTACTGCACAATAGACTGTCCAAACTAACTAATCTTCCTCTGATTCAAAAGGTTCAAAAATGGCTCAGAGGATGGAAAGGGAACTTTCTTACGATGGTAGGCAAAATGGTTTTGATTAAAGCAGTACTCTCAACCCTTCTTAGCTACCCGATGCAAACCATACTTCTACCAAAAGGTATCTTAAAAGAAATTGAAAAGATATGCCGAGATTTCTTTTGGAACCAAAGCCTAGAAGGGAGAAAGCTACATCTAATTGGATGGGACCAAATTAAATGTGGAAAAGAAATGGCGGGCTCAGTATTAAGGATTTGTGCAACCAGAACATAGCTTTTGTCATGAAACTATGCTGCAGGATCCTCACAAAGCCAAATGCTCTATGGGTACAATGCCTTAGAGGTAAGTATGGTTGCGAAAATACTGGATATCCGATGGTTTGTAAGAAACAAGATGCCTCCAGAGTTTGGCAAAGTATAGGAAATGTGTGGAACAAATTCTACAGGAGAGTAGGTCGTTCTATCAAAGAGGAAAGGACATGTAATGTATGTTGGGACCTATGGCTACCAATGGAAGAACCCCTTATTTACTTTGTGGACTGAAATATACATTTCCTTAATCCCTATGCTAAAGTTAGGGATTTTGTCCAAAGTGATGGAAGGTGGGATGTACAGAGATGGCAGATGTTCCTCCCT
Organism: Neltuma alba; assembly: GCF_004799145.2. Lineage (NCBI taxonomy): Eukaryota > Viridiplantae > Streptophyta > Magnoliopsida > Fabales > Fabaceae > Neltuma > Neltuma alba. The sequence continues at coordinate 429,934 of NW_021636907.1, read as the reverse complement.
CAATGGATTATTGATATTATCCTCACAGTAAAACCACCTAAAGGAGATCCTGAAGACCCTTTCTGCTAGAGAAATGCTTCGGATGGCAATTTTAGTGCTCGGGCTACCTATAAAATGATTTCTACACAAGTAGGACAGATTAGTATAGTTCCTTGGAAGAAAGTGTGGAGGTTGCCAATCCCAGAGAAAGTGAAATTTTTTATATGGCAAGTTCACCTTGAGAGACTCCCCACAAACCTTCTCAGAGCTAGTAGAGGGATCACAAACAATACCTAGTGTCCTTTCGAGTGTCAAAGACAGGAAGACACCCTTCATATACTCCGTGATAGTGAGGTTGCACAAGATGTGTGGATATGTTTTGTTAAACCTAACACTCATTCTAGTTTCTTTTCTTCTGATTTGCAAATATGGATTAACAGCAATATGACCTGGCATTTAGGAACCTCACAACTTACAAATAGGCCCTGGGTGAAAATTTTTTGCCTCATATGCTAGCTCTTATGGAAAAACCGATGTTGCAGTGTCATGGAGGGATGAAGATTAAAGGCAGAAGAGCTAATCCATAAAGGAATGTTTCATCTCATAGGGGACACCATGGTGGGGAAATACAAACACCAAGTCTTCAACTTCAATGATCAAGAGGAGACTGTTTGGAAAGCACTGCCACAGGCTTATTTAAGGCTGGACACCGATGCATTTGTCAACAATGAGCAGGAAGCAACAGGCGGATGTATAATCTAAGATTCACATGGACATTGGATACTTGGATACCAATGTAAGCCAGCATATGCATAAAGCATAACTGCTGAACTTCTCACTCTAATGCAAGGACTTCAATGCTGTCAACAATATGGGCTAAGGAGAGTAATAGCATATACAGATTCTATGGACGTATACCATCTGATATGAGGGATGGGGGCCAGAATCAGCCTTTAAGGGAAGAGATCAATGTAGTTCGTAGCATGATTGTTAAGGATACTGATTGTATGAGTTGTATTAGGCCGGTGTTCCATCCTAGTTAGCCCATTATGGGTTCATGTTTTGTACTATAAATATTCATGGGTTGAATCAATAATATTCGATTGGTCATTTTACCAAATCCAAGTTTCCGTGTGCTCTCTTCTCATGGTACCAAGAGCCAGGTCTGATTGTTGAGCCCAGTCCAAGGCAAAAGTTAAAGGCCCTATTGCCTCCTTGCCTGCAGAACCGTAATGGTGTAAACGGTTGCTGCTGTCATCATTTTGTCAAGACAAGTTCTGGAACTCGCGCAACCCAAGAATCACAATCCAGCTTGCTCCCCTTTCAATTAGAGTTTATCCTTGGGCCCTAGGAATTCGCCCACCGTCAAGATTTCACGAAGGCGGGAATACTCACCATGAAGGTGCTAATAGTCATCATTTCCTACGTCTGTACTGAAAGAATTCAAGAATAGGCTACCTATTGCTGTCAAAGTTTCCCATCATTCAGCGTTTTCCGTTCACCGCCTTGTCGTCCATCTCCCAACACACAATTGAGTAATCCACAACACTTCGTCGTTCTTCTCCCCCATCGCCAGTGGTTGAACTGGTCTTCTCACTAGTTAATCTGTTCACATTCCTTCAAGATTCCTTCAAGAAATTATTGTGATGGCTGATAAGGCAGTTTCCAAAGTTGAAGCCTCCAACATCCCCACAATTGATGCAAATCACCCTCTTTACTTGCACCCTTCGGACACACAAGCTACAACCTTAGTTTCTCAAGTGCTCACCTGTTCCAACAATTACTTGGTTTGGAGCCGTGCTATCCGTCTGGCATTACAAGGGAAGAATAAATTGGGTTTCATCGAAGGCACATACACCCGCACCAATGAACCACGTCTCAAAGAACAGTGGGATCGCTGTAATGCTGTGGTCCTTTCTTGGCTGATCAATTCGGTGGATAAGGAGATAGCTAACGGTATAGTGTTTGCTGAAAATGCGCACATTGTTTGGGTTGATCTCAAAGAGAGATTTCACAAAGTGGATGGCGCAAAAATCTATTCATTGCTCAAAGGTATTTCTTCCATTACTCAAGGGACCCTTACTGTGTCTGCGTATTTTACCAAGCTCAAGGAACTCTGGGATGAATATGCACTATTAGTTCCCTTGCCCACCTGTCAGTGTGAAACTGCTCAAGAATACATTAGAATAGTACAGCAGCGGCGGCTCTTTCAGTTTCTTATGGGCTTGAATGACAGTTTTCAACAAGCGCGATCACAAATTCTTTTAATGTCTCCGTTACCGACTCTCAACCAAGCCTATGCCATGATCTCCCAAGATGAGGATCAGAGGCTTATATGTTCACAGCAACCTTATAGCCCATTTGATGCAGCAATCACCACAACTAGAGGAGGGAGATCTGGAAGAGGCCGTGGCATGGGAAGATCCCAAGATGAATGTAGTCATTGTCATCGCAGAGGCCACAAGAAAGAGCAATGCTTTGAGTTAGTTGGATATCCTCCCAACTTCAAAGGAAGAAAGGTTCAGACAGGCCACCTGAATCGAGTAGTAGGAGAACAGACACCTCAGTCCTCTGCACCTTCAAACAACTCGGGAAATCAAACCTCTATCACCCAACACCAGTACAATAAGATCCTACAGCTTCTCAAGAGTGATGGTAATGAAGATATGATTAGGATGGCAGATTACATTGAGGAACACATTTCAGGTAATATTAATGCACTCCCCTCTGATCTTTGTAAAACCCATTGGATACTAGACTTTGGAGCATCTTGTCATGTAGTTAGTAGTCTTACTATGCTTGATAGTGCTACGGTTTACTCAGGACCCCTTAGGAAAATCAGATTGCCTAATGGTGATAAAATTACGGTCACACACATTGGCACAGTAACACTTTCTGACAGCATTATATTGCGTGATGTTTATTATACTCCTGAATGCTGTTATAATCGTCTCTGTGTCTAGAATAACTAAAGAACTGCAATGCATTGTCTCTTTTTACCTTGAATTTTGTGTATTGTAGGAGATTTTAACTGGGAGGTCTCAGGTGATTGGTAGAATCCATAGTGGGTTATACTTGATTGGAAAAAATTTTAACCTTGGACAATGCTCTTATGAATCTTCCATCAAACGACACAAGGAAAGAAACCTCTCAACTGTGGCACTATAGACTAGGACATGCTCCGTTAGAAGTCATTAGGCATACAGACAAGATAAAGAATGAAATTGTAGGTCCTTCTAATGTCAATTGTGATGTTTGCCCTCTAGCTAAACAAGCTAGACTTCCTTTTCCCCATTCAGTTTCTGTTTCTTCATGTTGTTTTGAATTGGTACATGTTGACATATGGGGTCCCTATAGGGAACCTACCTATCAGGGGTATAGATATTTCTTACCATTGTTGATGATTTCTCTAAATGTACTTGGACTTTCTTGATGATCAATAAAAGTGATAGTTTTCAGTTGTTACTTAATTTTTTGCAATATGTTAGTACTCAATTCTCTACTACTGTCAAAAGAATAAGAACTGACAATGGGTTAGAATTCACTAACACTAAACTAAAATGTATTCTTCTTGAGAGGGGCATTATTCATGAAACAACATGCCCCTACACTCCACAACAAAATGGGGTGGTTGAGCGCAAACATCGACACTTGCTTAATGTAGCTAGAAGCCTTATCTTTCATTCTGGTGTTCGATTAAGTTTTGGGGGGAAAGCATTAAGACTGCCTCTTATTTGATCAATAGAACTCCTTCTAAAATCCTGAATTATAAAACTCCTTTTGAGCTTTTATATCAGAAACAGCCTGACTTGACACATTTGAAAGTTTTTGGATGTCTTGCATTTGCTGTCTCTCATTGTCATAATGATAAATTTCAGCCCAGGGCTGAAGTCAGCATTTTTATGGGGTATCCACCTAATCAAAAGGGCTATTTACTGTATAATCTTAAGACCAAGACTATGTTTGTTAGTAGACATGTCAATTTTGTGGAAACTAAGTTTCCTTTTAAAGATATTTCATTTGATAATCAAGCATCAGGGACTGGTAAGTCTGCCTTGGATTATTTTGCCTATGATGATCATGTTTCCACCGAGTCTAAGCCTAGACAGACCATTATTAACAATGAATCTGCTGACTCTCCTGATATTCTTGATCACCATGGTGATGAGGTTAATATTGATACTAAACGGTATGTAGAAGGAATTGATAGACCTGTTCGGAACAAAAAATCCCCTACTTGGCTCAATGATTATATCTGTCTTGGTGACACAGTTGATAGTAACCAAGGAAAAGTCAAGTGCCGGTATCCCTTGCATGAATATATTACTTATGCTCATGTTTCTGCTGATTATAAGAATTATTTACTTTCCACTGACACTGTTGTTGAGCCTTATAGCTTTGAGCATGCAGCAAAGGATCCCAAATGGATGACTGCCATGAGAGAGGAAATGCAAGCTCTTGAGCAGAATCACACTTGGGATATTGTCGATATTCCAAAAGGTAAAAGGGCTATAGGTTGTAAATGGGTGTTTAAAGTAAAATATAACTCTGATGGTAGTGTTGAACGTTACAAAGCCCATTTAGTGGCTAAAGGGTACAGTCAACAAGAAGGTATTGATTATTTTGAGACCTTATCTCTGGTTGTCAAAATGGTTACAGTTAGGTGTATTTTAACTCTTGTAGCCATGCATTGTTGGCATCTTTTCCAAATGGATGTCAACAATGCATTTCTGCAGAGGGACCTACATGAGGAGGTCTATATGAAAATTCCTCAGGGGTTTGATCAGTTTGCCGGCACCAAAGTTTGCAAACTGAACAAGTCTCTATATGGCCTCAAGCAAGCATCCAGACAGTGGAATGCCAAACTTACTGAGGCTTTAATACAAGGGGGGTTTCGACAAAGTAGATATGATTATTCCCTTTTTGTTAAACAAAATAAACATGACATTACTGTGGTTCTAGCTTATGTAGATGATCTTGTGGTTGCTGGAAATAACATTGACAGAATTAATGAAACTAAAACTCATCTACACCAGAAATTTAAAATTAAGGATTTGGGGGAGCTTAAATACTTTTTAGGATTGGAATTGACAAGGTCCAAGAAAGGTATTGTTCTTAGTCAAAGAAAATATGCTCTTGATCTTATTTCAGATGCAGGTTTAAGTGGTGCCAAGCCATTGAAAGTTCCTAAGGAAAGAAGTGTTAGGCTGTCACGTGAAGGAATCCAAATGGCATCCAACAAGGCAAATAAGAAGAGACATAGTACCGAAACAGATCTGGATGCATTTCTTCAAAACCCCTCTGTGTACAGACGCCTAGTAGGTAGGTTGTCTTACCTTACCATGACTCGGCCTGACATATGTTTTATGGTGCAGACTCTCAGCCAATTCATGAGTGCTCCATGGAAATCTCACATGGAGGCAGCCACACGTGTGGTGAGATACTTAAAAGGGCAGTCTTGGAATGGGCATCTTCCTTGCTGCAACCAACAGAACAAACTTAGAATGCTATGTAGATTCTGATTGGGCAGCTTGCCATGACACAAGGAGATCAATGACTAGTTTTGTACTCAAATTTGGTGGTTCTCCAATCTGTTGGAAATCTAAGAAGCAGCAAACAGTATCTAAGTCTTCCGCTGAAGCAGAGTACAGAGCTTTAGGATCTGCCGTCTCTGAAGTTACATGGTTGACACGCATGCTTAGAGATTTGGATGTGAGAGGGCTTGAGCCGGTGAAGGTTTATTGTGATAGCAAGGCTGCTATATATATTGCTAGTAATCCTGTTTTCCATGAGCGCACGAAGCATATTGAAATAGATTGTCACTTCGTGCGAGAAAAACTACAAGAAGGAGTCATTGACTTACAACATGTAAATAGTCGGAACCAGTTAGCAGATGTCTTAACTAAAGCTCTTGGGAGGGAAGATCATGAGGCCATGATACGCAAGTTAGGAACTATTAATCTGTATAGTCCCCAACTTGAAGGGGGTGTTAAGGATACTGATTGTATGAGTTGTATTGGGCCGGTGTTCCATCCTAGTTAGCCCATTATGGGTTCATGTTTTGTACTATAAATATTCATGGGTTGAATCAATAATATTCGATTGGTCATTTTACCAAATCCAAGTTTCCGTGTGCTCTCTTCTCAATGATTTTTTCAGAATGGGACTTGCAACTCAACTATGCACCTAAAGACACAATCAGACGTCCAGATCTACTAGCAAAGAATGTGCATCGCATGGCCGATAACTTCACGATTAGGACAACCCCTCACCCAGGATGTGCAGACCTCCTGTGGGAGGAGGGTCCTATGATTAGCCCATAGGTCTTCCTTTTTCCAAGCCCATGCTAGGCCCGCTTATGTAAAAAAATAAAATAAAAAACATAACCCACTACAGTTCTCTCCTGCATCTAGACGCAATTCACAAGCAATTGTCTTTTGTGGGACGTGTGGCGTAAGTGGATTGGACCCAAAAAAAACCAAAAAGTGGATTGGAAAATTGCCCACCCGTTTCGTTGTTGCGTTTGCATGACGTCAGTGTGTTTCTCAAATGATGCGTTGAATCACCTTAAACATTAATGGTATAAATGTCCGCAAAACATTTCCTTCACTCATTCTAAACTCTCTCTGCCTGAAGGAACAACCAGTGAGGCCACCAACATCGAATTCCGGCAAGCTCGTAGTCATGGCTGCTACTACACTGGCGTAAGCATTCAAAGTTTCTTTTCTATTTCATTACGATTCTTTATATTACTCATTTCGTTGTGTCTCATCACTAGTCATGGTATAGTCAAATAATGAGTGTTCAGTTCATATATATGTGTGTGTGCATATATCTCCTGTATGTGATCAGCACCACCGCCCTGCCCGGCCGCAAGGTGGTTTAAGCTCTGCTTCTTGTCCTCTGGTTTACTCCAATGGTTCCTCATAAGAAACGACCGTGGAGGTGAAGGTTTGGGTGTGGCGGTTATGGGAGGACCGGCGGGATGATTTGGTGGTAATGGGCAAGAAGCTCTAGAGGACTCTGTGGATGAGGGATCGATGCAATCCCATCAGTTGGACATTTTGTGATGATCAGGGAAATTAAAGCAAGAATTTTAGATATGCGAACTGAAATGTTAATTTAGGCCATAAGCATGAATTTCCCGCAGCTAGAAGATGCTGAGCAGTAACATCGGAGAGAATTTGTAAATTAACAATATTAATTTAGGCCACAAGCATGTTAACTAGATACATTAAAGGCAGTACTTTAACTAACTAGTAATATATTTCATCCATAATTTAATTCTCTATATGAAATGTTTGTTTATGCATTTTTTTTATATTATATCCTTTGCAATATGTATATTGACTGATATATGTGTGTGTCTATAAATATATATATTAAAATTGTCCATCAGACATTAAAATTATATTTATCCTTACATGAATAAAACAATATATCAATTCATTATAGTTGATGGAATCATTATAAAGATTAGTTCGGTTGATGTTATTTCTCATATGCACTCAGTTACCTCGATCTTTTATTTGATGATGCCATTATGACACTTCTGATTAGTTCGTTTGATGTTGGTGCAGATCAACCGCTTGGCATTCTATATTTGGGCTTCTAATTTCAGAGACAAGAGAGATTGTTCAAACACATTTTGTCAGTTCATCTCCTTTGGAAGAGCATCCTTTAAGCATATGGATTTTTATTACAGGCTTACTTGTCTATTGCTTAGCATATGGATACCATATCAAATGTCATGTTTACACCCCAAGCGCTACTTCTTCCTTAGACCGCTCTTTGAAGGTAGCTTTCATCGCAGGAAGTTTGGCTTATACTGCACTAATATCAATGTTGGTTTCTCGCTCTCTCCAACCACTTCTTTACACTGCCTGGTTAATGGTGCTATTGATACACTTTAAGTGGGAGAAAACAGCAGAAATAATCAGTGGAAATATAGGCTTACATTTATATGAACGGTGGAGGAGAGCCCTTAGAGGCAATGTTCCAGCAATCAGGAGGCCATCAGTTTAGATTTTCAGCAAGTCTTATAGTCATTATGCTGTGTCATCTATATCATGAAGTTGCAACACTCTGTGTTGTGTTTTTGCTGCACATTATTATGTTTGTCATACGATGATATTTTGGGATAATTTGATGTTGCTTTATTATAATTGCCTTTTCCTCTTCTTCTGGTTGACATTATTTATTAATTACAAATATGCTTCTTTCATGAATTGAGAATAGTCAAGAACATCTCCTGTATGACATGCTCTGTTTTTATTTTTTTTGCCAACACATGCTCTGTTTTAATTGCCATTATCAACGCAACTTTTGAATTGTTAAATATTTAGAAGCATCCGGTATGACGTGTGAGCATTACCCCCGCTAAGCTATCTCTTGAAAGTTATCTGTAGTAATATAAAAAACGAGGCTACTGTACGTATAGTGTAGGTTACAAAAACCAGTAAACAAATAAAAAACAGAGCACACGAAAACCTTCACCGGACCATCAGCGTTGACTACCAGTCACGATAAGGTCAGACGCCTCCGGCGAGTGAATCCTTCTTAACCTAACCTTTCCCCCTTTCCTTCAATTGCATTTTCATCCTTGTAGATGTATTAAATACACCAAATTATAATCATATGTAGTTTAACTTTAGTGATATGAATATGAGCATCAACCCAGTTACCTTGGACTCAACGTTTATGTAAAAATTTTTAATATTTGTAATTTCCTTTTTTTTTTCCTGTTTTAGGCATTTGGTTAGAAGCAACCGTTTCGTCACAAATTTTTTGAACAATTATGGGTTTTTAAGGCCTATTTCAGTTTGTTTCAATTGTTTATTGAATCTATAAAATTTGATTTGAACTGTTGGTACTATTCATTTGAGGATCCACTAGCAATTAGAAATATTAACGACAATCCTGATAAAAAGAAAGAAATAGTAATAATGGTAATTAACTAATTATGTATACACAATGACCCATGTAATTGCTACTAAAAAGCATCGTTACCGGATGTCCTTGTAGAGACAATTAATATCTTCCAAGTCCCTTTCGACTCTTTTATATGTATTTATATATATTATTCAATTAATTTTAAAGTCAAATTAGTGTGTCTCCAGTTTTAATTTATATCCTGCCATTAATTAGCACCAGAACCCGGAAGTACTCCAACTTCCCATTAGGATCTTATTATATCGTCACCTTCAGTTCACGTCCTGTCATTACCAACACCACCCCACAAGAATATCTATTTCTATACGTATGCATATATACAGAGAGAAAGAGAGGAAACTTTGGACTTTAAGCTTAGCTTTGTACTCCCTCCCCTCCTATATATAAGCTTTAAATTTGGAGAGATATATGTTTTATTTTATAAGCTTTAATTATTTATTTTCTCTTATTTGTCATACTCTCTCTTATCATATTTCCCCGCATATTCTTTTTCACTCTTTTTCTTATTTATTAGAAGGGCACATTTGAAAATAAAAATATATTTTTTTTGGACTTATTTATTACTTTTAACTAATTTGAATTAATTGTTTGTTATCCGTAAATTAATTATTTAAAATTTATATATACCTGCAGGAAACAATCGCTCCCCTCCTCATCTTAACAAACCTCCAAGCCACTATCCATTGATTAAGTCTTCATCTACCTGCTCCAGCCTTAATATGTATCTCTTGTCTAGTGTGCCCACAATTTCCTATTTTTCTTCACTCCACAAATTGCTTATAATTATTACCTCCGATTCTTAACATAAGAGATATTTAACTAATTTGAGTATATTAAAACAACTAGTTAAATTAGTTATTTGTAATAAATAGGTGTTGTCCTTGCTAATTATGTGTATTGGCTAGAACTACTATTTGATGAAATTTTTAACATGTGTAACTTCTACAACGACTATCTTAAAAAAAATAAATAAGTATGAGAGACAAAGTGAATTAGAATATTATATTTATGACCAAATTAAATGTCAAACTAGTTCTTATATTAAAAATAAGAAATAATATAGTTCTCATTGCATCATAAGACTTTGTTCATTACTGAGGAAGAAGTTCTAATTAAACATGCATGTAAGGATACTCCCCCAATACTTAATGTAAAATCTAATTAATGAACTTGAGTAGATTAAGGATGTTAATTAAATTAGTTAATATGATATAATTTTTCTAAAACAATCTAATCATCTTCTTTAGTTTCTTTTTCCTCTCTCCTACTTGATTAATGTTAAGGGAATATCAATAAAATTAATTTGCGAAAAAAATTGATAAACGTTTAAAACAAATCTTATATATAAGACTAATATCAATTATTAAATTAAGTCATATGTTAAAGATCAGAACATTAATATGTTCATGAAGCTCAGATTGCTATTGAACGACGTTCAGGAAGCACAGATTGCTTCTGGTTTACATTTATCCTTTTCTTTTTTCTTTTTTCCTTTTTAGTGTTTTGTTTCATTATTTAGGTATGGTTTACATTTGATAGAAGGCTCTTGTTTACTTCTATTATGGATGCTGTACTTAGATTTTCTTTTTAATGAATTTTCTCGTTGGCAAAAAAAAAAAACATGATAATGTTTACTTCTATTTAACTTAATCTGGGAATAATTTTAATTTATATGGTCCTTTGCCATTCCAACCGAATTTAAAGAGTTTTGGGATAAATTATTTTGCCCAAAAATTTTGGAAAAGAATCAATTACATATGATTTTATTTTTTCCAAATTTAGTATAATTAATTTTTGGAGAACTTTCTTGGCAACTTTGAGATATATAAATTAAAGGGACCATTGGGAAAAAAAAATATAGATATAAAATATTCCAGCCGGATCTTTTTAACTACAAGAAACAAATAACTATTCCTTATATTTAATCTAAAAAAGACTATATTTGATGACGTTGTAAGAAATATGATGTTCATTTATAGTAATTATTTTTTCCGCTAGTTATTCATTTGAAAATAAGGTTCTGTAATTAATACTTTCTTGTTTAAACAACTAAACTACGCAATTTAAAATATTAGTTAAAGGCAATAAATATGAATAAAATAATACAATTTATTTTTCTAAAACACTGTTATTTATAGAGATGGTGGGTGGAGGAGAAAATGAATTGAAAAAAGAGATAAGAGAGAAATAAAATTAATTAAAATTAAAAATAGAAAAATGTATTAAATGGTCAAATTGAAGCTTAGAAAAAAAAAAAGTAGACCCCCTCAAAGATTAAAGCTTATATTCCGATCTGAAAAAAGTATAAAACAATATGTGTATGTATACTATTTGTGATTCTAGTTTTAAGATCTCATTTGTAGATTATAAATGAAATTTTATAATTACGACGGGAGGTAATTAATGAAAAATGTTTTCATTAATTATGAGGAAGAAGAAATAGAAGCAGCCGTGGGATAAGAGGAAGAATATGCTATAAATTAATCTTGAGTCAAGAGGACAACAACCAGACCGTTGGGGGTAAATCACGGATCAAGTGTGGTGAAAGTCAGGAACCTTCAACACCAAATTGTGGTTAGCTTCCAATCTCGTCAGATGCATGCATGGGACCCCAAAGAATAAGTGATTTCTGGCCCCCAAAAAAAAAAGAATAAAGGGGGTTTTTGCGCTGCGCCTTGGTTCCCTGTAAGTATCTCCATAAGATCGTTTCATCTTACAAGGGAATTTCCCATTTCATTCGACCAGCAGAAAGCGACAGTGGCGGGCTTGAGGCGGAGCAGTGGGGAACGCCGGAATGGCATGTTGGGGACCTAGTCGGAGAACTTTTGGTGATCGACCGCGTGAAAAGTGAAAACCTAATTGCCACGCAAGGGCGCTTACGATTTTTTGTTTTCGCTTACCCAAAACAAGGTTTACACACGAAATTCCATAAGAAGCATTTCCTATTCATTTTGCCATTTATACGTGCAAGAAAAAATTAAAAAAATTTAAAAAAGATTTTAGAAATTAAAAAATTTCATACAGATCCGTTCACAAAAATTGTTGTAATTTTCTTATCAATGATTGTTAAAATCAATAATGCTATGTTGCAACGGATTCTTATTTGCAATCTTTTTATTTTCATTTTTTTTTTTGTGATTTTCCTTGTAGAGCCTATTTGGTTTGAAGGGAGGGTAGGGGAAGGAGGGTTTTATCCTCACCTTATTTGGTTTGATTGAGAAGGAAGGGATGGAAGGATATTTAATGATCCCTTGTTTGGTTCAAGAAGGAGAGGAGAGAGATAGTACAAATCAATTTACCATTTTACCCTTATATAGTAGTTTATATTTTTTATTGATATATTATATAAATTAATTTACATCTTAATTTAAATTATATAATTTAATGAAAATTCAGTCTTATCATGTTAATATGTGCATTAAAAAATTAGTACAATAATTTTTTATTCTAATTAATATAATAATATATTTCAAATAATTAAATTAACAAATTTTATATACTCTAAGAAAAATGAAATTTTATTCTCTTTAAGCTATCCTTTTTTTCAGCTTTAAAATATATTTAATAAATAATATATTTATGAAAAAATTAATTTTATAATATTATAATTTTTTATTTAAATAATTTTTTATTTTTAATTAATTTTTTATAATATATTTTTTAATTATATTAATTTATTTTTTTTATTTTTTACTTAGGATAATATATTTTTATTTAAAATAAATATTATAATATATTTTATGGATAGTAGTAAGATATTAAAAAAACCATAAGAATATGATAGTCTAAAATTTTAGCTCCTCTTCAAAAACCTCCAATTTGGGAGAGGGCTAAAATGGGAGGGGGGAGGGGAGGGAGGAGAGAGGACATTTTGGCTTCCCTCCCCTCCAAAATTTTTAACCAAATTAGGGGAGGGATTCATTTTTCCTCCCCTTCCCTCCCTTCCCCTCCAACCAAACAGACCCCTAGAGTATTCATTTCACGTAACTCACATGGTTCAACAAGTTATAAAATTCGTTGGCAAAAAAAAAAAAGTTATAAAATTCCTAAACTCTCGAATTATGAATATCTTACTTTAACATAATTTATAGAGCTAAGCAAGTATTGATATTTTTATTACTACGTGTCAATAACAATAATTTAAACTTAAAATATATCATAAAAACTCTAGAACTTTTTTTCTACAGATAAGTATCTTTTTATTGAAGGTAATTCTATTCAAGGTATTGTCAAGTACTAAATGTGACGCCTTTCCCAGTGAGAATTCAAACATTGATTTGACACGTTGTGAAGTACTAGTCTTTTTTACTAGATTCAATCACGTTGGCACTCAGGTTACTTTAATGCTACATTTATGAACTATATTAAATTTTAGCATTATATTAATCTTAAATTGTTTGCTACTCTTAAATACAACTATATATACACACACACTTCCCCCCGTGCTTTTTTTTTTTTTTGACCGGCCCCCCGTGCTTTTTATACTTCCTACTTTTGAGTATTGAAACATACGTACTTTTACTAATTTTGCTCGTAATTAATTTTTTATTTTCTTTCATCCTCTATATTTTATTAGTAGTATTTTTCTTTTTTATGTGCTCCCTCATTAAATATTTAGAAAAAAAACAAGGTTCAATTTTTACATATTTAAAAAAAAGGTTGACTTTTTTACAGTCAAGTATTTAATACTATTTAAAACCATCAGATAGTATTTGAAATTGACTGAGAAGGCGTTATATAGAGAAGCATCTTCAGCTCAAAAAAAACAAAAAGAAAGCAACAACACAAATATGGAGAAGCAACTTCAACCCTCTCACTTTCATATAAAAGACATCAGTCTTCTCTTTACCAACCGCGTAACCAAAATGCATCGTACTCTTCGCCCCTCTTTCATTTTCTATTCTTGACTTTTAGATCCGTCTCAATTGTCACTGTCACGCCAATTTCCAAAAAAACCTCCCGGGGGGAGGCAAAACCTCTTGGATATTCAACGCTTTCTACATATGACATCGATCCTTCATTTTACCTCCGCTCCTATATGTAATAATTCACTTGTGGGCTACAAATAAAATTCCACATCAGAATTCTTTGCACATGTAACAATCTCACAGGAAGAATAAAATCATTTTATATGACAAAGACCAAAAATCTATGTTTTTTGGGTAACTGATCAAATGATACTTTTTCGATCCTTAATATAAGACCCATTTAACTAATTTGATTAGATTAAGAAAGTTAAGTAAGTTAGTTAATTATAAGAAATATGACACATTTTTCTTATAATACCATAATCATCTTTTTTAATACCTCATCTCCCTCTTCTACTTGATTATGGTTGAGAGAGTATCCATAGGGATAATTTAGAAAAAATTAATAAATATGAGAAATGAGTCTTATATTTAAGATCAAAACCAACTCAACAATTAGGTCCTATATTAAGGATCGGAGGAATATTAATATAAAAATTACCTTATAGCTATCATTGAAAAGGACAAATAACAACACAAGAGGATGAAATAGAATGAAACATACAGAAAGACAAGAAATGGATCAGAGCAAAGTTATAAGTAACTTTTAATAATAATATATATATAAATACGAAAATAAGTATGTAAGATAAATTTTGTCACTTATATGAAACGTGATTAGAATTTTTTATGCAAGTGATGCGAACAAGCACTAAAGATTATGTCTGGTCGGTGGAAGAATAAGTCATTTTATATTAAGTACAAAGTCAAATTTCTACGACGTGACCGTTTAAAATATGACTTAGCTTGTTGATATTGGATTTGAAATCCCATATTACACAAACCCTCAGAACAACTCCAGACAGATTATGTGCGGTGGTTTGCTAACAATTGCAGAAACGGTTATGTGTGGGGTTTCCGATCTCTTTCCACAATTCTTAAGTAGGTCGGCATACGCTTTTTATACAAGCCAAACATGGCGCACGTTTCTTCATTCCTCTTCGCTGCTACTGTTTTTGCATGCTCTGGTGGAACGCCAATCGAACTTTCGCAACTTTCAACTGTTGATATTATATATTCGTCAAATGCACATATGCAAAAGAAATGGTCATCTGTCTTTCATAATCACGGCCAAGCATGGCGTACGTTTCTTCCCTTCACATCTTACGCGCCAAAGCCACCCCAAGTTCATAATCACGGCCACCTTCACAAACCCAAATACTCCGTTGGTGTCTCCATCTTAACCTCACTTCTCATGTGCCGAAACAACCCCAAGCCTTTTCAGCTTTGTCTTCATCACCACCGCCTTCGCCGTGCCGGTGCCGGTGCCCGGCTACCTCATATTCGGTCACTGTCTCCGCCTTCCCTTCACTTTACACGGGCCGAAACAACCCGAAGCTTTCTAAGCTCTGTCTTCATCACCACAACCCTCACCATGCCGGTGGGCATCCACCTCATACTCAGTTACCGTCTCCGCCTTCCCCTCACCTTTCACGCGCCAAAACCACCCCAAGCTTTTAAGCTCTCTCCTCCTCTCCTCGATCTTCATAAACCCACATAATCCATTGCTGTTTCCGCCTTCCCCTCACTTCTCACGTGCCGAAACAACTGAAAGCTTTTTAAGCTGTGTCTTTATCGCCACCCCTTCACCGTGCCGATGGCCGTCAACCTCATAAATCTGAGCGTGGTGTCGAATAATTCAACAGGGAGGTATTCCAGACACTAACGACCTCCCAACAAACTCCGACAACACCTTTCACTTCGCTTCTCTCGCAAAAGCTGGTTCTCTTCAATGACGGAAAGGGGGTCTTCCGGCGGTCGATGCTGTAAATTTCTTTCCTCATCAGAAGATGCGCTGGCAAAGAGAGGAATTTCATCTTCAGAAATGTTGGATGTGTGCCTTGTTGTATTAGGGGACCTTATGCAGAAAGAGTGTTTGGGATCCAAATCCCCTCCTGTTGAGTTTCCAATTTGGGCTTTGCTCTCTTTTGTATCAAAAACCAAAAGGCCAAAGGACGGGCCAGATGATTTAGTGGTGGGCCCAAAGCTGGAGGATTATCGAATGGGCCTTGCGTTAATGAGGAGTAGGAGGAAACAATTGTTGGGCCGAAAGATGCTATATTGGGCTTACAGACTAGAGGCTACCTTGGATGGATCTAGGGTATATAGTGGACCAGATGGGACTTTTGCTGACGGATCCCGTTGGGACTTTCTATATAACCATTTAATTTTTTGTGCGTTTAAAATATGCAATAAATTATGTTAGGCAACTTTTAATTGTCTGCAATCCCAGTTGGTCTTTTGTCAAGTACTATAATAAAAAAATATTAATCTAGGCCATAAGCATATTATGACATACATTAAAGGCATAATTTTAATTAATTAGACCGTACTGCCGTAGCATGCAACATTCATAATTTAATTATCAACATGAAAGGTTTTGATTATGCATTTATATTAGGAGTGTTCACGGGACAGGACAGGACCGGATCACGATAGGGTCGTCCCAGTGAACAATGTCGGGATGAGATTTTTGTCCCACGTCCCATCTAGTCCCGAAAGGGACTGGAACGAGACCAGGATGTCCTGTCCCCTTTTTTTTCCCCTTTCAATTTTGGGCCTTCAGTTTATTATTAGGCGATGCCGGGGAAATACAAGGGCTTAATCACGGCAATTTCAGAGTATTAATAATTAATTCCCCTACCTCTTTCAAGTTGAATTCGGCAGACAAGTTTGAACATTAGGCAAATAACAATAATTGTGTTTCAATTCTCCAACATCACATTTCATCCATATTTGTACCAAAAAGAAAATGAATCAGAGTACATGGAAAACCAAAGAGAGAGCCTTCACCTATGAGTCTGCAAACTGCCAAGATGATGATTTAGGTTTCAAATGATGACTCGTAGTGGAGAAGAAGAGAGATTGCTTCATGTGACAAAGGTCGATGGTGGAGTCTGAGGGCTCACTGCACGGTTCTGTTTGAACGAAGGAGCTAGCTCACCCCAGGCCTCTACACGGGAAGAGTTGAAGCCAATCCCAGGGAACAGTGAAGCTTCATAGGGTCTTTCTGGCAGGATTGAGAGTGAGTTGGGGGCTGATTTCATATTGGGCCTGGAGTTGGAGGACTTTCAATGATAAACTTTCTATATAACCTTTTTTTCCCCTTGTACCAAAAAAAAACACCTTTTTTTCTCCAGAAATATACCCACAAAATATTATTTCGGGCCAGCTTTTAATTTTTCATTAAAAATATTAATTTAGGCAATAAGCACATTAGATACGTTGAAGGCTCGCAAAAAAAAAAAAATCAGATACGTTGAAGGAATGGTTTTAATTAATTAAACACATCGTGACGTATATCTATTGGTCATAATTTAATTCTCACTATTACTTGTTTATTTATGCATCTATAGCATATTGATTGCAAGCATTTGATTATAAACGCTAGTCACAAAAAAATCATTTAATTTACCCTTGATTTACAACTCATGTTTAATTTTCTCAAATTTTTTTTTATTGTTTGCATGCATTTGATCTATGTACTCAAATACTTATTAGAATTTTTTTTATTTGATAATGTCGTTATAACACTTCTAATTGGTTTGACATATGTATATACTCAAAACCCATTCAAAAAAATTGAAGCTTATAAAGAAAATGAAAAAGATTATAACAATTTTAAATGAATGTATTATATTTTTAAGGCAATGACAATTTTTTTCAAGAATTAATTTTTATCTTATTCGATGTTATATTTTACATGAGCAATATCTATTGATTAGTCAAAGTTGCCCATAAAAATATAGTTTATACAATTCAAAGTATTGGGGATTAAAGTTTATGACTTACCGTTGGGAGCAGTAGTCGCATATGGATAATAATGCAAAATGCCAACGGAGTCCTCATCATCCCATTATGGAGTTGTCAGTTTAGTGGAGCATGCTGTGATGAGAATCAATGACCATTCTGGCTTTGCCATTTAGCAAGTGGGACCCACACAATCACCATTTTGCAATGAAAGATCTCTCAATTTAAGAATATTAACCATCAAACCATGATCTAATAGAATTAGGTGACTACTTAATTGAGTCAGATCTAAATATTTAGACCTAATCAGAATAACTTTCTCAAAAATATTTTTTACATTCACATGAACCCTAACACGAAACCTTATACTTAAGAAGGAACGAGTGCGAGAAAATATATTACTCCCTCCGTTCCTTATTATAAGAGACGAATAACCGAATTACGTTGATAAAAAAACAGTTAAAATTAGTTAAGAACAATTAATGTGTAAAAAGTATAATCTTTTTTCCAAAAATGTCCTCATTAATAAGGAGAGAGAGCATGAGAGAACAATTAAATTATTAAAAGAAAGAGAAGTGGAAAGGAGAGAGTGTGTAAGTTAGAGACAATAAATATGGGTAAAATAAGAAATCAACACAAAAAAGTAGAGACAACTTTTAAGTGTCTCTTATATATAGGAACATGCCATAAGCATCAAATGTCTCTTATAATAAAGAACGGAAGAAGTAGTATTTAATAAGGGTAAAAGTGACATATTCCATCTATTTAATGCTCTTATTGGTATGCGAGAAACTTCTATAGGTGTTACTTTAATTATGTATATTAAATAATGATAAAATTTGAAAGTTTTTATTTAAGACGAAATTAATGATGTTTAAGATTATTCTTAATTTTTATAAAACATGTTACAAGTTACTTATAATTAAGGGTTAAAATGATTTTTGGTCGAGTTTGTCCTCATTTTAGTTTTAGTCTCTTAAATTTCAAATTATAGGTTTTAGTTTTTCAGGATGCAAAATGATTCAAAAATGTTTTAAATAAAAAAAATTTAAAAGATTAAAACCTATAGTTTGAAACTTAAAGAACCAAAACCAAAATGAAAATAAATTTTAAGAACCAAGATTTATAATAACTCTATAATTAATTAGGACCAAAAGGGGTATAAAAATTAGTTCTCCCTCTGAAAAAACGCAAAGCTTTATCTTATAAATCGAATTGGAGTGTAAGCCTTTTTGCTCCCTTGGAGACACCATTCCCACTCTATGACAACGAGACTTCGCTTTTGACCTTTTTTTAACAATTTGTTTTTTCAATACTTAACCTCCGGTCAATGAGAAAGCCATGAACGCATAATAAATGAATCATGGAAAGGTGTGCAAATGCCAATTTAATGCCTTAATTTCACAGCGGAAAGGAAAATTAACGCGGAGACACACGTCAATTAGAAAGCTACTGCAACCATAGATAAAAGGAGACCCTTACTCCTCCGAGCTCAAGGGCCCCCGTGTCTGTAAAAGAAGATGGATTGCTAGTAGTGTTTTCCTTCAGCATGGCTCAAGCCCTTCGTCCTGAGAGAAACAATAAGAGAGCCAAGTACAAGCTTCCGCCAGGTAGTAAAAAATTATGAAAATGATATTTAGGATCGGAATAAAAAATTATAAAAATGAAATGATAGAAATTATATATTAAGCATGAAACGAACGCAGATGGAACATCTATCTTCTTTTCCTCTAGCGCCTTGTCTTTTTGAAGGGAGAGGAACAATCAGTTCAGTGCATAGAATCCTCTAGTCTGCTTTGGCGGAGGAGCAATCCGTGTGGCAGCAACCACCGTTGAACTCGAAGTCATGGCTACTTCACTCACGTTGGGTGGATCTAGAGTATATTGGGGAGCAAGAGGGTACTTTTGCTGATGGAACCGTTGGAACTTTCTAAATAACCATTCAACTTTTTTCCCCCAAAATATGCAAATAAATTATGTTGGGCAACTTTTAATTGTCTGCAATCACAGTTGGCCTTTTGTCAAATACTAAAATGAAAAAATTATTAATTTAGGCCATCGGCATATTATGAGATACATTAGAGGCATAATATTAGTTAACTAGATCATATTGCGTCGTATACATCATTCATAATTTAATTCTCAACATGAAATGTTTTGATTATGCATTTATATTACCTGATTTGCAATACATATATATATTGAGTAATGTGTACATGTAATAAAATTGTACATCAGACATCAAAATTATTATATTTATCCTTTACCTGAAGAAAACAATATATCATTTATATTTGTATCAACAATGGAGGAGGACCGTAAGAGGCAACGTCCGAGGAATCAGGAGGCCACCAGTTTAGATTTTTATCAAGTCTTAAACTTATTATGGTTGTGTGTTATTTATATCATGAGGTTGCAAGATGAAACGTCCTGTCTTTAACCCCTCAGAGTACGCATTCGTAAGCATTATGATTCAAGTAGATCATAACACAAACCCGTGAATTTAAAATTTCAACATAACTACTCAGGTTACTATTCATTGTTTAATTTCCAGACTATAGATCCAACTTCAAAAATTCATAACTAAATCCATAAAAATCGTATTGGGGTGTTCTAAAATTCTACAAAAAGATATTTTGATACTATTTAAGGGAAAAATATCCAATTGGACTTATCCTTGCTCAATTTGTACAGTTTAATCAATAAATATTACGGTTCATTTCATAAAATCTGAAACTTTCAGATTTTGTGCCTCAACTTTGAAAATTTGTATCTCATTGTGTACACATCCAATTGAGGTGATCTACCTCTCATTTTAAAGCTTTGGATGTGTACTATGAGTCTGCCAAATATCATCATTTAACTTATTCATTTGATAGGTCAAACTGGAGCTACAATCTCACTACTTCAAGTCCTACGTTTTATCCCTTAACATCTCTTTACTTAAATTCTTTTTATTTTTTTGGTATATATAACATGGGCTTACTCTTTCCCATTCATGCCCATACATTTCTATACATGTCATAAGCATTATAATTAATTACATGGCATCATATGCATCCATAACATAAATTACATAATAAGAGAATTACACAATGAATAATAATATCATTCATTGACATCAATAATTCTCCACTTTCTTCTCCTTGCTTCTCATGCCATTATTACCCATTGATGATTGACCTATATGGTTGGTTAGGGAGGGATGAGATTCGGAGGAATCTCAGTAGCAAACAATACCATATTAATCATGCTAGATGGATGTTAATACACTACACGTAACTTGTTTATTCTCTTGTTAATTAGTGACATATTAGCATGCTCAAAGCTAACTTCTTGATTCATGGCCATGAAGACATAATCTACTCATCATAAATAGCAATTACAGTAGCTAAAACATGTCACAATAACATTTAATAAAATGTACACGGCAACACACAAGCATACAATATCAAGCAATGACAATAAGTAAGTTTACTACCTTGCACCTCAGACTTTCCTCTTACTTTTCCTTTGACTCCCTTGACTTTCCAACCATGTGGGCATTCGGTCAATATCACCAAATGTCTTCTTGGATGTTCCAAAGGTCCTAAACATAGTCATAATGATCACACAATCCATTAGAACCACTAGATTACATAAAGTTCAAGAATAGCTCTCTTGAACCTCAACCTTTTCTCTTCCTTTTAGGGTTTTCTTTCTAGCTTTTCTAACATAAATCTCATCATTTTCTATCTTTAAAATCTATTTCTTGTCAATTAGAACCACTTTAGATGGCCTTAGATTCAAGAAGATCAAATCTGGAAATTATGCTTCGCGGGTACTATTCATGCAGAAACTCCAGAATTTTTTGCTCAACTTTGAAAATTCATAATTAATTCTAGAAAAATCAAAATTAAGTGGTTCCAAGTCTCAGTGAAAGATCTTTAAGTTAAATTTAAAGGAAAAATAGTTTCAGGAACCAATTCTATGCTAAAAAGTACCAGAATTGTACGGAACTCGACACTCTTCCAAAAGTTCAACACTGTTTCCAGATTTCAAACCCCTAAATTTGAAAAATCACCATAAATCGTACACATATCCAAATAAAGTTTCTACCCATGGATTTAAATCTTACAGGGTTTACTTCATCATGCAAAATCTTAGAATCAGATACAAAGAGCAACTAATTCGAAATAGGCATCAAATCAGATGCTACAACCATTACATACCTTGATCTTGAAGCTTGAACTTAGGTGGACTTTCTCTCACTAGAAATATCTCTTTCTCTCTCTAAATGCAAGAGCGGCAGAGTTTCCCCTATGGTTCCTTGCTTAGCCGAAAATGTGAGGGGAGGAGTGCCTATTTATAGCCAAAAATTTGGTTTGAATGGAACAAAATACCCTTGGTGACTAATAGAAAGGGTAAGAGCAATTTTGGAACTTCAAATTGACTTTTACATCATCATTGCATCATCTTCTTGCATCATGCTTACTTCAACCTTCTAGAAGATGCCAAGTGTCATAAAAGTGGTGGAGGAGAAGGGAGATTAGATCCTAACCGTTGGATCAAACTTGATTCCTCCGAATTTACTTGGTCCATGTTTGTCTGGCTTTCTTTATGGCCTTCCGGAGCTCAGAAAATTCTTCTGTCTGTTCCATAAATTCCCTTTAATTCTAGAGAATATCTATAAATTTTCTTAGGCCATAACACTCCCTTTAAACCCTGCATAAAATTCATTTACTAAAATACCCTTTTATCGGTAAAACCGGCTCTTTAATTTATTAAAGCCACTCCACTGGTCTTTTGGTTGCGGGACTAATTTTATAAATTAGAAAAACCTTTCAACCATTTAATCTCATTTTTGTATATATTTTTGAAGTCTTTTGCTATTTTAAATAATTACCTCGAACGGTATACTTTTTACTGGCCATAACCTTATAATTCCATTTAAGCTGTCTCAGGGGTACTTTCGTCTTTTCTCTTCACAGAAGAGTCTTAGAATATTATTTCCCATTTTTTAGGATTTTCTTGAAATTCTTTGTATACTCTTCTATTTTTAACCCTGTTAGTCATAACTTTCTTAATTTACAGTTTAGTTCCTGCTTGGACTTAACTTCATATAATTCTCTCTTTGAGGTTTATAACTTAACCTTTGGCCTGTGTCTAGCCTCTTTTCTCTCTCTCTCTAGGCCTTTGAGACTTTACTAGAGTCTCTAACTTGATTATACTTGACCCCTAAAAACTTTCACTTTACAGTTTAGTCCCTAAAACTGCTTTGACTTCCTTTCTCATCTTTAGGACTTCTACTCAAAAAGGGTCTGGTAGCCTATCCAATTCAGGCTATTTCTGGTGTTTCTAAGTCTAAAGGTTTGGATGTTACACAAGACACTGAGTTGTGTTTTTGCTTTCTTGACCACGCCAGGTTGTGTCTTTGCTACACATTATGTTTGTCATATGACGATATTTTGGGAAAACTTGATGTTGGTTTTTTTTTCTTTTATACTTAGCTTGCCTATTTCTCTTCTTCTGGTTGACATTTATTAATTACAAATATGTTTCTTTCATGAATTGAAAATAGTAACGATACAACACTCCCCTTAGTCAAAAAGATCTCCGATATGACAACTCTGAAATTGTTAACTATTTAGAAAAACTTATGGCTGGTGGAAGTTTTTAATGAATGATCCGTTGTACAATGACAACCTGAGAATTTATGACCAACGCAACGCATAATAATAAACATTGAAGATATTAATTATTCAAATGTTAATATCATTTTTAATTCTTAAAATTTGATTCCGTTTCGGTTTTGGTTCTGAAAATTTGAGACCATTGATTTTGTATCTTGAAATTTGATTCCTTCATGGTCTGCCTATAGTTTCTCATTCTTGAAATTTGAAGCAGTGTTTTTGAAAACCAAAACTACTACTAAATTAACCTATTATTAAGCGACCATATGAAAATCCTGTTGCTAACATGGCTCAAGAATGGAGAGAAAAAAAAGCTGAGAAAAATCACGTGGAATTGTATCATTTATGTGTTTAACTTAGAAAGTATTTGAATGAAAATCAAACCATAATTTTAGAAGTAGTTTTACAAAGTTTAAGATAAATATGTGAAATGAGTTTTATTTCGACATACAGAAAGCACTTTTAGGAGCTCCCAAATGCCCCATCAAACTTGATGATCCATTTAGGCAGTACTGTGGAATTTTGGGCCAACTTATGGAATTTGGGCCGATCACGTAACATTTCCCCTGCCAATTTAGCCCAATAATATAAATGAAAATGGGAGAATTAGAGGGAGGGACCAAGTAAAAATGATACTCCCTCCGTTCTTTATTATAAGAGACGAATAACCGAATTACGTTGATAAAAAAAACAGTTAAAATTAGTTAAGAACAATCAATGTGTAAAAAATATAATCTTTTTCCCAAAAATGCCCTCATTAATAAGGAGAGAGAGCATGAGAGAGAACAATTAAATTATTCAAAGAAAGAGAAGTGGGAGGGAGAGAGAGTGTGAATTGGAGACAATAAATATGGGTAAAATAGGAAATCAACACAAAAAAGTAGAGACAACTTTTAAGTGTCTCTTATATATAGGAACATGCCATAAGCATCAAATGTCTCTTATAATAAGGAACGGAGGGAGTATTTATTAAAAAGGATCTTTAAAACCTTAATTATTTAGAAGGACTAGATATTAAAATATAAACTTAAAAAGACTAAAATCACCCTTAGTCACACCATAATCCCTATATTCTCTCACCACCTCCTATAATTTTCATATCATTTGGTAGAATAATTACAGTTTATTTGAATTACTTCAAACTAATTTAAATTTCAAGGTCAAACACTGATTCTAATTAATTAAATTAATAGCCAACACTATTTAATTTATTTTTCTATTATTTTTAATTAAGAATTTCTTGTAAGCTTTCTGAAAAATGTGCAAGGCAATAAAATTCTACCATTCACAGAAAAAAAAAATTGTTCTATATTTTTGCTTATCTATTTCATACTATTATTTTATTTGAATAAGTTGAACCATCTTACTTAATAAAATTTAAAATTTAAAATAAAAAATGACATAAGAAATTCATTATATCAATAAATACTTGTCATAATAAAAATAGTTATAATAATTTAAGTAAGAAAATTCATGTTTAAACCTACATGATTTTTTTATTCTTATTAATTATATCATTTATTATTATATAACTTTTTTAATTTTTAATTCAACTATATGATTTTGATTGGCTCATCATTCAGGAAGCCCGAAAAAAGAGTTTTATTTTTTTTAAGATGATGGACATATAAATTAGTTAGTCTTACTTATTAATTGAATTTAATCTAATTAGTTAGAATTATTTCGTAACTTTGTAATTCCAATTAGTTTGAATTAATCTGAATAAACTTTAATTATTTTGTTAAAAAAAGAAAATTATAGGAGGTGGTGGGAGGTGTTATATGGGATTTTGTTAAGGGCAAATTGGTAATTTAAATTTATATTTGAGTATTTGGTCTTTCCAAATAAATACAATTTTTTAGATCTTTTCCCGTAAATATTGTTGCCACTAGGTCCCTCTCCCTAATTTTCCCAATAAAAATTGCTAATGGCAGGCTTGAGAGTGAGCTGGGGGCTGACTTGGTATTGGGCCCGAAGTTGGAGGGCTTTCAATGATAAACTAGCAAGAAAAAAAACTGCCTATAAAACCTCCCCCCCCCCAGAAATGTACAAAAAAAATCATTTCGGGGCAGCTCTTAATTTTTCATTAAAAATATTAATTTAGGAAATAAGCATATTAGAAACCTTGAAGGCTGGCAGAAAAAAATATGAGATACGTTGAAGGAATGATTTTAATTAATTAAACATATCGTGTAGTATATTTATTGGTCCATAATTTAATTCTCATTGTGACTTGTTTATTTATGCATCTATAGCATATTGTTTGCAAGCATTTGATTTTAAACGCTGGTCACAAAAAAGCATTTAATTTTAAACCCTTGATTTACAACTCATGTTTAATTTTCTCAATTTTTTTATTGTTTGCATGCATTTGATGTATGTACTCAAATATTTATTAGAGTTTTTTTCATTTGATAATGTCGTTACAACACTTCTAATTAGTTTGACATATGTATATACTCAAAACCCATTCAAAAAAATTGAAGCTTATAAAGAAGATCAAAGAGAATATAACAATTTAAATGAATGTATTATATTTTTAAGGTAATGACGATTTTTTTTTTGAAAAGAATTAATTTTTATCTTATTCGGTGTTATATTTTACATGACCAATATCTACTGATTAGTCAAAGTTGCCCATAATATAGTTTATACAATTCAAAGTATTAGGGATTAAAGTTTATGGCTTACTGTTGGGAGCATAGTCACGTATAGATGTGAATGCAAAATGCCAAAGGAGTCCTCATCATCCCATTATGGAGTTGCCAAGTTTAGTGGAGCATGTTGTGAGGAGAATCAATGGCCATTCTGGCTTTGCCATTTAGCAAGTGGGACCCACACAGTCACCATTTTGCAATGAAAGGCCTCTCAATTTGAGAATATTAACCATCAAGCCATGATCTAATAGAATTAGATGATTATGTAATTGAGTCAGATTTAACTATTTTTAAACCCAATCAGGATAACTTTCTCAAAAATATTTTCTACATTCACATGGATTTTAACACGAAACCTTATGCTTAAGCAATCAAATATCTTTTTACTGGGATGAACGATAGATTGGTATGAGCACAGATCATTATCTTAACACTGCACCAACAACCGTCACACTCATATGATGATATTGTGGGATAATGTGGGTGTTGTTTTAATATCCTTGTCATGAGATGAGAGTAAGGAAGACACACTCCCATTAATGTAAAAGATCATCTTCGGTAGGACATGCTCTGTTTTAAGACTTTGTCGTCCTGGTGAAAGTTTTTGCCACAGTCACGTATTATCCCATTAATGGAGTTGCCAAGTTTATTTCTTTTAAATTTTCTCCTTCAGTAGCGGGGGAAAGGTTTTATGCAAATTTATAAGCAAAAACCCTTGTATATGTTTTAGCATAAATATGTGAAAATTGTTTATGGTGGTGCTCCTTGTCCTGTTTCTGGGGGTGTGGATGTGTATGTTTCGGCATTTTGATTAAGGTCGGAAAAGCCTTTTTCTGTTTTTCACCAATAAATCGATGAATAAAATGTAAATAAATAATGACCCATGTATTCTAGCAAATAAAATATAAATAAAGTTGATGGGCTTCAGCTAACATGAAACTCGGCCCGTTCCAAATCCCATATTTTTCAGCCCCTCATTTTAGCAACACCCTATGCTACTTTGGGCCTGAAATACCATATTCACATGTCTCCACTTGTTCCATTAGCGGATTAAATGGGGCGCCCAGATATCTTGGCCCAACAAACGACCATTCGCGTTCCAAGCATGAAGTCAGGAGGGGAATTTAAGAACTCCTTAAAAACACTCGTTTTAACATAAGTCAAGAGAAAACTTGTCTCACATGTTTAATTTAAATATTATAAAATTATTTTTAAAAAGCTAATCCAAACACTCAATGTCAAAAGATAAAAATAAAAGTAAAAAGTTGCTATGAAAAGATGGGAGAGATTCGTCTTGCAACATGATGCGATCATTGGCACACAACTGAATTAACAATGAGGTCAAAGGCTTTATAGCACGGTAGCATTGATGCTTTCTTATAAATGAGAAATTTCAGATTTAATCCTGCTTGTAACTTTCATCTATTTCCCTTTAATTTGAAAAAAAAGAATTAACAATTAGAATATGGTTGAACTATATGTTTGATACGAGGAAATTGGAGAGAAGAGGAGGAGAAAAAATTTTAGTGAGATCGATTCAAAAAATTAGAGAAGCGGAGTTATAAAATTTTAATAAAGAAAAAATATAAGATAAAAGCGTAGGCAAAATTAATTAAAAGTTTTTAATACTACTTTTTTAATATTTTAAATCGAACTCATTAAATTTTTTTCTTCCATCCCTTTCCTTTCATGTCCTTCGTACCAAACGGAACCTAAAAGTCATTTCAAATAACTTTCTACACCCATGAGGAGCTAATGCATAAAGTTATTAATTTTAAACAAAATAAATAATTTAAATTAATATCCACACCAATTATTTTATTTAGCCGATGTAGAAAGTGTTTTCAGCATAAAGAGTCAAAGGTTGCATATTATGGTTATGACAATGCTATGGATCACATTTGCTATATGATCTCTGTAACAAGTGGTGCAGAAAAAACCCTCTATAAAAATAATACTTCTCCGGTCCTTAATATAGAACCCAATTGTTAAGTTGATTTTGGTATTTAATATAAGACTCATTTCTCATATTTATCAATTTTCTCTAAATTACACCTATGGATACTCCCTCAACCATAATCAAATAGAAGAGGGAGATGGGGTATTAAGAAAGATGATTATGGTGTTTTAGGAAAAATGTGTCACTTTTCTTATAATTAACCAACTTACCTAACTTTCTTAATCTAATCAAATTAGTTTAATAGATCTTATATTAAGGACCGGAAGAGTATTTTACAGTAATGATGGTGATCGTGTATAGATTTCAGTAAACAAAAAAAAAAGTGATTATATATAGATGAACCGTATAAATATTATCAGGAAGTAAGTCTCATTCATATGGGCTAATGTGTTCCCTACAGAAGTTAATGCTTTGTTAATTTTGCCACGTGAAAACGTCAGGGCTATTAATTATTAAACGACCATACGGGCTAATGCATTTCCAACTCATTGATTTTGGGCCTGTGTTCGATTACATTTCTTCCATTAATTCAACTGAACAAAAGATATAAGTATTTAGTACATGACAGTACCTTGAATAAGACTGTTTTAAATAAGAAGAGACCTATGTTTTAGAGGGGGAAAAAAAAAGCATTGCCCCCACTAATTTGCATCGGAGCCCTTTTTTTGAAACAAGCAAAAAAAAGCCTTCAAAAAAAATGAAAATAATCTTCTTCTTTTTTTGTAGTAATGATACTTGTCACATATTTTTTAAATCAAAATTAAATCGATTAATCTCGATTGCGATGCAAGAGGATTAACACAAAAGTTTAAATGAAAAGCTACTTCTTAGTTGGGCTTTTGCCTTTGGGCCTGGGCCCTCGTGTAGGAAAAAAAAAGGTTAACCAAAAAGCTAGCTGCCTCGCACGCGCAGTTGGTCTTTTGTTAAATCTTATACTACTTCCGATTCTTAATAGAAGATTTTATTTAATTTTTATTTTGATCCTAAATATAATATCTCAGTTCACTTTATATCTCATGTTTATAATTTTTTTTTAAGATAGTCCTTCTAATAGTGGTAGTTTTAGGCAATACACTTAAGTATTTCTAATATTTCTAATACTATCTCTGATTCTAAGTATAAGAACTAGTTGACTAATTTGAATAGATTAAGAAAACAAGTTAAGTTAGTTATTTGTAATAAATATGTGTTGTATTTTCTAAAATATCCTTACTAATCAAGTGTATTGACTAGAACTATTATTATTTGAAAAATTATCCTGGAAAAAAATAAATATGAGAAACAAAGTGAATTAGAGTATTATATTTAGAATCAAAATAAAAATTAAACGAGGCCTTATGAGGCCTTATATTAAAGACTGAGAATATTATTAATTGAGGCAATAAGCTACTTGTGCGTTGTCAGGGCTTGCATCAAATGTTGCACATGTATGAGGGGAAGAGCCCAGATGGATTCAACGCGGGGAGGTAAAATTTTTCAAGCGTCCCATTGCAAGGTACTGAAAGGGTGTAATTTAAATTGAAGCTAACACGGGATTAGACTGATCATTTAGATAATACTCTTCTGGTTTTAACCTATTTTGTAGTATAATTTATACTATAAAATAGGTCTTATATTTAGGACAGGAGGGAGTATGATTTAATTAAAACATATAAAAATATCCACATATAACTCTAAAAAGAATAACTTTTAAATAAAAAATATTAATTCACAAGTAAATATAATATTTATATATGAATCAGACGTAATTCAACATGAAAGAGTTAATAAAGCACAAATATAATGGGCTGCTTTTTTTTTTTTAAATTTAAAACTCAACATTGTCCTTTTTTTTTGTTGCCCACCCAATTCACCGGAACTTTACTCCGACTATATTTGGATCCGACCCACGTCGCGCACCTGGCTGTGGTGGGTAGTCTCCCAACAGGGATTTCTGCATACGCTGAGACTCGAACTCGAAACCTCACTTAAGCGGTATCAAGCTGCTTACCACTTGGACCAATCCCTGTTAGCACAGCATTGTCCTTTTAAACTCAACAATAGAAGAATATGTTTTCCTTTTCATTCCATTTTCATGGACTGAATCAGCTGCTCCTCTCTTTTAAGTCTGACGAGAAATTGGGCTCCGTCTTGGCCCAGATGCACTCTTCGGCTTATCACAGGGAATTTACAATTTTACGCTCCTGTTATTGGAATTTAACTACTCCATAAATTTCAAAACTTATTCACCATTTATAGGAATTTTCCTTTTTTACTTAGCTTCTTGACTTCATAAAATAGTTTCTCAAAAATTTTCAAGCCAAATAATAACCTAGCTATTTTTCTTTGAGCTTTTGGAAAAATAGGCATTTAATTACCAAAAATTAACTTTGAACTTATATATTCCACTTTTCGGAAAGCAAATCTTTTCATAAGCTTTATAAATTCCTAAAATGGTGATCCATAATTTTATGCTGCCTTTGCATAATTTTGAAAACTTTGCACTCTTTTATTCCTTTGAAACTCCACTTCAAAATAGGTTTTTAAAACTAATATTTATTTTTTGGGGCATTTTAATACTGATTAAATCATCTAGGCCTCAAATATACCTTAAAAATCTATTTTCTATCTCTTTTGGAATTTTTTATAGAATTTTTGTTGGATTTCTGGGCATTTTTCTATGTTTATATCTCTGCCCGACATTGATTTTTATTTAGACTTTTGTCTTTGACCGAAGGATTTGTCTATCAAATGTGAAAGCGATGGTTTTTGCGGGTCAATCGCAATAAAAATAAGGTGCATCCGGTAACTTGGCCCAAAAAACTAATGTCATTATCAACCAAGGGGGAAGCTCACAGCTCTTCTTCGGATTCGGTAGCAAAGTCTCCAAAGCTGCTTGTTTTAACCACAAACGAAGCCAAACCGTCGTCCGCGCGCAAACATGTCCTGACTCCTGATCATTCTTATTCTCTCCTCTCTTTGCCTGAAGGAACAACCAGCGCGGCCACCACCATTGAATTCCAGCAAACTCAACTCCAAGTCATGGCTATTGATCACATTTTCTATATCATCTCTGTATCAAGTGGCCAGGTGCAAAAAAACTCGCTATATAAAAAACTGATATTTTACAATAGTGATAGGGATTATATAGATGACCCCTATATAAATGGAACCAGTTTTGGTGCTCATCACTTTGATAAGTACTTAAACTCATCAGATCTAGACTGTTTATATCTCATTTGGATGGCCCAAATTTGGTTTCTTTTTTATTTTTATTTATTCAAAATAATTATTTTAATATGTATAGAATATAAAATAGAGATAATCTCTTAGCTATCATTTTTTCAAAAAATAGTTTTGCCTATTTAAAAATAAATAATTAAATATTTTAAATCTAGACTATTCAAATTAAATATAGACGGTCCAGGTCTGATGAGCTTAAGGTGCTCGTCAAGACGATGAGTATTGAAACTGGTTCCCGTATAAATAGTCTCATTCATATGGACTAATGTGTTTCCTACCCAAAGTTAATGCTTCGTTAATTTTGCCATATGAAAACGTCTTGGAGATATTAATTATTATACGGCCATATATATGAAATGCATGGAAAAGGAAATTCTGGAAAATTGTGTGTTAAACTTATGCATTCCACTTTTTAGAAAATAAATATTTTTCTTAAACTTTATAAATTTGCAAAATGGTGATCCATAATTTTATGCTGCCTTTGCATATAATTTTCAAAATTATGCACTCTTTTGTTCCTCTGAAATTCCACTTGAAAATAGGTTTTTTTTTTTCAAACACTCGAAGATAGTTTTTTAAAACTAGTAACTATTTTTTGAGGCATTTTCATTTTAATCAAATTATCCAGGCCTCAAATTTATCTTAAGAACCTATTTTCTATTTTTTTTTAGGGAATTTCTGGGCGTTTCCCCATATTCATATTTCTGCCCGACATTGTTTTTTATTTACACTTTTGACTTTCGCCGAAGGATTTGTCTATCAAATGTGAAAGTGATAATAAAGATAAGGTGCGCAGTGCTTAGCAAAATTGCACACCGCGCAACTCTGTCATTATCATACCCTAATCCTTGGCGCAACTCTCTCATTATCATACACTAATCCTTTGTGCAAAAACTATCATTATCATACAAATAATCCTTTGTGCAAAGACTGTCATTATCATACAATAATCCTTGGGACAAAAACTGTCATTATCATACAGTATTCCTTTGTGTAATAAGACTGTCATTATCATACAGTATTCCTTTATGTAATAA
This sequence comes from Neltuma alba, assembly GCF_004799145.2. Taxonomy (NCBI): domain Eukaryota; kingdom Viridiplantae; phylum Streptophyta; class Magnoliopsida; order Fabales; family Fabaceae; genus Neltuma; species Neltuma alba. The sequence continues at coordinate 397,678 of NW_021636907.1, read as the reverse complement.
GACTGTCATTATCATACCAGGGGAAGCTCACAGCTCTGCTTCGCATTTAGTAAGAAACTCTCCAAATATGTGCTCATTTCTCATTCTCTCCTCTCTTTGCTTGAAGCATCAAAACCAGTACCGCCGCCACCATCGAATTCTGGCAAACTCAACTCAAAGTCATGGCTACTTCACTGACGTGAGTATTCAATGTTTCTTTCAACGCTTTATATTATTCGTTTCGTTTTCCAAATGTGCATATATACATGTTACTGTCTCAAATGCATGCAAAGGAAATTCATTCTGAGTCGTCCTTTGTCCTCGATTCATCGTCCATGGTCATGGTGTAACAAGGTTTCTCAAGCTCCGTCTTCATCGCCATCGCGTGCCGTTGGCTGCTGCCTACATACCCTGTCTTCATCGCCACCACGCGCCGGTGGCTCTCCACCTCATACTCTGTCTTCATCGCACAGTGTGCCTGTGGCTGTTGCCCACATACCATATCTTCATCGCCACCACGCGCCGGTGGCTCTCCACCACATACCCTGTCTTCATCGCCAGCACGCGTCGGTGGCTATCCACCTCATACTCTGTCTTCATCGCCACCGCGTGCCGGTGGCTGTTGCCCACGTACCATGTCTTAATCGCCACCACGCGCCGGTGGCTGTCCACCTCATACTCTGTGCCGTTGCCTGTCGCCTGCATACTCTGTCTTCATCGCCACCGCGTGCCGGTGGCTGTCGCCCACATACTTTGTCTTCATCTTCACCGCGTGCCGGGCTTGTTTGAGGATCAAATAATTTGTTTCTTCATATGCTACCGGTCGTGGCCGTGGGGATGGGCTGGGTGGCGATGGTGTTGAAGGTCTGGGTGTGGCGGTGATGGGCGGACCGGTCGGATGATTTGGTGGTGCGCACGAAGCTGGAGGACTTTGCTGGTGATGGACCTCGCTTTGGTACCGATTGAGGTACCAGATTATGCTGGCCAGGTTCTAAATATGAGAATTTAATTTAGTTAGTTAATTATAAGAAATATGACATGTTTTTCCTAAAATACCATAATCATCTTTTTTAATACCCCTTCTTCTTCTTCTTCTACTTGATTATGGTTAAGGGAGTATCCATAAGAAAAATTTAGAGAAAATTGATAAATATAAGAAATGAGTCTTATATTTAGAACTAAAACCAACTTAACAATTGGGTCTTATATTAAGGACTGGAGGAGTATTAATTTAGGCGATAAGCATGTTAGATGCATTAAAGGCATTATTTTAAGTTTTTAACTGATTAGACATAGTGCGTAATATATTTCATCCATAATTTAATTCTCTGTAAGAAATGTATTTTTGTTGAGCTGCTCTCTGTATGAAATGTTTGTTATTTATGCATTTTTACATTATATCATTTGCAATAGATATTGAATAATATATGTGTGCGTATATTAAAATCTTCCATCAGACATTAAAATTATATTTATCCTTACATAAACGAAACAATATATAATTCATCATAGTTAATAGAATCATTATAAAGATTCTGACAAAAGAATAAAAAGAATTGATGTAAGGTAAATGTGCAAATTTACTCCTGATCTTATTTTTTAGATACAGTCACCAGAAGAAAAAAATATAAGTAAAATTGCACCGCTTAAAACAAATTGGGGTGCTGGGTGTAACTGAAAAATAAGATGAGAGTAAATTTGTACTTTTGCCCTTAATATAAAGATAAGCATCTCACAAGATGATAAGAATGTTATTTGTTTTTAACAGATTTAACACGCACACACGCACCGCCTCAGGGCTTGATTCATAACTGTTGTTGGAGTTTCATGCCTTCATCGTTGATGTATTTGACATGTGTACTCAAGTAGTTATTGGAATAATTATTTTATACTCCCTCCCGAGTATCCTTGCATTATGTAGATCAAAGTGATAGTTAAAACTGGTTAAAGATAACAAATATGTAAGAATTGAAATTTTTCTCCTCAAAATATCCTTATTTATGATGAGAGAATTATAAAAGAAAGAGAATGTATAATAAAAAGATATTATATAAAATCATGGAGAGATTATACATTCTCTTGACGTCAGCCTCTGGCCTTATTCGTGGAGAAACCCGTCCCCACTATTTCCTAATGGTTGACAAAATGAGATGGAAAAATAGGACCATCATGCGTTAGCAAGAGAGAGAGGGAGAGTGAACATGGGAGGACGAAATTCCGCCTAAAACTTCAGCGACAAGAACGCGGGTTAGCGCTAGAAATTTCAAACTCCCATATATACATCATTTTAATAAATATATTAAAATTAGTATTTATAAGGGGCAAAACAGAAAATTTGTTATAAAAATTTAAAACAACTGTTAAAAGTTGTTTATATTTAGGAACAAAGTAAAGATAGTAGTTGTTGCTTATAACAAGGACGGATGGAGTATGATGATGCCACTATGACACTTCTAATTGGTTCTTTGATGTTGGTGCAGATCAACCGCTTGGCATTCTATATTTGGGCTTCTAATTTCTGAGACGAGAGAGATTGTTCAAACTTCATCTCCATTAGAAGAGCATCCAATAAGCATATGGATTTTTATTACAGGCTTACTTCTCTATTGCTTAGCATATGGATACCATATCAAATGTCATGTTTACACCCCAAGGGCGACTTCTTCCTTAGACCGCTCTTTGAAGGTAGCTTTTATCGCAGGAAGTTTGGCTTATACCGCACTAATATCAATGTTGGTTTCTCGCTCTCTCCAACCACTTCTTTACACTGCCTGGTTAATGGCGCTATTCATATACTTTAAGTGGGAGAAAATAGCAGAAATAATCAGTGGAAATATTGGTTTATATTTCTATAAACTGTGGAGGAGAGTCCTTAGAGGCAATGTTCCAGCAATCAGGGGGTCATCAGTTTAGATTTTCGGCGAGTCTTAAAGTCATAATGGTGTGTTATTTATATCATGAAGTTGCAAGACTGTTTGAGTTGTGTTTGTGCTACACATTATTAGGTTTGTTGTATGATGATATTTTGGGATAATTTGATGTTGCTTTGTTATGCTGGCCTTTTCCTTCTCTTCTGGTTGACATTATTTATTAATTACAAATATGTTTCTTTCATGAATAGAGAATAGTTAAGAACATCTCCTGTATGACATGCTCTGTTTTTAATTGCCATTATCAACGCAACTTTTGAATTGTTAAATATTTAGAAGCATCCGGTATGGCATGTCGACATTCCCCCTGCTAAGCTATCTCTTGAAAGTTATCTGTAGAAATATCAAAAACGAGGCTACTGTACGTACAGTGTAGATTGCAAAAACCACTAAACAAATAAAAAACAGAGCACGCGAAAACCTTCACCGGACCATCAGCGTTGACTACTGGTCACGTTAAGGTCAGACGGCTCCGGCGAGTGAATCCTTCTTAACCTAACCTGACCCCTTTCTCCCTTTCCTTCAATTGCATTCTCAGTCCCTGCGTGTGTTCAACTTCAACCTGTGCGTGAGCATTTTGAGCTTCCGTACTTTTCTGTTTTTTTAAGAATCACAAGTCCAGGTCTTTCCTGTTGGCTTACTCAGCAATTTTGCCTTGTCACCTTTCAGGTGTTAGTGCTACTAAAGGGGTGTTTGGTAATCTCCAACCATAATTTCAGAAGTATTTTTCTACAAAACGAAATAAATTCTTCCACATATTTACTTCGTAAACTGTAAAAACATTTCTGAAACTATAGTTTGGTTTCTATCCAAACACCCCCTAAGTAAACTAAACACTATTAGCCTCAACTCGAAGTCTTTTTAAAACTACAGGGAGCAATGGTTTTAGACAGATTAAACTCGGGATATAAAAAATGATAGTAACCCTATTTTTTCATATTAATTATTTTCTACTTTTTAGAGAAAATGTTTCTTTTAATTTCTTTTTGCTTTTCATTGTAAAAAATTATTCATTTTTGATGCTTTTGTGAGTGAAATATTTTTTTATAATTTAAATCTTGATTTTTAACTTGTACACGCACATACTTGCAGATGTATTAAATACACCAAATTATAATCATATGTAGTTTAATTTTAGTGATATAATATGAGCATCAACCCACTTGCCTTGGACCCGACGTTTATGTAAAAAATTTTAATATTTGTAATTTCCTTTTTTTCCTATTTTAGGCATTTGGTTAGAAGCAATCGTTTTGTCACAAATTTTTTGAACAATTATGGGTTTTTAAGGCCTATTTTAGTTTGTTTCAATTGTTCATTGAATCTATAAAATTTGATTTGAACTGTTGGTAGTATTCATTTGAGGATCCACAAGCAATTAGAAATATTAATGACAATCCTCATAAAAAGAAAGAAATAGTAATAATGGTAATTAACTAATTATGTATAGACGATGACCCATGTAATTGCTGCTAAAAAGCATCGTTACCGGATGTCTTGTAGAGGCAATTAATATCTTCCAAATCCCTTTCGACTCTTTTATATGTATTTATATATATTATTCAATTAATTTCAAAATCAAATTAGTGTGTCTCCAGTTTTAATTTATATATATCCTGCCATTAATTAGCACCAGCACCAGAAAGCAATCCAACTTCCCATTAGGATCTTAATATATCGTATGACATTCATTTCGGTATTGAAACATCCTACCTTTAACCCCTCAGAGTACGTATTAGTAAGCGTTATAGTTCAAGCAGGTCATGACACAAGTTTGTGGATTTAAAATTTTAACATAATTACTCGAGTACTGTTCACTATTCAAATTCCAAATTATAGGCCCAATTTAAAAAATTCATAACTAATTTCATAAAAATCGTATTGAGGTGTTCTAAAATTCTATGAAAAGCTCCTTCAATTCTCTTTAAGGGAAAAATATCAAACTAGACTTATCCATGACCAATTAGTATAGTTTAATCAATAAAAATTACTATTCATTTGATAAATTCTGGAACTCTCAGATTTTGTGCCTTAACTTTGAAAATTCGTATCTCCTTGTATACACATCCAATTAAGTTGATCTAGCTCTCATTTTAAAGCATGGGATGTGTACTATAACTATGCTAAATTTTATGGCTTAACTCATTCATTTGATAGGTCAAACTGGAGCTACAAACTCACTACTCCATGACCTACGTTTTATCCCTTAACCTCTTTTTTACTTTAATTCTTTCTATTTCTTTTGCATACATAAATTGGGCTTACACTTTCCCAATCATCCTCATAAATTTCTATTCATCTCATAAACATTGTAATTAAATACATGGCATCATTAGCATCCATAACATAAATTATATAACAGGAGAATTACACATTGAATAATAACATCATTCATTAACATCAATAATTCTCTACTTTCTTCTCCTTTCCTCTCATATCATTATTGTCCACCATTAATTGACCTCAATAGTTGGTTAGGGAGGGGTGAGATTCAGGAGAATCTCAGTAGCAAACACTACCCATAAGCATGCAAGACATAATGCACATGCATGACATGATATAATGTCCCAAACATTAACATATGAATACCATGAAAAGTAAGCTAAAGCATTTTATGCTTTCATAACATATTGCCAAGGCAAAGCATAACATAAACTTGTAAACATAACTTTGCAAACATTTCATCATAGCTTAGTCACATCATGGCAACACAACCACATCATGCAAACATCCATATCAAGCACACAATATAGGTAAGTTTACTACCTTGTAACATAGTTTTCCTCTTGCTTTTCCTTTGATTCCTTTGTCTTTCCAACCCTATAGATTTTTAGTCAACACCATTAAACATCCTCTTGAATGTTCCAAGATCCTAAACGCATCAATAAATTATACAAAACAATTATTAGAATCAAGTCATCAACTTATCTCTACTTGATTCTTTCTTGAACATACTTGAACTCTAACTTTTGAGTTTCAATTCCAACCTTCCTAAAATTATTTCCACATACTATTCCCACATAATTTTGTATGTAGAATCCATTTCCAAGCTCAAAACAATCAAAATCCAATCCTAACCATTCAGAACAATCAAGGCCGAACAGAATCACAAATTAAGAGAAAGTTGAATTTCTTGCAAAATCAACTCAAAACCACTTGATTCTTGTTGTTTCCAAGTCTTTAAACATGTTTCTAACATCAATTTCATCTTTTCCCTATTCTTTCAATTTCGTGCAGCGCCTTGGCTTAAGGTTTAACCATCCAAAAATCCAATCAAACCAACCACCAAGCTTACAAAGAGAGTGGAAAATAGATCAAAATCCATAAGCATACCTTGATTTGAGACTTGGATTGGCATGTGATCTGTGACAACCGTTCTTTTAAAACCCATTTAGATTAAAATTTTCAATTTATTCGAACGATTAACCATGATAGAAAAGAAGAAATTTTAAAATTTTAAAATCGCTATTATGGTTAAAAGAAATAAACTTATATTACGAGCCACATCAATCATTAACTTGGGCCTTGGACTTTCAAAGTCCAGAAATATCATTCAACCGTTAGCCTAAACCAAACTTATACTTTCAAACATACGAACTGATAAAACATTTTAATATAAGTTATAGAGCCCATTAGTCAAAAGTCAACACTATCAAATGAGTGTAATACACAAAGTCTTAAATATCTCTGGCCTTCCAATGACCTTCCATATCAGATAGTAGTAATTAAAAGTATTAGTTTACACCACTAGAGTATATGGGCCCTACGTAGCAATATATAACAAGTCAATACATAAAACAAAAGCAGGGAGGCTATACAAGCTATAACAGCACACTATGCCTCCGGAGCCTTCCCTGATGGGCCACCACTTGAACTATCACCGGAAGATAGTAAAAACCATGGGGTGAGACAAACACCTCAGTAACCAACTTTCCAACTCATCATACATACTAACATGTGCTCCTGAGGTGTCAAGTGGGATAATTATTAAATCCCAATATATATATCAATGAAAATACAAATATGTATATTCAAATAATCTCAATCATCCAAATCCTCATCACGGGGGCTAACACACAAGCCACATAAGTCTATCTCTCACTATAAGGGATCAAACCGACCTATATGCCTATCCCACACTTTGGGGGACGATTAAATAGTCACAAAGACTCATCCCTTATTATAGGCCTATCCCACACTTTGGGGGACGAATAAAAAGCCACAAAGGTCTATCCCTTACTCTATGGACAAAGGAAGAAGCCAACCCATGTGCACCAATGGCGACCTTACCACGTGGTAGGATAGCGCTTAATCCAAAATCCAAATAACAACCAACCATTCACAATATAACAAAAATGTCTCAATCTTTTCCCAGTATAATTCATAAGATATAAATCATATATTTTTTCCAAACTTCTCAATCACAATTCCAAAAATCCCACAAGACAATTTTCATAGCTCAAAAGATATAATTTATCTACTCGAGTTTCAAATAACAAATCATTATACCAAAATAGCAAAATATTCACAAACAACATATTAGCATATATAACAAGTGGAAAATGGTTACCTCTCGCCAAAGCAATACTAAGAATTACCACAAGGTCAATCCTTTGCTCAACCAAAAATTAATCTACACAATTAATATAACCACATATTAATATAAACTAATTAATTAATTACACTTCTTTATATTAGTTAAATTTCTAATTAAATTAAATTTTTATTCTAAATTCCGCAACTCTCATAACCCAAAAATTATTAAGTATTTTAGAAACAACTTAAAATTTTTAACAACCCAAATTATTTATTTACCACCTCCAAATCATTTACCTTAATAAAAAGGATTTTCCACAATTTCTAAATATAAAATTATTATGTTCTAAATTCTAAAAATCTCATTTTAAGTTTAAACCTCAAAATCAAACTATCAAAAATTTAATAATACTTCAAATATTTATAAATAAATAATCTGATAAAAAACTTTAATTGTATAACTACCACATATATATATTTCCACAAATAATAAACTTTTTAGCTACAATAATTATTTTAAAACCTCCAGTCACCCAATAAATAAAAATAAACCGATTAAAATCTTAATAATATGCCAAACAACTCAAATAAATTACTTAACTTGAATGTAATCGGTAAAAATATAATATAAATCATATATAACAGATTTTTTAACTAGAAAAACTAATTTAAATACTAAAAACCAACAAATGGACAAATCTAACTTATTAAAATTAACAACTCATTCACTTCTAAATTTCTATAGTCATCTTTTGTCAAAATTCAATACTTAGATCATATATAAGTCTCAAAATTTTCTCTAATAACTACAGTAATAATGTAAATAGAAAGTTTAAAATATACAGGAAATATTTATAAAGAAATTTTGATAAAAAGAAGTAATTTTATGTACTTAAAATATCTGCAAAGCTTGTCCTTTCCTTTACCGGTATGCTCCTTTTGCTCTTACACACGCACAAAACTCTCTTTCCTTCTTTCTCTCCAGCGCACTCTCATTTTCACTTTTATTCTTCATTTCCCCAACTACCTTTCATTTTTTTCTTCTCTCATTAAATTCCTCTCCCCTCATTTTCTTCCTTCCCTTTTCAACGTTTCAGCTTTCCACCGAATTCGGTGGAAAGCTGTGACCCTTTTTTTTTTAAATAATATATTAAAATATTATTATTTTATTATAATAATAAAATTTATATATTTTTGAATTTTTTTATTATAATAAAATATTATTATATATTTTTACAGAAATCCTAAAAATTAATTTATGATATTACGTGATCCTTTGCTTTTTCCCTTCTCCTCCTCCTCCCTTGCTGTTCAGTTTTCTCTCCCTTTCCCCCATGAATGGCCGAAACATTGCAAGCATAAGGCGTATGGATATTTATAAAGGATTTAGACAAATCCTAGCCTTTGATTCCAAGTTAATCCTAGTCATTGATCTTTGTTTCTTCTCTAAGAAATTTGCCACATGTACTGCCTTCTCTCTCTCCTATTAATCAGCATTTTCCTGCCTAAAATATCTTCAAAATTTCGGACCAAGTGGAAGGGAAACAATCAGCTGCATATGCAAGCTTATTTCACAAGCTTACTTGAGATATTTTGCAAAGTCATGATTAAACATTATCCAACCAACTTGACCATGTGCATGGGCTTAGGGAGCACGAAATCCTCTGATTCTTTGGGTGAACTAAGTGCTCCAAATCTGGTTAGGAAGCAATGAGATTAATCTAGTTCAATCCCAACCACAATCCTTTACCCGATTTTCTCCTTTTAGGCCTTTATTAGGGAAAATAGCTTGGGGCCTCTAAAATTTATTTCTTTTCATGAAAAATCCACATTTAATATAAAAGTATGATCTAGAAAGTTTGGAGATTTTTTATAATCTCTAACTATTTATTTCACATTTTCTCCGAAATCGAGCTTTTACCAATAGAATTTCGGTAGTAAATTCCCCATAAATTATTTCCTTCATTTCCAATGCTTGAAAACAATGTCATAAATTCACATATATTCCCGAGGAACTTAGCCATATTTTTCCTTCAATTATTGAGGCCCTTATATAATTAAAATAATTATATTTCCACAATTTTCACTATTTTCTTCAAAAATCACTATTTTTGGAAAATGTCGCAATAATTTATTTTGAGCTATTTTAATTCTCAAAACATCATATATGACTCAAAAACCCCTAATTTACCATTTTTTATGGAATTTTTGAGAATTTTTCATAAATTTCCCGTTTTGACCCTTAAGGGACCCAACATTGTCAGTCCGGCTCCCTTCCGGGTTTCTGAGCATTGTCAATGTACCTTCTATTGACTTTTAATCTTCTCATGGTATACTTATAGAGAAAGGAATATTCCATCCCTCTCTCCCCAGTGACATAATTAATTAAATAATATTTAATCTGAGTTGATTTTGCCGAATTCTTTTCTACTGGCTCATAACTCCGTCGATTTGTCTCTGGGTTTCATTCTTTCCCTTTCATCATAGAAAATTCCTCTAATTTTTCCTAAGTCAAAAGTCAAACCTTAGATGGCTGTTTTGACTTTTCCTGGATAAGGTATAAATAAACTTTAAATTTAATTAAAATTAACCTCGTTACTTTCTGGAGACAAAATTAATTTTAAAATCTGTAATAATTCCTCAGCTACTTTTCCCTAAATTTTCTTGATTATTTGAGGCCGTCACATAACTTAAAATTTAAATTACTATATCAAATTGTCCAAAGCCCTGGAATGACTTTAGGGCATTTCCGTCATTTCCAGTCTTATATCGACTCTGGGATCTTATTCTCATTTTTCTGGAATTTTTCTAAGTCATTTGGACCCTTTTTGCTAACTTTGAGCATTGATCGATCAGAACTTTTATTATTTACAATTAAGTCCTTACTTGGCCTAGAAATCTTTTTTTTTGCAATTTGGTCCCTCCTTAAACCTAACCTTCAGAATCATCTCTTGTAAGTTTCTGGCATAACCTTTGGCCCTTAGTCGTTTCTAGTTCCTCATTCTTTAGTCTCCGAACACTATTGTTTTACACATTTGCCCTTGGACAATCTCTTTTTTCTTCTTAGGGATCTCTGAGACTTTTATTGTATTGGACTTAGTAATCATCCTTTTCTTGTGCTATTACTTGTATTTATGAACTAAAATTTGGGATGTTACAGGTCTTCAACCCAAACTCTGGGTTTCCTTCTTTGGTCGTCGCCATCAGTTCACGTCCTGTCATTACCAACACCACCCCACAAGAATATCTGCATGTATATATTATATACAGAGAGAAAGAGAGGAAACTTTGGGCTCTAAGCTTAGCTCTGTACTCTCTGCCCTCCTATGTATAAACTTCAAATTTGGAGAGATGTGTGTTCCATTTTATAAGCTTTAATTTAGATTTGTCTTAACATTTATTGTATTTCTCCAATTTTACTCTTAATTAATTATTTATTTTTATTTGTCATACTCTCTCTTATCATGTTTCCCCACATATTCTTTTTCACTCTTTTTCTTATTTATTACAAGGGCACATTTGAAAATAAAAGTATATTTTTTAACTTATTTATTACTTTTAACTAATTTTAATTAATTATTTGAAATTTATAATAAAAATCCATGGAGAATCAAAAAATTTGTTTCCTTCTATGCTCGTGGCCCAGAGGGCGAGGTGCTGGTGGAGGTTTAGGTGTGGCAGTAGTGGCGGGCTTGAGGCGGAGCAGTGGGGGATGACATGGTGGTGGACCCAGTCGGAGGACTTTTGGTGATCAAAAGCGAAAACCTAATGGCCACGCTAGGGGGCCCTTATGACTTTTTTTTTCCTGCTTACCCAAACAGGGTTTACGCACGAACAAGAAGCATCTGCTGCGGAAAATTTTGGCATGTGTCCCTGCAGGAAACAATCGCTCCCCTCCTCATCTTGACAAGCCTCCAAGCCACTATCCATTGATTAATGTGTTTGGATGAAACCAAACCGTGGTTTGAAAAAGTGATTCTGGAGAATAGATTTTGGGGAGAATAGATTCTGTGAAGAATAGATTTTGTAAAAAAGTGATTCTGTGAAGTGAGAGTGTTTGGATAGTTGTTATCAGAAGCACTTTTTATATATACAAATTACTAAAAAAAAGACATAAGTTAATATGATAATCACAAAAAAATAGATTTTATGATATATTTTAATTTGAAGGAATAAAATTGTTAATAATATATTTTTTACCAACATAATTAATAATACATAAGATAATATAATTAATAAATAATTAATATGTATATATTTTTATAAAATATAATATTAAATATGTTTATAAAAAAAATAACAAGATACGTATCATATAGGCTCTCACACTCTCCCTTTTTTCTCCAAAAGCAAATTTTTTTTGTTTTTTCCAAAACCATGGTCTTGACCCAAAACCATGGTTTTGGTTTTTGGGGGGGTGTTTGGGTGATTTATTCCCCAAACCATGGTTTGGGGTGTCACCCAAACACACCTTTAACGCTGTGTTTGGCTCGACGGAGGGAAGGGGAGGGGAGGGATTTTAATCAAGGGAAGGGGAGGGGAGGAAAGGGGAGGGTGGCTACAAAGGGGAGGGGAGGGAGGGGGAAGGGAGGGGAGGGATTTTAATGATCTCCTGTTTGGATTGATTGGAGGGGAGAGGAGGGAGCAATTTTAATAATACCTTATTTTGTTCTAATAAAAAATTGACTATTTTAGCCTCATAAAATTTAAATGAATTTTCTCACTTTTTATTTTGTTAAGATATAACTATATATATATATATATATATATAATACAATTCACTAATTTTGATTTACAAGATACAGTTACACACTTATAGAATATCAAGACAAAAAGTCACAAGTGATAGATTTCAATCAGAGAAAAGACCTTGAAGGTGAAAGAAAATACCAACGGCCTCTTAGAATTAGAAGAAGAGAAAAAAAGTTTACAAATGCTCACTAATTTTGGAGATAATTATCTTAATAACCTCTTATTAGATGTTCAAAAGAACTCTCTTATGTAGAAATGTTTATGACTGATTAGAGGTTAACAAATCGAAAGGGCATATAAGGAATTAAAATATCATCTCTCACCTCCCCTCCCAAAAACCCCACTTTTGGAGGGGAGGCTAGAAGGGAAAGGGAGGGGAGAAGAACCCCTCCCATCTTTAAAAAACATCTTAACCAAACGAGGGGAGGGGAGGAGTTCCCCTCTCCTCCTAAAAAATTATACCAGCCAAACAAGGGGAGGGGAGCAACTTCCCTCCCCTCCCCTCCGAAAACCCCGTACCAAACATAGCGTAAGTCTCCTTCCACCTTCTCCAGCCTTAATATGTATCTCTTGTCTAGTGTGGCCACAATTTCCTTTTTTTCTCCACTCCTCAAATTGCTTATAATTACTACCTCTGACCCTTAATATAAGAAGTATTTAACTAATTTGAGTAGATTAAAAAAACTAGTTAAATTAGTTATTTGTAATAAATAAGTATTGTCTTCCGTAAAATATCCTTGCTAATCATGTGTATTTGCTAAAACTACTATTTGATGAAATTTTTAACATGTGCAACTACTAAAAAGACTATCGTCAAAAAAATAAATAAATATGAGAGACAAAGTGAATTGGAGTCTTATATTTAGGACCAAATTGAATATCAAACTAACTCTTATATTAAGAATCAAATATAGTATAGTTCTCATTGCACCATAAGACTTTGGTCATTACTGAGAAAGAAGTTCTAATTAAACATGCATGATACTCCTCCAGTACTTAATGTAAAATTTAATTAACGAATTTGAATAGATTAAAGATATTGATTAAATTAGTTAATATGACATACTTTTTTTAAGTACCCTAATCATATTTCTTCATTTCTTCTCCCTCTCTCCTACTTGATTAATATTGAGGGAATATCAATAAGATTAATTTGTGAAAAGATTGATAAACATTTAACATAAATCTTATACATAGGACTAATATCAATTCTTAAATTAAGTGATATGTTAAAGATCGGAGGATAAATATGTTCATGAAGCTCAGATTGCTATTAAACGGCATTCAGGAAGCACAGATTGCTTCTGGTTTACATTCGTCCTTTTCTTTTTTCTTTTTTCTTTTTTCCTTTTTAGTGTTTTGTTTCATTATTTAGGTATGGTTTACATTTGATAGAAGGCTCTTGTTTACTTCTATTATAGACGCTGTACTTAGATTTTCTTTTTAATGAATTTTCTCGTTGGCAAAAAAAAAGAAAAATAAACATGATAATGTTTACTTCTATTTAACTTAACATTGGAATAATATTAATTTACATGGTCCTGTGCCATTCCAACCGAATTTAAAGGTTTTTGGGATAAATTATTTTGCCCAAAAATTTTGGAAAAGAATCAATTACATACCATTTTATTTTTTCCAAATTTAGTATTATTAATCTTTGGAGAACTTTCATGGCAACTTTGAGATATATAAATGAAAGGGACCATTTGGAAAAAATAAATATATAGATATAAAATATTCCAGCCGGATCTTTTTAATTACAAGAAACAAATAATTATTCCTTATATTTAATCTAAAAAAGACTATATGTTGATAAAGAGCTCCAGCGGAAGAATATTATATTTGATGACGTTGTAAGAAATATGATGTTGATTTATAATAATTATTTTTTTCATTAGTTATTCATTTAAAAATAAGGTTCTTTAATTAATACTTTCTTGTTTAAACAACTAAGGGAGTGTTTGGATAGAAACCAAACCATGGTTTCAGAAGTGCTTTTACGGATTATAAAGTAAATATGTGGAGGAGGTTACCTTATTTTGCGGAAAAGTGCTTATGAAACCATAGTTTTAGAGCACCCAAACAGGCCCTAAATTACGCAATTTAAAATATTAGTTAAAGGCAATAAATATGTATAAAAGAATACAATATTTATTTTTCTAAAACACTGTTATTTATAGATATGGTGGGTGGAAGAGAAAATGAATTGAAAAAAGAGATAAGAGAGAAATATAATTAATTAAAAATAAAAATAAAAAAATGTATCAAATGGTCAAAGTGAAGCTAAGAAAAAAATAGACCCCCTCAAAGATTGAAGCTTATATTCTGATCCGAAGAAAGTATAAAACAATATCTACTTCTGATCCTAATTATAAGTTCTCATTTATAGATTCTAAATAAAATTTTATAATTAAAACTGGAGGTAATGATATTTATATTTTCATTAATTATGAGGAAAAAGAAATAGGAACGGCCGTGGGATAAGAGGAAGAACATGTTATAAATTAATCTTAGGGTCAAGAGGACGGCAACCAGAGCGCTGGCGGTAAATTATGGATCAGTTGTGGTGAAAGTCAGGCACCTTCAACGCCAAATTGTGGTTAGCATCCAATCTCGTCAGACGCATGCATGGGACCCCAACGCGTTCTGTACGCGTCAGATTTAAAGTTTGACTTATTTTTTCCATTCGATCATCAAAGAATAAATGGTTTCTGGCCCCCCCCCCCCCACAAAAAAAAAAGTGGTTTCTGGCAAAGAAAAAAAAGGAATAAAGAGGTTTTTGCGCTCCGCCTTGGTTCCCTGTAAGTATCTCCAAGAATTAGTTTCGGTGCTCATCCATTTGATGAATACTGTAAGCTCATCAGATTTGAACCGTTCATATCTTATTTGAACGGTTCAAATTTAAAATCTTTAATTAATTATTTTTAAATAGAATAAATTATTTTTTGAAAGAATGATAGTTAAGAGATCATCACTATTTTAGATTCTATACATATTAAAATAATTATTTTGAATAAATAAAAATAAAAATGAAATCAAATCTGAACCACCCAAATGAGATATGAACGGTTCAGATCTGATTAGCTTATGGTGCTCATCAAATGGATAAGCACCGAAACTGGTTCCTCTCCATAAGATAGTTTCATCTTACAAAGTCAAATTACAAGGGAAGTTTCCCATTTCATTTGATCAGCAGAAAGCGATAGTGGAGGGCTTGAGGCAGAGTAGTGGAGAATGGCATTTATAAACACGTTTTATAAAAATTAAGATAATTTTTTTTACATATTTAAGTCATATTTCATAAATCATAATTAAAAAGTTATTTATAAACTATTTTTAACGTGCTTGACGGTGGACCTGGTTAGAGGACTTTTGGTGATCGACCGCGTGAAAAGTGAAAACCTAATTGCCACGCAAGAGGGCGCTTATGATTTCTGTTTGTTTTCACTTACCCAAAACAAGGTGTATACACGAAATTCCATAAGAAGCATCTCCTGTGGAAAATTTTGGCATTTATACCTGCAAGAAACAATTAAAAAAGCTTTTAAAAAAATCTTAAAAATTAAAAAATTGCATACAGATCTGTTAATAAAAATTGTTGTAATTTTTTTTACTAATTATTGTCAAAATCAATACTAATATTGTAATGGATTCCTATTTACAATCTTTTTATTTTCAAAATCTTTTTTTGTGATTTTCCCATTAGATTATTCATTTCACGTAATTCACACGGTTCAGCAAGTTATAAAATTCGTTGGCAAAAAAAAAACTTATAAAATTCTTGAACTCCCGATTTATGAATATCTTACTTTAACGTAATTTATAGAGTTCAGCAAGTAATTGATATTTTTATTACTATGCGTCAATAACAATAATTTAAACTTAAAATATATCGTAAAAATTCAAGAACTTTTTTTTACACATAAGTATCTTTTTATTAAAGGTAATTCTATTCGAGGTATTGTCAAGCCCTAAATGTGACACCTTCAAATACTGATTCAACATGTTATAAAGGACTAGTTTTTTTTATTGGATTCAATCCCGTTGGCACTCAAGTAACTTTTAATTCTACATTTATGAACTATATTAAATTTTAGCATTATATTAATCTTAAATTTTTTTGCTACTCTTAAATACAACTATATATAAATACTTCCTCCCGTGCTTTTTATACTTCCTGCTTTTGAGTGTTGAAACAGATGCACTTTTATTAATTTTGCTCGTAATTAATTTTTTATTTTCTTTCATTCTCTATATCTTATTAGTAGTATTTTTTTCTTTTTTATGTGCTCCCTCATTAAATATTTAGGAAAAAAAAAACAAGGTTCAATTTTTACCTATTTGGGAAAAAAAAGGGTGAATTTTTATATACAAATATTTAATACTATTTAAAACTATCAAGTAGTATTTGAAAGGGACTGAGAACGCGTTATATAGAGAAGCATCTTCAGCTCAAAAAAAAAAAGCAACAACAAAAATATGGAGCAGCATCTTCAACCCTCTCACTTTCATGTAAAAGACATCATCAGTCTTCTCTTTACCACCCACGCAACCAAAATGCATCGTAGTCTTCGACCCTGTTTCATTTTCTATTCTTGAATTTTAGATCCGCCTCAATTGTCACTATCACGCCAATTTGCAAAAAAGCCCCCCCGGGGGGTTGGGAGCAAAACTTTTTGGATATTCAACGCTTTCTATATATAACATCGATCCTTCATACTGCCTACTTAGCTATTGTCTTTGGATTTGAAATCCCATGTTACACAAACCCTCAGAATCAGAACAACTCCAGACAGATTATGTGCCGTGGTTTGCTAACAATTGCAGAACCGGTTATGTGTGGGGTTTCCGATCTCTTTCCACCATTCTCAAGTAGGTCGGCATACGCTTCTTATATAAGCCAAACATGGCGTACGTTTCTTCATTCCTCTTCGCTACTACTGTTTTTGCATGCTCTGGTGGAACAGCAATCGAACTTTGGCAACTTTCAACTGTTGATATTATTCGTCAAATGCACATATGAAAAGAAATGGTCATCTGTCTCCAGTTTTGTGAATCTTCATTTGTCCGTTGATTCGTCGTCGTCGTCAGTGGTCGAGGGGCAACTTGATTTCTCAAGCACTGTCTTCATCGCCACCCCACTTTCACCGTGCCGGTGGTCGTCGCTCACATATTCCGTTATCATCTCCGCCTTCCCCTCACTTCTTACGCGCCAAAGCCACCCCAAGCTTTTTAAGCTCTCTTTCATAATCACGGCCACCTTCACAAACCCAAATACTCCGTTGTTGTCTCCATCTTCCCCTCACTTCTCATGTGCCGAAACAACCCCAAGCCTTTTCAGCTTTGTCTTCATCACCACCGCCTTCCCCGTGCCGGTGGCCTGCGACCTCACACTCGGTCACTGTCTCCGCCTTCCCTTCTCTTCACACGGCCCAAAACAACCCGAAGCTTTCTAAGCTCTGTCTTCATCACCACAACCCTCACCATGCCGGTGGCCATCCACCTCATACTCAGTTACCGTCTCCGCCTTCCCCTCACTTTTCACGCGCCAAACCACCCCAAGCTTTTGAAGCTCTCTCTTCCTCGCCTCGATCTTCATAAACCCACATAATCCATTGCTGTTTCCGCCTTCCCCTCACTTCTCACGTGCCGAAACAACCGCAAGCTTTTAAGCTGTGTCTTTATCGCCACCCCCTTCACCGTGCCGATGGCCGTCAACCTCATAAACCTGAGCGTGGTGTCGAATAATTCAGCAGGGAGGTACTCCAGACACTGACGACCTCCCAACAAACTCCGGCAGCACCTTTCACTTCGCTTCTCTCGCAAAAGCTGGTTCTCTTCAATGGCGGAAAGGGGGTCTTATGGCGGTCGATGCTGTAAATTTCTTTCCTCATCGGAAGATACGCTGGCAAAGAGAGGAATTTCATCTTCAGAAATGTTGGATGTGTGCCTTGTTGAATTAGGGGACCTTGTGCAGAAAGAGTGTTTGGGATCTAATCCCCCTCCTATTTAGTTTTCAATTGGGGCTTTGCCCTCTTCTGTATCAAAAACTAAAACGCCGAAGGACAGGCCAGATGATTTAGTGGTGGGCCCAAAGCTGGAGGATTAGTGAATGGGCCTTGCGTTAACGAGGAGTAGGAGGAAACAATTGTTGGGCCGAAAGATGCTAGTATTGGGCTTACAGACTATAGGCTACCTTGGATGGATCCAAGGTATATGGGGGACCAGATGGGACTTTTGCTGACGGATCCCGTTGGAACTTTCTATATAACCATGTAATTTTTTTTGTGGCTAAAATATGCAATAAATTTTGTTGGGCGACTTTTAATTGTCTGCAATCCCAGTAGGTCTTTTTTCAAGTACTATAATAAAAATATATTAATTTAGGCCATAAGCATATTATGACATACATTAAAAGCATAATTTTAATTAATTAGACTGTACTGCATGGTATCCAACATTCATAACTTAATTCTCAACATGAGAGGTTTTGATTATGCATTTATATTAGGAGTGTTCTCGGGACAGGACCGGAACAGGGCCGTCCTAATCCCGTCCCGGTGAACAGTGTTAGGACGGGATTTTTGTCCCACATCCCGTCCCTTCTCGAAAGGGACCGGGACGTCCTGTCCCCTTTTTTTTTCTCCTTTCAATTTTGGGCCTTCAGTCTATTATTGGGCGATGCTAGGAGAATAAAAGGGCTGAATCACGGCAATTTCAGAGTATTAATAATTAATTCCCCTGCCTCTTTCAGGTTGAATTTGGCAGACAAGTTTGGACATCAGGCAAATACCAACAATTGTGTTTCAATTCTCGAACATCACATTTCATCTAGACTTGTACTAAAAAGAAAATGAATCAGAGTATATGGAAAACCAGAGAGAGAGCTTTCACCTGTGAACCTGCAAACTATCGAGAAGATGATTTAGGTTTCAGACGATGACTCATGGTGGAGGAGAAGAGAGATTGCTTCATGCGACAACCAAGTCAGAGGTCGATGGCAAAGTTCGAGGGCTCGCTACACGGTGCTATTCAAAAGAAAGAGTTGGCTCGCCCGCAGGCCTGTACACAGGGAGAGTTGAAGGTAAGGGCAACAGAGGATTTTGTGGGTGAGGGTGACTGTGGAATTAGTAAGGGCTACTCACTGCTATTCAAACAAGCTTGAATGACGGAGCTGGGTTGACAATAGAGGCCTATAGGGGAAAATTCAAAGGTGAGGGTGACGGCGAGGTGAACTGTGGGCAACAACAGAATCAATGAGGGGCCCTGGCTGCTGTAGGGAGTGAACATCTCGGATAAAGCAAAGCAAAGGCAAGAAGGTCATTGCAGCTGCGGCGACGATGACGATGGGGAGACTCGTGATAATTAGTAGTTGGTGAGAAGGAATCGTAGGAGGAGTGACAGAGGCGAGGATCTGGAGAGGCCGAGACCGAGAGGGAGATGGAATGGAATGGTTAGGGCATCTGTAAAAAATTCTTTGTATTTTATTTTCTTTGCAAACTTTTTTTAAATTATATACCGCAGGACGGGACCTGGACTAGACAACCTCGTCTTGCATCCCGTCCTGTCCCGCACAATTTTTTGTCCCATCCTAAACTTGTCTCGTCTCTGAATTTTTTTTGTCCTGTCCCGTCCCATTCCAAAGTGATCGGGATCGGGGCGGACCCACCAGGATGAGACAATTTGAACTCCCCTAATTTATATTACATGATTTGCAATTCATTTATATATATTGAGTAACGTGTACATATAATAAAATTGTACATCAGACATTAAAATTATTATATTTATTCCTTACATGAAGAAAACAATATATTAATTCATAGTTTGATGTTGGATGGTGCATATCATCATCAATCCCTTTGGATGCTATATTTGCTTTTCTCATCCCAGAAACGAGAGAGATCGTTCAAATGCACATTGGCAATTCGTCTTCTCCTCCAGATGATTATCCTATAAGCATGTGGCTTTTCATTATATGCTTACTTCTCTGTTGCTTTTCATTCGGATACAATATCAAACGAAGCATTTATTCCCCAACGGCTACTTCTTCCTTGAACTGCTCTTTCAAGGTGGCTTTTGTCTTAGGAACTTTGGCTCATACTTCTCTAATATCAATGTTGGTTTCTCACTCTCTCCAACCATTTGTCTATATTATCTGGTTAATGATGCTATTCATATACTTTAATTTCAAGAAAATAGCAGAAATCAGTGGAAATAGAGGTTTATATTTTTATGAAAAATGGCGGAGTATTTAGAAAAACTTATGGTTGGTGGAAGTTTTTAATAAATGATCCGTTGTATAATGACAACCTGAGAACGGAGTACAGTTTATGGCCACGCAACACATAATAATAAACATTGAAGATATTAATTATTCAAAAATTAATCTCATTTTTAATTCTTAAAGTTTGATTCTGTTTCGGTTTCGGTTTTTAAAATTTGATACCAATGATTTTTTATCTTGAAACTTGATCCACTATTGGTCTGCCTAGAGATTTTTTATTCTTGAAATTTGAAACAGTGTTTTTGAAAACCAAAACTACTACTAAATTAACTAATTATTAAGCCGCCATATGAAAATCCTGCAGCTGACATGGCTCGAGAATTGGAAAAATACAAAGAAAAGCTGAGAAAAATCACGTGTACTCGTATCATTCCGTGAAAGCACCTTTCCAACGTATTTTCAAGGGCTCCCAAACGCCCCATCAAATTTGATGATCCATTTAGGCAGTACTGTAGAATTTTGGGCCAACTTATGGACTTTGGGCCTATCAGCGAAAAAAATAATGTCTTTTATTAGAATCTTCCGTCTTCAACCCTACGGATTGATAATCTTTCAGGTGAAAGTGATTTTGTGTGGTAGGAGGTAAATCTATGGGAAAAAAAATTTGTCTTGTAAAATGCAAAAAGTAATTATGAGAGCTTGCTAAATTATATCTAGTTTAATATATAGTTTCATTTTTGAATTATATATAGTTTGTAGGGAGGTTCGTGGCGGAATGTGGTGGATTATAATCAATTTTGATGTCCATTTGTGACCATTTGCAATCTTTTCTTTTCGTTGGGTTTTTTTCCGGTGAAATCTTCGGTTTTTTTTTTTGTTAGTCCAACACCAATCAAACCTCTAAACAGACAAAAGAGTGTGGGATAAAAAAGTTGATTTTTTTTATATTGGGCCTGGGCCCTTTTTGTTGTTGTTAAGGCCCATTAGGCTAGTAACCCTATTTCAAGGTTCGGTCAGTGTGGACTTGTACTTTGATAATAACAGAAGCATT
The DNA here is from genome assembly GCF_004799145.2 of Neltuma alba. Lineage (NCBI taxonomy): Eukaryota > Viridiplantae > Streptophyta > Magnoliopsida > Fabales > Fabaceae > Neltuma > Neltuma alba. The sequence continues at coordinate 376,203 of NW_021636907.1, read as the reverse complement.
ATTCAGCTGCACATATCTCTGAATGTTATTGGTAAGTTGAAAGAGAGATTCAGCTGCACATGATGCAATGACTGGCACACAAATGAATTAACAATGAGGTCAAAGGTCTTGTAGCTTAATAGTATCGACGCTTCCTTATAAATGAGAGGTTGCTGATTCAATCTTACTTGTGACTTCTAGCTTTTTTTTTTTTTAATTCAAAAGAGAAAAAAAAGAATTAACAATGAGAATACGATTTTGAAGTCATTTCAAATAACTTTCTACACTGATTGGCTGAGGCACTATTGCAAAGTTTAATAATTTTAAATAAGATAAATAATTTAAATTAATATCTACACTAATTATTTTATTTAACCGACGTAGAAAGCGTTTTCAAACAATCGACTGGCACAAAGAGTCAAAGTTCGTCGTACATCATATTCATGAAAATGCTGTGGATCACTTTTTCTATATAATCTCTGTAACAAGTGGTGCAAAAAATTCTCTATAAAATGATATTTTACCATAATGACAGTGATCATATATAGATGACCCGCAAAATGTTATCAGGAAGTAAGTCTCAATCATACGGGCTAATGTCTTTCCTACCAAAAGTTAATGCTTTGTTAATTTGCCGCACGAAAACCTCGGAGATATTAATTATCAAAAGCTTAGTATAATTTTTAGTTTTCTTAAATTTTAAATTATAAGTTTTCATTTTTTTTAATAAATAAAATGGTTCAGATTTTTATTAAGTTATAAGGATTAACATTTTACATAAAAAGAAATTTAAAAAACCAAAACTTGTTATTTGAAACTTGTACTACCATTATTAAAGTGAAAATAAGTTTAAGATACTAAAGATTATATCAACCCATTATTAAACAACCATGTGGGATAATGCATTAGGAACTTTTTGACTTTGGGCCTGTGTTCGATTACATTTGTTCTAGTCATTCAGCCCAATAAAAAGAACAAGCATTGTCCCCACTAATTTGTCTCTGTCTTTCTCTCTCTCTCTATTTTTTTTTAAAGACAATTAGATTTCTGACAAAAAAAATTGTTTTCCAAAAAATGAACTTAAAATATCAAGCTAATAAAATATAAAAACAAATATCAGTTATAAACTGAAAGTTATATGTTAAGCTTAAATATTTATTTATAAGTTTCCTAAATATGTAAACATTTGAATTGATAATTAACTTCGGCATAGTGTTCATGCCCAAGTCAGCAATTTCACCCAACTTTCACATAATAAGCCAAAAATATAATTCATTTGTAAAATTTTCTAAATCTACATTCGGGATTAATCCATCTCTAGGTAATAAGAAAAAATAATGTCATTATCAAAAGGGGCTTCGCGAGTCAGTTGGCCTCTCGCTGGGTAATTGTTAAGAGAGACTCTATAAATAGGGTCTTAGTGTATGGGTTAAGAGTGTGAGATAATGTAATCTTCACCATGAAAGAGGGAGGTTAACTTGGGTCTCTCACCTCAAGAATCCTCATAGGTTATGGGGTTTGTTTATCACCCTTGTGTAAGGGATGATTAGTGTTAACCCAAGTGGGTTACAATGATTGTTTGAGCATGTGCTCTATCATGGATAATACATCTGATTTCTATCTTTCTTCTTATTTTTCTCAAATCTCCAAAGTTAACAGTAACAAAGATGCTTTTTCTTACGTAACTATAGAAAAAAAAAACCAAAATACGTAGAAAAAATAACACAAAAAGAAGTTAAAAATTACAATATTCTAATTTAGGAACCTAAAAGATCAAAATTCCAGAAGAGAAAGTAGTGCATGGTCGGGTATTTTATAAATGTAGTCAAGTGACTAAAATGCCATTGTTTCAGCTTTAAAAAAAAAACTATTAAACTTATCATTGCCAGTATATTTCTTATAATTGATTGTTCAATACTTATTATTGTCAATTTATAACTTATTAATAAATATTTTGTTATTATCAGTATATTTCTTGTCATTTGCTGTTTAATACTTGTCAGTATCAGTTCACAACTTGTTAATAAACTTTTTGATACAAGAATATTTTTATTATTTAACTACATTTGCAAAATACCAAATTAGGTATCATTTTCTTTCATGAGATTTTGATCTCTTAGGTGCCTGAATTGAAGTATTGTAATTTCTTTTTTTTTTTAACGTCATTTTCCCAAAAGCTGCATATGCATTTAGATTCAGCCCCATAAAAAGTATTGAAAGCATCTCTGAATTGAAAGAGAACTATAAAATCAACTAAAAGGTATTGCAACTAGTGATCATATATCCTAATATCCCCAGCACTTGGAGCTGATTTGGAAGGCGGCTGAACGGCTGAGATTGTTCGGAGCAGATTTGGAAAGCAGAAGGGAGCTTCGATGAGGCCGTCCAAAGCTGTGATGGTACTATACGGCTTCCATGCAATTCCATGTCCCTCAGCATCATAATATTGGTAATTAATGCCATCTTTTGATTTGTCGCATTAACTCAATTAGATTCCCTTTTTTTTAGGGGGAAAAAACTACACATATATTTATTCCATTTTAAACATTCAGGCATACCAACTTTTTTCAATATTATTCAATTATACAAATGTATATTTTATTTCTGTAAAAAAATTTTATATAAATTTTGAAAAGAGAAATTTTGTAGATTACTCTTTTTTTCCGAGAAAATTTTATGTTGATTTTTAAAATAAAAAAAGGTCCGTATGTTTTTAGTAGAATATAAAATTGCTGTATTAATTTTAAGAATAAAAAATTGTATAACTCTAAATAATGTTAAAAAGGTTTGAATAATCTTTTTAATTCCTATATCATAACCATATTAGAGGTGCCTATATGTTTTCTCAGTTTTTAATTTGATACCTATATGTTTCTTTTTTTTAATTAAATCATTTAATTTTCCTCTTTCTACTTCATCAACTCTTATTACTTTGCTTTATTAGCATTGCTAGTTTTTGTACTTAATTTGAAGATTTAATTAAAAAATAAATCACATAGATATTAAATTAAAAATTATATAAAAAAAACTATAGGTACCTCCAGGAAAAAGCCATATTAGAAAATAAGCGAACACTATTGGATGGGCTTTTTAACATAAATGTGCCTCGCAGAAAATCACCAGTTAGAGGGTGAGGGGGCTAGTTGATGGGCTTTGGCTAACATTAAACCCCGCCCGTTACAAACCCACATATGTTTTAGCCCCTCATTTTAGCAACACCATATTCTTTCTTGGGCCTCAAATACCACATTCACCCCTCTAAACTTCTTCCATTAACGGATTAAATGGGGCGCCTATGAAACCCATCTTCCATGCGTAATTGTTTCTGAATAAAAATTTAGTCACAAATATTAGTTATTAATTATTGTTTTTCAATTTTACCTCTATTTCCCCCCCAAAAAAAAAGATACTACCTGCGGTCCTAATTATAAGACCCAGTTGACTAATTTGAGGAGATTAAGGAAAGAATTTAATTTAGTTATTTGTAATAAATAGGTGTTGTCTTTCCTAAAATATCCTTACTAATCAACTATATTGGCTAGAACTATAATTATTAGAAAGACTACCTTGGAAAAAAATGCATAAATATGAGAGACAAAGTGGATCGGGGTCTTATATTTAGGACCAAAATAAAAGTCAAACAGGGTCTTATATTAAGGACCGGAGGTAGTAATTGACAAAAAAAATGTATTATAATATCCATTCATCCCTTGCCCACGGAGTGAAGGGCTAGATATCTTGGCCTAACTAACGACACTCACGGTCCAAGCTTGAAGAGGGTGGGAGAGTCTCCAACCCCAACAACACTTTTGTTTTAAATGTAAGTCGAGATAAAATTATTCTCACCTATTAATTTAAATATTATAAAATTATTTTTTAAAAAAATTAATCCAAACATTCCTAATGTCAAAAGATAAAGATGGCAATAAAAATTCACTATGGTAAGATGGGAAAGAAATTTGTCTCGCAATTGTAGCCTAATGGTATTGACGCTTCCTTATAAATGGAAGGTTACGGTTCAATCTTGTTTTTAACTTCCAGCCACTTCCTTTTTTATTTAAAAAATAAAAGAATTAACAATAAGAATAGGATTTTATAGTCATTTCAAATAATTTTCTACACCGATTAGCTGTGGCACTAATGCAGAACGCTATTAATTTTAAACAAAGTAAATCATTTAAATTAATATCCACGCTAATTATTTTATGGTTAAAGTATATATTTAGTCTTTTATCTTTATACAAAGTCTTAGTTTCGTTTTTTAACTTTAAAAGTATATTTTTAGTCTTTTAATCCAAAAATTGTTACCAAAAAATGATGATATTAAGATTTTAAATGTCGATAAAATATTCTCAAATGGCAACACATTAAGTTTAATTTTTGAAATAAATATGATTGCTATAAAAAAATCATCATTTAAAACTAACGATTTTAAGATTAAAGAACTAAAAATAATTTTTAAAGTTAAGAAATCAAACTGAAACTTTAAATAAAAATAAATAACCAACTTTTTTTTTTTAACTGATGCAGAAAGTGTTTTCAAGCAATCAACTGGCATAAAGAGTCAAAGGTTGCATATTATAGTTATGAAATGATATTTTACAATAATGATAGTGATTATGCTATAGATGACGCGGATAAATGTTTGTCTGCCGTGTCTTCCAAAATTCTGGTCGGCCGGGTTCCCAGAATTTCTCCTGCGAGGCCTAATAAAAAAATACTCTTCCGGTCCTTAATATAAGACCCATTTGACTAATTTGATTAAATTAAGGAAGTTAGGTAAGTTAGTTAATTATAAGAAATGTGACATGTTTTTCCTAAAACACCATGATCATTTTCTTAATACCTTTCTCCCTTTTCTACTTGATTATGGTTTAGGGAATACCTATAGGGGTAATTTAGAGAAAATTGATAAATATGAGAAATGGGTTTTATATTTAGGACCAAAACCAACTCAACAATTGGGTCTTATATTAAGGACCGGAGGAGTAATATCATTAACAAGCAGGGCTTTGGAAGTGTACTAATCGAGGCGACTTTAAGCCCCGCCTGTGGAAACAAATCAAGCACCTATCCTAGGGATAGGTGCTTGATTTGTTTCCACAGGCGGGGCGTTGAAACTGGACTCGTTGAAGGGAGATGTCATTATAAATTAAGCATGAAACGAAGGCAGCTAGATGCAAACATCTATCTTCTTTTCCTCTAGCGCCTTGTCTTTTTGAAGGGAGAGGAACAATCAGTTAAGTGCATAGAAAATACTAAAATGAAAAAATTATTAATATAGGCCATAGGCATATTATGAGATACATTAAAGGCATAATATTAGTTAACTAGATCATATTGCGTCGCATACATCATTCATAATTTAATTCTCAACATGAAATGTTTTGATTATGCATTTATATTACATGATTTGTCGCATTAACTCAATTAGATTCCATATCCCGCAGCATCATAATATTGGTAATTAATGCCATATTTTAATTTGTCGCATTAACTCAATTAGATTCCTTTTCTTTAGGGGGGAAAAACTACACATATATTTGGAAGTGCACTAATCCAGCTGACTTTAAGCCCCGCCTGTGGAAACAAGTCAAGCACCTATCCCTTGGTGCTTGACTTGTTTCCACAGGCCGGGCGTTGAAACTGGACTCGTTGAAGGGAGATGTCATTATAAATTAAGCATGAAACGAAGGCAGCTAGATGCAAACATCTATCTTCTTTTCCTCTAGCGCCTTGTCTTTTTGAAGGGAGAGGAACAATCAGTTCAGTGCATAGAATCCTCTAGTCTCCTTCGGCGGAGGAGCAATCCTTGCGGCAGCAATCCTTTTGTTAGTATTGGGCTTAGGAAACATGGGATACCTTTGATGGATCTAGGGTATATAGTGATGTAGTGGTCGTGGCGGTGATGGCAAAGTTTTCAGAGGAGAACGGACTGGCCGGATGATTTGGTGGTGGGCCCAAAGCTTGAGGATGTAACAAATGGGCCTGGCATTAATGAGGAGTAGGAGGAACCAATTATTGGGCCGAAGGATGTGAGTGTTGGGCTTAGGGCCATGGGCCACCTTGGATGGATCTAGAGTATAAAGTGGACCAAGATGGAACTTTTGCTGATGGATCCCGTTGGAACTTTCTATACAAGTAGTCAATTCTTTTCACCCATAATATGCAATAAATTGTGTTGGGCAACTTTTAATTGTCTGCAATCACAGTTGGTCTTTTGTCAAATACTAAAATAAAATAAAAATTATTAACTTAGGAAAAGCATAATTTTAATTACGTAGATCATATTGCGTCGTATGCATCATTCATAATTTAATTCTCAACATGAAATGTTTTGATTATGCATTTATATTACGTGATATGCAGTACACATACATATATATATTGAGTAATGTGTACATGTAATAAAATTGTACACCAGACATCAAAATTATTATATTTATCCTTTACATGAAGAAAACAATATATCATTTCACAGTTTGATGCTGGATGGCGTAGATCATGATTAATCCCTTGGCAAGCTATGTTTACTTTTCTCATCCAAGAAACAAGAGAGGTTGTCCAAATGCACATTGGCAATTCGTCTTCTCCGCTTGATGAGTATCCTATAAGCATGTGGCTTTTCATGATATGCTTACTTCTTTGTTGCATTTAATTCGGATGCAATATCAAACGAAGTGTTTACTCCCCAACGGCTACTTCCTTGAACTGCTCTTTCAAGGTAGCTTTTGTCTCAGGAACTTTGGCTCATACTTCTCTAATATCAATGTTGGTTTCTCACTCTCTCCAACCATTTGTCTATATTATCTGGTTAATGGTGCTATTCATGTACTTTAATTTCAAGAAAATAGCAGAAATCAGTGGAAATACAGGTTTATATTTGCATGAACAATGGAGAACCGTAAGAGGCAATGCCCGAGGAATCAGGAGGCCACCAGTTTAGATTTTTATCAATTCTTAAACTTATTATGGTTGTGTGTTATTTATATCATGAAGTTGCAAGACACTGAGTTGTGTTTTTGCTCTCTTGACCAAGCCAGATTGCGTCTTTGCTACACATTATGTTTGTCATGCGATGATATTTTGGGATAATTTGATGTTGGTTTTTTTGTAAATACTTAGCTTGCCTATTTCTCTTCTTCCGGTTGACATTTATTGATTACAAATATGTTTCTTTCATGAATTGAAAATAGTAAAGATACAACACTCCCCTTGGTCAAAAAGATCTCCGATATGACAACTCTGGAATTGTTAACTATTTAGAAAAACTTATGGCTGGTGGAAGTTTTTAATGAATGATCCATTGTATAATGACAACCTGAGAATTTATGGCCAACGCAACACATAATAATTAACATTGAAGATGTTAATTATTCAAAGATTAATATCATTTTTAATTCTTAAAATTTGATTCCGTTTCGGTTTTGGTTCTGAAAATTTGAGACCGTTGATTTTGTATCTTGAAATTTGATCCCTTCATGGTCTGCCTATAGTTTTTTATTCTTGAAATTTGAAACAGTGTTTTTGAAAACCAAAACTATTACTAAATTAACCTATAATTAAGTGACCATATGAAAATCCTGCAGCTAACATGGCTCAAGAATGAAGGGAAAAAAAAAGCTGAGAAAAATCACGTGGACTTGTATCATTTATGTGTTCAACTCAGGGAGTATTTGAATGAAAATCAAACCATAATTTTAAAAGTAATTTTACAAAATTTGAGATAAATATGTGAAATGAGCTTTATTTCGAACTGCATGAAAGCATTTTTAGGAACTCCCGAACACCCCATCAAACTTGATCATCCATTTAGGCAGTAATGGAATTTTGGGCCAACTTATGGACTTTGGGCCTATCATCGTAACATTTCCCCTACCAATTTAGCCCAATAATATAAATAAAAATTGCTAATGGCAGGCTTGAGAGTGAGCTGGGGGCTGATTTGGTATTGGGCCCGGAGTTGGAGGGCTTTCAATGATAAACCGCCCATAAAACCTTTTTTTCCCCCAGAAATATACCAAAAAAAATTATTTCGGGGCAGCCCTTAATTTTTCATTAAAAATATTAATTTAGGAAATAAGCATATTAGAAACGTTGAAGGTTGGCAAAAAAAAATATTAGATACTTTGAAGGAATGATTTTAATTGATTAAACATATCGTGTAGTATATTTATTGGTCCATGATTTAATTCTCATTATGACTTGTTTATTTTTGCTTCTATAGCATATTGTTTGCAGGCATTTGATTTTAAACGCTAGTCACAAAAAATCATTTAATTTTAAACCCTTGATTTACAACTCATGTTTAATTTTCTCAATTTTTTTTTATTTTTTGCATGCATTTGATAGAACCGGAAAAACAGGACGAGCCCGTCAAGCTGGCCCGTTTAAAACCATTTAAGTTGAGGGTCGAGCTTGTAATTTAGGGTTTTTAAAGGAAATTTGGATTTAAAAGGGTCAGCCCTATAGGACTCAAAACTAAAAGGACCGGCCCGTGGCCTTTTAAGCCCACCAACAATAATTTTTTAAATTTATATATTTTTTTCTTGACCCTAACTTTAGTCTCTAACATTTTACATACTCTTCCTCTCTAAGTTTCACTTTTAGTTTTTCACTCAATCTCTGCTCACACCTCAATCTCTGATGATATTAAAATAAATAAAAATATATTGTCCATATCTTAAATCAAATTTCAAATTTGTATTTAGTTGAACCAATAGTTATATATTAAAATAAACAAAATATATTTCTCATATTAAAACAAAAAATTTTATGATTGAACCAACAAATACGTGTCAATTTGTATATATGTTATAAAATTTTAATAAATAAGTTAACACTTTTTCTATAGTGACTATATCATAATTTGTACTGTATATTTAAATAGAAGTAGACAAGCAAGTTAAACAAAACTAAAGAAAACCATCCTAAACAAAAGCAAAAAAAGATGACATAGTTAGCTCATTAAAAGCATACTATAGATCAATCTAAAGTACTAAGATATTTCAAACTTCCCATAAGATTATGCAGCAAAATGATTTTCACAATTAAAACCTGAGAAATTATTGATATTTTTAGAAGTTAAAAAGAGTCTATTACTAGTGAAGTACAATCAAATATTCTCACAATTAATGATAGTGATGATAGTGTTTGTCGACTTTTTTTTTTAGTGAAAACATTTGTCTATTTTTAATGAAACTTTTGGGTGTTAATGTCATTGACTTGTTATGTCTAATGGATGTTTTAGATTTTTTTATGTTGATGGACATTTAGATTAATGATCTTTTATATTTGTGACTTAATTTTATTTATATTTATGTCTTTTACTAGTAATTTTATTAATTTATTTTTATTTTTATTTTTTGATAAAACATATGAAAAATATGAAAAATAAAATTTTTTTTATTAAACGGGCTAAAAGTCCGCAGGCTGGCCCTGAGTCCATCTGCTTAAGGGCCGGACCTAATAAATTGGAGTATTTTTTAAATTTCGGCCCTGTAGGGCTGGGCCGGGCCATTTCCCTAACTCTAGCATTTGATATATGTACTCAAATACTTATTAGAATTTTTTTTTCATTTGATAATGTCGTTATAACACTTCTAGTTAGTTTGACATATGCTTATACTCAAAACCCATTCAAAAAAATTGAAGCTTATAAACAAGATCAAAGAGAGTATAACAATTTTAAATGAATGTATTATATTTTTAAGGTAATGATAATTTTTTGCCAAAAGAATTAATTTTTATCTTATTCGGTGTTATATTTTACATGATCAATATCTACTGATTAGTCAAAGTTGCCCATAAAAATGTAGTTTATACAATTCAAAATATTGGGGATTAGTTTATGACTTACCGTTGGGAGCAATAGTCACATATGGATGTGAATGCAAAATGTCAAAGGAGTCCTCATCATCCCATTATGGAGTTGCCAGGTTTAGTGGAGCATGTTGTGATGAGAATCAATGGCCATTCTGGCTTTGCCATTTAGCAAGTGGGACCCGCACACTCACCATTTTGCAATGAAAGGCCTCTGAATTTAGGAATATTAACCATCAAGTTATGATCTAATAGAATTGGGTGATTTGAGTCACATTTAAGCATTTTTAGACTCAATGAGGATAACTTTCTCAAAAATATTTTCTACATTCACATGGACTTTAACACAAAACCTTATGCTTAAGCAATCAAATATCAATTTACTAGGATCAACGATAGATTGGTATAAGCATAGATCATTATCTTAACAGTGCAATCTCATAGCTGTATAAAAGAAGAGAACCTCACCAATTTCAGTTGCATACTTGAAATTCAGAGGGTGCTTGATCGGAGGCAGAGGCATTGATTCTCATCACAAGCTGCAACACTGAACCATGCGGATTGAAGAATTGAGAGAGATGGATTGTGCAAATGAATAATAGACTGTGATGCATTTGCTCCATTTATTAGATAGCTGTTTGAGAATGCAGTACATTGGAACCATCATAGACTCAGCAATTTTGTACTATCATTCATTTTGGCTCCTTTCTCCCTTCCCTTTCCTTTGTACTACCGTACTCCACTCTTGTACTATGATACTCTCGACAGTTTTGTTATGTTAGCATAAATTGGGCCCATCACATTGAACATTCTCGGGTTAGTTCATTTTCATGACAATTAATAATGCTTTTGTTACGAATCAGGTTAGATCTAGTAGAATGAGCTAATTTTTCATAATATGATGATTTAAAGTTTAAATATTCAAGAAGTGCCTATATTTAGTATCTAATAAAAGAATGCATGTGTCTAGTTAAAAAAAAAAATCTTCTATTAGAATCTTCCATCTCCAACCCTATGGATTGATAATCTTCCAAGTGAAAGTGATTTTGTGTGGTAGGAGATAAATGTATGGGGAAAAAAAATTGTCTTGTAAAATGCAAAAGTAGTTATGAGAGCTTGCTAAATAAGAATTAATCATATATAGTTCATAATAATCTTATAATTATTTTTTAAAAAAAATAGATATCAGATTATCAATACTCCTCTGGTCCTTAATATAAAACACATTTAATTAATTTGATTAGATTAAAGAAATTAGGTAAGTTAGTTAATTATAAGAAATGTGACATGTTTTTCCTAAAATACCATAATCTTCTTTTTTAATACCCTCTCTTCCTCTTCTATTTGATTATAGTTGAAGGAATATCTATAAGGATAATTTAAAAAAATTAATAAATATGAGAAATGGGTCTTATATTTAAGACCACAACTAACTTAATAATGAGGTCATATATTAAGGACAGGAAGAGTATCATAACAACCCATTATATAGTTTAATATGTAGTTTCATTTTTGAATTATATATAGCTTGTAGGGAGGTTGGAGGTGGAATGTGGTGGATGATAATCAATTTTGATGTCCATTTGTGACCAGTTGCCATCGTTTCTTTTCTTTGGGTTTGTTTAGTCCAACATCAATCAAATCTCTGAACAGACAAAAGAATGTGGGATAAAAAAGTTGAAAAAAAAGAAGACAAAAGAGCATCATAATCGATCTTCATACTATAATTTAAATTTGTTGATTCCTTGTAACTCTAAAATACCATATTTTACAACACAATAATTAGTACCATAGTCATATCATGTTTAGCTTTTTTAATTATTATAATAATAATAGAATTATAGAAACATAATACTCTTATATAACTAAAATTTTGTGCATTAAAAATATATCTTTTCCCCACGTTTAAAAACAGATTATATATATATAATATTTAAGAAGAATATTTGTGCGATCCCACTGGCCTTTACAGCTTGGGGGAACCATATTTAAATATAAAGCCAAACTCGCAGTTACATTGAGAAATTCACTAAGTTCTCTATAGTCCATTATAGTGAAAAACCAAATCCTACACATGCTTCAACCTTATTCCTCAAGGACCCACCACTGACATAAAATAAACCAACTCTCTAACAACCATCCTAATTAACCAAAACAAAACTTCAATTTGTGTAGCCGGCAATAGTAGCATGGGGCTGCAAGGCCTTGGCATCCGGGCTGGGCTCTACAGCTGGGCTGGGCTCAACGGGCTTGCCAAGAAATTCCTGCGGAAGGTCCTTAATGCCCCTGAGGTAGAAAGTGTAGAAAATTTTGAACGGGAACACAATCTGGTGAAGCTTGACCTGGCCGGTGACCCCCTCGAAGAGGCCGGAGCCGCCGGTGACGGCGAGGTATGTGTCCTCATAGGTCAGGTACGGTCCTTGAACGGCAATGTGGCCATAGTCTCCGAAGTGGAAGCTGTAGATAGCCTCGTATCTATCGCCTTTCTTCTCAGGCTTGTGCTCGATCAGAATGCAGATCCCTGCTGTGATGCCCACGCGCTTCTGCATACACCCTGTGTACAACTGCAGGTTCCCCCATACCCCAGAAATTAATTCTCGGGAAACAAGCAGATATGGGGAAAATAACAACTATCTTTCCTTCTTAAGTTGTTGGGCTGTTGAATTAGTAGTGAATAACTTATTAGTTACAATTTTAGTCAATTAGATATATAATTTTTACTTTTTATTGAGACAAATCAGTTCAAAAAGCTAGACATGGGTTCTAAGTTGCAATGTATTGAATATAAGAAATGTGATACCATTTACAACCCCTCAGCATCAACAGACTCCTTTTGTTAAAAGTTCTTAAAAGTGAGCCATTCGGATTCTTGGCTTGATGGTGAGTCTCTACCAGAGACACGAGCTCGAAACGGCGGAGAAGGACCAGAAAGTTCTTAAAAGTGAGTTCTTCTTTTTTTTCTTTTTTCTTTTGACCAGATCTTAAAAGTGAGTTCGAACTCAATTTTGGAGAATGTTGTTTTACTTTTTAATCACTAAACTCTTTTTATAAATTTAAAAAATAAAAAAAATGATCATTTCAGACTTAAGAAAGAGATCTACTTAATTTTATTATTCATAAACCTGCAATTTACTTGCTCAAATAAAAATACACAATATGACAAATGATCCTGGAAGCAAGAGAAAGGTTGTCCAGAAATGTTCAGAACTGTATTAGAGGGGTAAAGGGAAAGAAAAAGAGGACCCTCCTTCTTGATCAATAATAATAATAATAGATTATGTACAAACCAACAGAAGAAGAGAGTTCAGGTCAAAAAAACAGAAGAAAAGAAAACTCCATGATTAGACCGGAAAAGGAAAGTAGAAACAGTAAGAAAGCATACCTTGTTGCTGAAGGGGACTAGATCACCAAGGGAATTCACAGGTTTCTGACTTAATCGGAGAATCGCAGGACTTCCACGGTCTCGCTCGTTGATCTCGTAGATGTGCATTTCTTGAACTTTCTCTACAAAAAAAGAAACCAAAAAAAAAAGACAGAGATCAACAAAGAGGATCAACGCAGAATGAAGAGATCGCACACGGAAAACTGTTCAATAATTAATCAAGACAGTGAACTTACCAGAGTCAACAGAGGCAGCCTGGCTTCTGCAAGAGAAGGATTTCCTAGGGACCGAGGAGAGGGAGAGAGGAGAAGCAGAAGAAAGCTTGAGGGTTGAAGAGAAAGAAGAGTTGGAAGAAGCGAGGGATGAGAACGATTTGGGAGGGGAGGACGAGACGGGAAGAGATGGCCGGAGAGAGGAGGATGAAGCAGAAGAAGATGAGATGGTAGTGGTGAAAGCAGAGGTTGAGAGAGAAGCCATTGAGAAAGTGAGAGAAAGAGAAGGGATTGGTTGTTCGGGAGGCGAGAAAGTTGAGGGAATCAAAGATCAGTCACAGTGGAGATGGAAAGAGAGGGTGGAAATGGGGATTTATTTATACAGTGAAAAAGGTCAGCCCACGAGAGGAAAGGGAGGGAACGGGGAGAACAGGTGGCCGGTGAAAGGAAGAATGAGGCGGAGGTGGGGAAAGCAGGCTGAGAAATGTGAATCAAAAAGTGGGAATGATCCACGTTTGGTAATCAACCGGTCAATGATGACTAGGAGCGGACGGTCCCCTCCGACCATTGAATCTCTTTCATATGTTTCAAGAATTTCTATCATTTTCCAAAATATTTATGACATCAGTTATACTCCTCTGGTCCTAATTATAAGACCCAATTGACTTATTTGAGGAGATTAAAAAAGTAAGTTAAATTGGTTATTTATAATAAATAAGTGTTGTCATTCCTAAAATATCTTTGCTAATTAAGTATATTGGCTAAAACTATCATTATTAGAAGGATTATCTTGAAAAAAAATGCATAAATATAAGAGACAAAATGGATTGGGATCTTATAATTAGGACCAAATAAAAAGTCAAATGGGATCTTATAATAAGGACCGGAGGAGTACTTCATCATCACTTTCTATTTACTAGTAATTCTCAATTAAAAAAATATGCAAATAACAAAGGGAAAATTCCATTAATTTTTTTTTGAAATTAATAAATCTTAAATTAGTTCCAATAACAACACTTTATTTGGTTTTAACAGCACTAGATTTGTAAATAACAATAAATTTTTGTTAAAATTTTTTGTTTAGAATTTAGTAATTTTAAACTTATTTATAAGATTCTTCCAATAAAAAATACTCTTTTTTGGCCATAAAACAAAATTATGTTAAAAAAAAGAAAAAGTTATGAGTTTATACTCTTTTAATTTCATTTATAAAATATAGTGGTTTTTTGAAAAAGTAAAGTTGTTGAATTTTTTATATAAATATACCATTTCTAATAAGTATGGGAGAATTATTTTTTAAATTTTATTCTCTATTTAACAGCATGCTATTAAAAGTGAGTAATAATTATATCTTGAAAGTTTTGGAATAGAATGTATATTTAGAGTCAAAAGAAAAATTCAAATTAAGACGAAACAAAATGGAATGGAGGAAGCATGTCGCATTCTTCTATTTCTACTTCTCTTTTTTGTATCTACTTCTTCCTGTTTTTATATACTTTCCGTCCTCAATATAAAATCTAATTATTAAATTAATCTTAATTCTAAATATAAGATTTATTTTTTATATTTATCAATTTTTTTAAATTATCTTTATTGATGTCTATCAACCATAATTAAATAGGACATTAGGATATCAAGAAAGATGATTATGATATTTTAAGAAGAATATATCATATTTTTTATAATTAACTAACTTTTTTAATATAATCAAATTAGTTAAATATGTCTTATATTAAAAACTGAAGGGTTTATAAATATTACTTTATCAATACATAAATACTGAATTTGATTTGCTTTTATGATTATATAAATTGCGCGCCTGAGAGATGGAATTGAAACAAAAAATTGTCCATGTGATACTTGCTTCAGCAACACCTAAATTAACGTATGGTACTAACTACTACGTACAAAAAAACAGTATGTCTGTTAATAAAAATGACTGAATATAATTTAATATGAGTACGAAGCAAAAAGGAAATTCAAAATATTTGAAATCAATTATATTTGCTTTCAACATTTAAACTTACATATTAATTAATTCAATATGATCTTGAATCTTTAATTATCTTGCCAGTATTAGATCCTTAATTAATTAGTGTCATTAATACAAAACTATATTTGTAAGAAAACATCATTTATGGAAATAATGTTATGGTATAAGGTATATTTTTATCAGAGAAAGAAAGTAGAAACCGTCCAAAAATGAGTCATTATTGACAAATATCCTAATGACCAATAATTCTTCCTTTTATCATATATTCCACCTTTTCCATTCACATCACTCTTCGTGGATGCGCATGAAACTTTTTCATTAAAAAAATATTTAAAAAAAAAAAGATGTTTTAAAGTCACGTGTTCTTTTTCCCAACACAATGTATTGGATTAGTGGCACCGTCCACTTGTGCCCCCCTTATTTCCCAGTCGCCACCCTACTTTCACTTCCCATTGCTTCTTTTTTATCCTTATTTTTATTTTTGGGATCAAATCAAGGTCTCAAAACTTACAACCCAAGACATTTAAAAAAAAAAAAAAAGAGGCAAAGAAATAGCAAGAATTGAAGCAAAGCACTCCCAGCCAACATAGTACCATTCCAGAAAATGCAAGTGACCTGGGAAGAAAAGTTTTAGGAGGAATTACAATCAAATCCCACAGAAAAAAAATAATTATCAAAAAGTTTCAATAATAATCTCAACAGCTTATAATGACAAGTCTTATAGTGAGGATGACAATCTCTAAAAAATTTTTAATTATTTTCTTTACTTAGCACCTTATTGTAATTCGTCCAACGTTTTAGTTTTAAATAAAAGTTATTTATAATATATTTAATACTTATTTTTTATTTTATTTTTATTTAATTTTCATTAAAAATAGAGAGCGAATTGAAAGATATGTGAATAATTTATAAAATATAGAATGAGAAAAAACTTTAATAAAATTAGAATTAAAAAATATTAACAATTTAATGTATTTTTTTATATGTAAAAATGTGTTATATAAACTGAAATTTTTATATAAACTTAGAAGACCAAATATTTACTTTTACCAATCTTTATTAACTTCTTTCTATAATTATAAGTTTTTTATAAATAGATTTGGAGCTCACATTTATGTTTGATTTTTTTTTTTTTATTTCTCGTGATGGTCTTGACGAAAGCGACTCATTTTTTTAGTAAGCTTTCGTTTTGATTCTTTGAATATGATTTAATTAGTGTGGATCTCATTTTTTCTCTGAAAAGGTTTAAATTCAATTTACACGACCAATGCCATTGACTGATTAATTAATTCCTTGTTTACGCAAAACTTATAGTCAAGTCTAATGTTTATAATATAAAAATTAGATAAATCATAAATTACATGCCATGTGACAATTGACAAGTGACTCACACTTATTCTATTAATAGAAGACTGGTTGCTTCTGTCTACATTTCTTTTTTTTTAATTATAAAAAAATTACTTGTATGATCTGTGCGTAGAGCTCAATTTGGAAGTTTTAATTTGGTTTTCTATTATTATAAAATTGTGTTTGCTTCAGAAGAAATGGGTGGCATGGAAAAGGAGAGGAAGCAAAAAATTGGACGGAGTTTGTTTCGTGCAATTCAACACGCAACATACCTTTGTTCATTTTTTAGAAATAAATTTCATTAATTTTCATTCCATCAAAAGGTTTAAGAAGTGTCATTGTTTACTCGGGAATGCTTAAAAAGACTATCTTGGCCTCACCTTCTCATCTCAAACCATACCCTCGTGTTTCATGACAAGTCTTTGTGACCAGGGATTTTTAGGACTTTTTTCATTTATCTATTTTTATTACTTTTTTGGCTCCGTTTTTATCTATACAACTAGAATGAGCTAAAAAAAAAAAACTTTGAGTGGAGGATAAAATTGTATGATTTTAAAATTTTAGGATAATATTGAACTGAAAAAAAAAATTTCTAAGTGTTTAGCGTTCATTCAAAATTTTCGAAGTAAATTTATAGCTCAATCTTAGATAGATAGATAGATATAGATTTAGTTCACAAAGAGGCGTTATATACGGTTGGGAGACGTAAATGACCAGTTTTGAAGGTCTGAAAATAGGAATGTACGTTTGTCGGCCGTTGTACCTAGTTGGGTCTTGCTTTTCTTGTTTACCATAGTGGGCCTGCCTATTGCCTGTTGGGCTTTCCTATGATGTATAAATATGGGTCACACAATCAGGAATGTGGTGGCGTAAACAATTCATTTACTTTAGTAAAGATATGTACCAAAAACAAAAAAAAAAACTGCAGTAAAGATGTATCTCTCCTTTCTCTTTTATTTCATTCATGGGTTGCGTATCTGGCCCAATTACATGGTATCAGACCTAGGTTAGTGGCCGAGGGATATAACAAGGGACAAGGAATTGATTGTCATAAAACATTCTGTCTGATAGTCAAAATGTTCACTATTTGTGTAGTTCTAAAACTTGCTGCAATTACCCCAAGGCCTTGATGGCAAGGGTGAGGGAATTATTTGTAAATTAAATAAGTCATTATAAGTTAAAGCAAGCATCAAGATGGTGGAATCAGAAACTGTTAGAGGCATTGCAACAAGGAGGTTTTAAGCAAAGCAAACAAGATTATTCCTTATTTATTAAATGCCCATTTGGATTAGCAGTGAACAACTATGATTTTAGATGATAATCATGAATTTTGTAAGTGACACTGGCTATAAGTGACACTGGCTATAAGTAACACTGGTTAATCGTGATTTCTATTTGGATATTTTTTTTATAAGTAATTTTAAGAATTGTGATTATGTTTGATTTTCATTTATTAAAATCGCTTATGGATGTATAATTACTAAAAAAACCATGAGGTTAATATTTGAGGAGAGATTTTTGGAAGAATGTGGGAGGGTAGATTGGAGAAAATTTAGTTGTTGAATATTGATTGGGATTTTTCAAACATATAAGCTGCTTCTTATTGCTTATCTGGTAGAAGGGTAAAATCACGATTTATTGAGACTTTATAAAAATTATCCAAATAAGACAAACATGCTTCATAATCACTTATTTGGATTTAAACGAGCCTATTTGAGATCCTACCACTTGACCAAATAGGTTCTAAATACTGTGATGACGAATTAGTTCTGATTTTAGTATATGTAGATGACTTACTCATTAGTGGAAGTTCTAAAAATGGAATTGTAAATGCCAAAAACAAATTTTGCACAATAATTTTAAAATTAAAGATCTTGAAATTATGAAGTATTTTCTTGGGATTGAGGTTACCATATCTAATAAAGGTATTGTATTATCCCAAAAGAAGTATGCTTTAGGTTTACTTTGTGATACAGGTATGAGGAGCTGCAAACCACTTACGATACCCCATGGCTCAGAACCTGAAAGAGGAACTCCATAAGGATCCAAAGAGATATAGCAAGCTTGTTGGTAAGTTGATTTACTTAAACCACAATGTGACCTGATATTTGTTTCTCTGTGCAGGTGCTTAGCTAGTTCATGAAGTAGCTTACCAAATGCCACATGGCATTAGATACCTCAAAGGGTCTCCAAGACTTGGACTATTTTTGAGCTCTGAAGGAGGCATTGAACTAGAATGCTACTGTGACTCGAATTGGAATTCATATCCTATAAGTAAAAGGTCTATCACTGGGTACCTCTTGAAGATGGGTGGATCCTTGGTGATGTGGAAGACAAAGAAGTAGAGTACTGTTTCCAAGTCATTAGTAGAAGCAGAGTATAGAGCACTTAGCATGACAACTTCAGAAGTGGTCCAGGCAGCAGGACTGCTGCGGGATTTGGGAATAAAAAATAAAAACCTAGTAAACATACATTGTGACAGCTGAGCTATAATACACATTGCGGTAAATCCTATATATCATGAAAGCACCAAGCATATTGAGATTGATTGCCATTTTATGCATGAAAAATGGCGGTCAAAGTTCATTGACCTTAGACACGTTAGGAGATATAATTAAGAGGCTGATTTTCTTACAAAAGCTATGGGAGGAGAACTGCAAAAGTGATTCTCATCCAAGTTAGGGAATACGAACATCTTTAAGTCCAAAACTTGAGGGAAGTCTAAAATAAGAATGTACATTTCTGGACCGCTGTATCAGTTAAGTCTTGTTTTTCTTATTTATCATGTTGGGCTTGCCTGTTCTCTGTTGGACTTTTCTGTATAGTATAAATATGGGTCACACGATCAGGAATGTGGTGGTGCAAACAATCCATTTACTTTAGTAAAGATACATTTTTCATCTCTCTTCTATTTCATTCATGGGATTGACATCTGGCTCAAGTACAGAAGGATAGACCAGTGAAAATCATATTATCTCCTGTTATTGATGTGTTGATTTGAGTAGATTAAAAAATTTAGTTAAATTAGTTATTTATAATAAATAAGTGTTGTTTAAAGTACCCTTATTAATTATATATACTAGCTAGAACTATCATTTGATGAAATATTTAACTTGTATAACTATTACAAGAATTGTCTTTAAAAAATAGATAAATATGAGAGACAAAGTGAATTATAATCTTATATTTAGAACCCAATGAAATATCAAATTAACTCTTATATTAAAAATCAGACGTAGTATTTAACACTAAAAGAGGGGTAACTATGGAAAGTTGCTAAAAATTTTATTTAGAATTTTTTTTTTGGTTTAAAAGGATATGAATTGAGTGGGTGCAATTTATTTTTAATTCAGCTGAGTATAACATATTTTTAGATTGGGAAAACCATTTTGCAGGTACCTATAGTTTCACCTAATTTTTAATTTGGTACCTATACTTTCTTTTCTTTTTTTAAAATCCTTTAAGTTTCTCCTATTACCACGTTAGTACCTACAGTTTGAAAAATACATTGAAGGGCCAACAAAAGGATAGATGTCGTTAAATTAGAAAAGTGGAGGGAAATAAATCGACGAGCACGTAGTAGCTTAAAATGTCATCTGCTCTGTTCACTTCATTTCAGTGATCTTAATTCTTTTTTTGAGGAGTTTTATCTTGTTACTGATAGGAATTAGGGCAAGAGAAATGAAGGGAGAATAAATAAATATATTCAAAATATATTAAAGCAAGCATAATGCCTAGATAGATTGTAAATTTTAATTCTTTTCCCTTCAGCAGTACAAGAATTTTTACAGGCAAAACAGGATTACGGTTGCAGTCTTTGATTCCAGGCACACTCACATTTTCATTAACCTCAATCCTACAGCCCATTTTCTAGGAGAAAACACAAACAAAGCTTACAAAAACTCATTGCAGTGATAAACTAATCAAAAGTCAAATCACCGTCCAAATACATACCCAAAAGCAACTTAGGAAGAACAATTGCATATCAAGCCCGCATGAGGGAAAAAAATCAACTTCCCCAGATCGACCTCAGCCATGATTTAAACCCTTTAACATTCCATTCCACCAAAAGCCAAGATTCTCACAGAGGTCGCTCTGATTCTGTCGCATACCTCCTCACCCAAGTTGCTTTGATTTTGTCGAAGACCTCCACAGTCCTCACCCAGATTGTTTTGATTTCTTTGACGCAGGAAAAAAAAATAGATTGCTTTGATTCAGTCAAAGACCTCCTTACCTGGGTCGCCCTGATTCCATCGAAGATCTCCTCACACAGGTTGCTATGATTCCATCAAAAATTATGGGCTTTAACAGCGTCTATCCTCCCGTTGGCTTTTCAATGTATTTTTTAAACTGTAGGTACTAACGGTTATAACGGGAGAAACTTAAGGGATTTTAAAAAAAGAAAAAAAAAGTACAGGTACCAAATTAAAAATTGAGTGAAACTATAGGTACTTGCAAAGTGGTTTTCCCTTTTAGATTTGTGGAAATGTTTTTTCCGTTTGAAACATGGTTGAAGATATATTGCACACAATTAAAAAAAATTACACCTCTTAAAATAAATCGCACTTAGATTCTCAAAAAAAAAATTTATGTACCTTTGAGCAAGAAATATTTCAATGGGTATTTGCCCATGAATATTAAATTCTAGCCATATTTATATGTCTTACAAAGTGAAAATAACTAAATAAGGGGCAGTGATAATTTTTGGAGATGCTGATGATGATGTAATTCCGCAGATAAGAACCGCAATAAAATTAATATAGCTTATGCTGACAAGTCTTACACCTAATTAATCTTATTTAATAAAATGTGACTTAGCTTTTCATCCAGAAATATAATCATTCAAAGCATGGGCCCCTCATAAGTGTAATTTTTATTTAATTGAGAAAATCATTTATGAATCAACCCAATTACAACTCGACCTCTAAAATTTGACTCAATTTGAGTTAAGACATATTTAGACTACATTTTAAAAGTATTTTTAGCAAAAGCTACCAATTGTTCCTTCTCAGAAAAAGCTGCATAGGTTTTCATGTCAAATGTGAAGAGTCAAACATAAATGTAATGTCCAAAATGATGTTAATACTTAAAAAACCATTTAAAATATAGGTCTTTACATTTCAGAAGACAACACTATAAGAATGAAACTTTTTTTAATATTAATGACCAATATTTTAAACTATTAAAATTATAAATATTAAGTTGTATCAAATCGAAATTTAAGGATTGAGTTTTAAATAAGTGAAAAATGAAGGGACCCAATTATTCTATTAATTTTCCCTATTATTAATAGTTTATGCTAATAACCTATAGTTATACACCAATATGGGCCCAAGGACTGTTGAATGTATCCCAACATCGTACGGGTGATAGTTTTTCATAAGTGGCCGACGAGCCCAAATCTATGATAGTTAAGGTCTAAGCCTAACAAAAAAAGGAGCTCCATTACCATGAAGCTTCAATTTGTCCATAAAATCAAAGAGGCCAGCGTTTTAGTTCTTTTCAAAAACTCATATCTGCCCAAAAAGGAATTCGCAAATATGTCTTGGCCCATGGCTGAATTCCACATGAAAACACTAATTAAAATGCATACACTTTAATTTTCGATCAGAATTATCTTTATCAGGAAGATACTTATATCTTAAAAAGCCACACATATATAAGTCGATTGGTGATCATTTTTATTTTTTATTTTCTAAAATTAAGTTACACCTTATTATCAAGGACAAAAAAGTTAAATTACACATAAATTTCCTTAATTCAAAAATTGTATAAATAATTTCTAGATCTTTAAAACCATAATAATTTATTAAATCTTTTATTAATGCAAAAAATTTATTAAAATTTGTTTTAAATTTATTTAAATAGCGTTCATGGTGAGAATCATATCGTATTTCAAAATATTGACTAATTCAATATCAAGGCATGCACATTATTGGACTTCAAATGATAAGAAGCTAGCTGTCATGATATGAAAATTTTCATTCACATGACTCGAATCTAATATAATGTTGACTTTCTTTTACTTAAACCAACGATGTCAACATTAATTTTAGTATAATTATTTGTTCTTTTAATAACAAAACATAATAGCTTGGTTACAATAAAGATTTCTACAATTTATTATTTTGTATAATGACCTCCTTTTTTTCACCCTGTATAATGACCTCCTTAAACTTTGAATTATATAAAGATAATTCTCTTATATCGATTACTTTTCAAAAGAAAAAAAAGAAAAAGCTGTACATAATCCAAAACTGAAAAGAGTTGTATAGAATCTAATTATTGATTGCTTGATAATGAAATGATTGAGTTTACTTTCACACCTTCATGATTATTGTTCAAATGGCTGACGCGTATACTATTATTTAAAGCGCAAAATCTTCTTAAAAATCCATGCTTACCACCACCCAAATCTCTAGTTTCTGTTGCAAAATGTCTTGTATGTGATCAAGGCAACCTAGTACACTGAACCGTATTAATGTTAATTAAGATGCACATAATCCTTGGTTAATCCAACCAACACAAGAATTAGCAATATTTCCATATCATAAAACTGTGTCATTTATAGGCAATTTCATGAACTTTGTATCTAGATTATGGGTATATAATCTCTTTGAAATGCAATATTCTGTTAATAATGAATAGACCACTTAATAAAAGAGGTTATTTTACTAATTTGGAAGCTTAGAAGAGTGTTTTCCGTTGAATTTTGAAAGAAATGAAAAATGATCACCTATATATATAAACATGACTCTTCAGATAATAAGAGTTATTAACAATTGATTTCTTGATTTTGTTTTTAGGTTAACAATAGCGTAATCACAAAGTTTACTTTTGTACCTACACAATATTAATTAGTCATTGACTTAGCTTACTATTATTTAAGAAATTGTTTAAGAAACCAAATCTTCTTAAGAATTAATGCCTTACGAACAGCCAAATCCTAGTTTCTTCTCATCTTACTGTCATGTATGTAATCAAGGCAACTAAGTACACTGAACCGTACTAATAAAGTTATAAATTACGGCACACATGATCTTTGCTTAATCCAACACAAAAATTAACAATTCCATCCAAGATTAACCATTCCCACACATGAAAACCAACTTGATTTTTTTGTGACCCCACGAAAAAAAATGATATAAATAAACCATGAAGTGGACAAGATGGGGGATAAATAGGTTAATGGAGACCAAGAAGCCTTTTTTTTAAAAAAAAAAATCTAGGGTTTGTCTAGGGAGTGAAAGGCAGGAACCATGCCTACTCACGAGCTTTTCACGTGCTGTATGGTTGTCTTCTTTGTCCATTACTGCCTTAAGGTTTTAAAATAATGGAATCAAAAGTTGGGTAGGAAAGCCAGAATGGAACATGATTCAGACAATGTTGGATAATAAATAGTATTTATGTTTTATGTCTCTTTCAGTCACGTACATACATATACACACACTCTTCTCTTTGCGTAATGTTGTGTAGGATCAATGAATGAATGGCTTCCAATACTTGGTCCCCTTTAGAACCCATAAGGAAAATCACATTTTAAACATCATGCCTCCATCATCTCAATTTAGTGCTCTCATGTGTTCAAAAAGAAATCCCATATCCTAAAATGGTGTAACTTTTATATTTTTTTTAAAACAAAATTTAGATCGGGCCGTCTGTCTTCTAAAAAGGAGTGGACAAAAATCGGATAGAAAGTTATTGAGAGAGTTTTTCGGTTAATTAAAAATTTATCCAATTATATTTGATTGTTTATATAGTATAACAGCATGGCGTGATCTGTAGCAGAATCCATTTAATGAAATAAGATTTGTTATTGTTGTTGTCATAAGTTCTTAACTTTATAAAGGGTTAAACTACAAATTTACCAATAAAATATTTCTCCATGGGCATCTAATTAACACCATAAACTTTTTTAGGTGTAAAAATATACATGAAATTTTTTCAAATGATGCAAAAATTATTGAATGCACGAAGTTAAATCAATTAATACCAACCATTTAGCAAGCATATAAATCAAAAAAATGATACATAAAAAATATATATAATTTTTAAAATGGTACAAAAATACCAGTCATTGGAAATTTTATGTGCATAATGCATATATACCATTTGAAAACTAATTCATATGTATTTTTACAATATTTCTTGGTTGACATATTTGTTAAACCATCAATTAATGTTAATTGCATGACATGCTTGTACTATTTTACAAATTTTCTGTATACTTTTGAACCAAAAAAAGTTTATATGATATCTCGTGCCGTCAGCAAAATACTCTGTACCTTAACCCATTTATAAACGATAGAATAGCTACGCTTTATAGTTCAGATAGTATGGGTCTATGCAGGTATGGATATGGGCTAAAAGCTTGTAAGAATTAAAAAAAGATATTATTATTCTCTCTTATAAGTTTCTTCTCTCATTAATCTAATACTATCCAATGTATTTAATCAGTACTCTTACTGAAACCAAATGAATCAATTCCACTGACGAAAAAATATAAGCCAACGAACATTCCCCGGTACTATGTCTCTTGAAAGAAAAACGAAGAAACCAAATCAATTAATTATGTTTTAGTGGGTCGAAATAATAGAAGCACACAGTGTATTTAACTAATGACTCCACAGAGCATTAAGGAAACATGTATCAGAAAGAAAAAGAGACATGCAGAGCCTGCTATCCTGAGCATTAAGAGGGTGAAGCACAAGAGAAAACATGTGCGATGATATTCTGTACTTTATTTATTTTAATTTTTTAAGTATTTGAGACTTTGTATGTCCTAGCAATATGTGGCTAGGTTAGGTTTAAAGAATTTCCTTGGTCAGAGTTATTTCAGATTCTGCTGCAAATTAAGCCTACAGCAGCAATTTGGGATTTTACCGAACATCTTTTTGGGAATGTAATTAGATGCCAGGTAGGCCTTCAATCTGAAAAGAATCAAGGAGCCAAAAATTAAACTCCGTTTTACAAGGATTATCTTTTAATTTATACTAAATATATGTAAACTTTCAATTTAATTTTAATGCGGTGTTTTAATTAATTGAACAAAATTTCTCAGAAATATGAGCCATGCGCCAGTAATCATTTGAAAAATTCCTCATTACAATAATTATTATTCAAAAGCATGAAAATTTATTTACAACTTGGGTGGAACCTATTTTCTCAATTATGTGTAATCTACCTTTTAACCATATCCAAAATGCAAGTCATTTATACATAGCTGTTAGAGGACCTAATTCCTTAAATATTTTTGGGCAATTAATTTTGTAGTGGATTTTTCAACAATTTTTCCTACAAGCTTTCTCATGCTTAAAATCTGATAAATCAATTCTTCTGAATCTGTAAATTTGTATAGATGATTTTTTCCATATATCTAATATCTTAAATTTTTTTTTTGCCAAATTTAATGCCATGGGGAAAAATTTTCTGACATGTCAGAATCTGATAATACAACTGATTAATATCAGGTGTTCAAAAAGTTATCCACAAATAATTTTTTTTGACTAGCAATTATTTATGGATAATTGAACCAAATGTAAATTATGGTCTTTGATTTGAGCTCGATCATGGAGCTTGAGCCATGCTTTGCTTGATAAGTGTCCTTAGGGAGATCACTCTCTTCTCTGACACATGTTTGTCTTTATGTGTATATCCCATCTTTGAAATCACATGCTCCTCTTTTGACCATTAGCCTGCCATTGCATTTCTGGTACAATCTATGTCTATATTGGTAGCTTGATGAAAAGGTGTGCATTTGTTAATTTTTCGGAAGAGCTCTTGGAAAAGAGGGAAAAAATAGAAAAGAAACTCCATTTTTTAAGGGGAAAAAAATCTTTTAATGCCTCCACAGAGATCCGTTTTATACTATACACATATAAGACAAATAATAATTTAAAAGTTTATAAAAGGTTATTTTCCAACATTTAAATCTTGTTAAAATATATAGATCAATAGTATAATTTTACATAATCTAATAAATCATAAAACTCATAACGAAAAATCATATTTATGATTTCTTTAGGACTTCTTGTTCAAAATTTCGAGATAAATCATAAAACTCATGACGAAAGGTTTAATGCTTAATAAACAATATCAATATTAATATATGAATAAAAATTGCACGAAGTTGGTTTGATGATAAATCATAAATATTAACATGGCAATAAAATTTATAAGAATTAGATTGTTTACTTCATTTTGTGATTTATGCAGATGCACAAGTCCATTCTAATTTTTGAAACATCAAGTTTAGTTTCCTTGAAATTGCCTGTCAGATAAATTCATAGGAAACATTAATATGTGGGAAATATCAAAATTTTAATTTTTACAAGAAGAAACTGACATGGGCATCAAATAATGTGAGAGCCCCTAGTCAAAGAACATGACAAGGAAACTTCTTCTCATTTTCTTGGGCTCATTAATCTAAAATTATGAGTTCCTTATTAGTTATTCACAGCCACGAATTCATGGGAAAAGCTCAAATATCTAAGCAACCTTGGCGCTCTCATAAACATTATTATTGCTCACTTGGTTTATTCAATGGCCGACAGCTTATCTTGCCCTTTGATTCTGCATAAATCTTGGAGCAATCAAACATACAGAGAGAAGCATGGAAACCAAAATGGGGCCTCTAGCGACCATTTTGTTTGGTACAAGAGTTTTTTTTTTTTATAAAAAAAACAAGCTTTGGTGCAATTTAATAATTAAGTCCATTAATTAATGTCAAGAGATAATATAGATTTGGAAGCTAAGAAAGCAACCACCCACACGTTGAGCTCGAATAATACTTAATAATAAGAAAACCTAACAGTAATAACTTAGAAAAATGACCAAAAGAGGCACCAGGCGTGCTCTATAAAAAGCCTCATGCTCAGTATTATATGAAACATCGCTTCACAGAGTTCAGAGAGACACACGAACGTTTCTCTCTTCTCTCTGTCTTTGTTGTCTCTCTTTCTCTCTCAGTAGTCTCAGTGAGTTCAGAGACTGTAAGCAGAAAATACAGAGCAAAAGAAGAAAAGGGTAGGGTTTGGTCTTGACTCTTCAGGATCCATCACCCACACACACACACGTATATATATATATATATATATATATAGAGAGAGAGAGAGAGAGAGAGAAAGATGAAGAGTGGAAGCATGAGATCGGGTTCCAAGAAGAAGGTATCATGCAGAAGGCTCGGAGGGTACCTTAGAGAGCAGAAAGGAAGGCTATATATTATCAGAAGATGCGTCGTCATGCTTCTCTGCTGGCATGACTGATGATGATGATGATGATGCTCTTTAACTTCAATTATCAGAATCACCAAGGCATCATCATGTTCTTTAATTTTCTTTTAGGGCTTTTTCATTCTGTTTCTTTATGAATTATTACCTAATATGTGAATAGCAGATCAAAAGGCAATGTTTATTAGGGTTGATTATTTATTTTCCCCTAGCTAGCTTATTAATTACTTGTTTTCTCCCATGGGAAAAAGCTTCTTAATTAGTAATGTGAGATTTTCTAGTTTCCATTATTTTATTCTGCAGCAGGATTGGATCCTGTTACTGCCTTTTTTTTTTCTTTTGTTGGTTTCTTCCATTTGATTTTTCATCATCTTCAACACACTCATAGCCTTATTAATAATCTGTAATTGGTACAAGTACAACCACGCAATCCGAGTTTTATCCGACTGCAGTTTCTAGAAGAAATAAATACCTATTTACAACATTTGATTCGTCTTTACTATAACTAGTACCTGTATTAATTATGGAACTTTTAAGTATTTTTTTCAGAAAAAAAATGGATCTTTGATCTGTTATCAATATACATATATATAACAAATTAAGATTTATAACAAGCTATATTATTTACAAGTTGTATATAAGAACAATACTACTCATAACTGAAACTTGGTGTAATATATACAAGAAAATGTGTTATATAGGAGTATATGGTTTAATTTTAACTGTCATATACATTTCTCTTCGACGGAAGAGGGATGATTTAAAAAAGGAAGCCCTCACTCATTAGTTGGACCTATAGGAGGGAGAACGTTTATGAAGAGTTTATCATTAATTGGTGGTTGAGTGATGGTAAGTAGGGAACTGACTGAAAAGAAAAGGTTAAAATAATTAGCGGCAAATAATAATAATAAATAGATAGAAGATAAGAAGGAGGCCCATCTAATATTCAAAGAGGTTCTTATGAGTACGAGAAGAGTGAGCGTGTCTTTAGCGTAGGCTCTATATGTTGGAGTCTTGTCAAACTCTCTGTTTGATTTATTTTCTCTTTGAAAAGCTAGGGGGAATCACATGCATGTCTGGGTGGGCATGCACACCGATATAAAATCAAAAAGAGGAAAGAAACATATATATATATATATATATATATATAAATAGAGAACAATTTGTTGAGAACAATTTCAAAAAATTAAAGGTGGCATCAACCACAAACACACTATTTTGGATTGGATTGATCCAACATTTCAACCAACTAATTTGATTCGATGCTCAAGAAAACTATTACAAGGCACACGGTTGATCTGTTGTAGGTATCTGGTCCATTAATTGCTTTTCTCCCCTAATAAAAATAAGTCTTTATAATTTGTCTTAATTTTAATTTATATAATTTCAAACTATAAGTTTTAGTCTTAAAAAAAATTATCTATGTATTTATTAAAATGTAAAGGCTAACATTTTAGACTGAAGAAAACTCAAACAACCGATACATATGGTTTAAAACTATAGAGAACAAAATCAAAATGAGAGTAAATTATAGAGAATAAACATAATATTAATCCTAAAAATAGTAAGCAATTTTTTTATATATATACTAAATGATTTTAAACATTAATTGTGTGTTTAGGAATCCATTTGGTGGTCTAGATTTGGCAAACCTACATTTGGGAACTCCAATAAGGGGATGCCTAAATGTAGCTTAGAGCGTTGTTTATATAAATCTTGGTAGATGTCTATGAACAAGATTGGCAACATGTAGGTAATACCAGACAAGTTTGGACAAGATTCGGACTATGTTTGAACAATTTTTTTGGCAAATAGTCCATGAATGTAAATTGATTTAAGTAATAAGAATGTGACTCATAGGTCATAATATAATGTAAATATTGTGGATAAGAGAATTGTATTTCTTTGAGAACTTTTTAAACCATGGAATCTCTCCTCCAATGTGCCTATGATGTGGGAATAAAATTCAACATTTGATGCCTAATTATAATGGTCTTTTTACCAACCCTAACTATATTGATCTATTTAGAACTAAACATTTAAGGCTTTGGGGATATAATTGCAATGGAATTATTTGTTAAATATTATAAATACGTCTATAAATAGGGGTCGTGGTCTCATATTTTATAAGGATGAATATGCACATTCCCTTATTGATGTAAATTTTTATTAAATATACTAATCTGTAATATTACTCCAATTAGCCTCTAAAACCCAACTCAATTTTATACTATTTATAGACCATAACTAATATAATAATCCATTTTTAAAACTTTACTGGACTCAGAAAAATATGCATCCATATGTATACACACACTTAATTTCAAAATTATAATGAAGGTTTTTTTTTTCATAAAAATAATAGGAGAGAGTAGATATTTGTTTACAAAATGGAAAAGTTGTTTCTGGGTCAAAACGGCAACCTTATGGTGCCCACGTGCACACGTTCAAATTTCATCCTCACTCATTCATTCCCAAACCCAATCTCAGTGGTGGGCCCACACCCTTTCAACTCTCCCTTGTGTAATGCTTCTTCATCATGACGTGGGCCCCATCTCTTGTCCAACTCAATCTCTTCACTTTATGGTGATGCTATGCTATCATCAACATTCCTTGAATCTTTCACAAAAATGTTCCAATGAAAAGTTTTTTTTTTTGGGGCCTGACAATAAAACGTATACTAAAAAGAACTTTTCTTTCCATCATAAATATACTATATTTACTAATCTTAATAAAACAAGCATTCATTGAATATTCACTAAAGTTCCTTGAATTTTATGAGAGGGGTTTTTGGCAACCTCCAAACCATAGTTTCAGAAGTACTTTTTCGTAAAACGAAGTAAATTTCTCTACATATTTATTTTGTAAATCGTAAAAGCACTTCTGAAACTATGGTTTGGTTTCTATCCAAACACCCCAAAGGTCTACTTGCCAAAAGAAAAAGTAGTATTATTTGCGCTTCTCTTATGAAACGGATAAATTTTTGTAGATTTCCTTTAGTACTACATATAAAAGTTATAAAAAAAAATTTTTTGTTTAATTTACTAGTTTGATTTATGAATATGAAATTTTTTAGAACTACCTATACAAATAATTTTCTTACCTGAAATCAATGTGTAGTATTCCCTCCTTTTTTTTTTTTGGGGTTCTGTTTTGGTAAATAGAGCCTATAAATTTTATAGTGGGCTAATGGGTCTTTTACGTAGATTGTAAATAAGCCCAAGTCTAGCGTAGGTTAGCCTCTCTATTTTCTGACTGATGGATTGGAATTTTGTTTTGGGATTGGGCCACATATGTTGGGATTCTCTCTATAGATTGTACTCAAACTGTTTTCATTTAAATGATTTTAAGTTTCACAGTTAAAAAAAGTGGGATAGAGTGAAAAATGTGCCAACATTTAATATCTAACAATATCTCGAATAGAATTACCTTTAATAAGAAATACTTGTATTTAGTCAAAAAAAAAAGGTAGGATGGACCGTTTAGCTTTTTTTTTTTCGTTTTTGAAAAAAAAAGTCTGATTTATATGGCTAAACAGTTGCGGGCTTCAAGCTATATGATACCAATGATCGTTTAGCTTGCCTAGGGCACATTGAGGAAATCAGTATGAGATGATTAAAAGAAATACTCCTTTGGAGCTTCTTGTTATTGTTATTGGGTTTTTTTTTTGGGTAAGGATTAATTTGTAAATTTGCCAAATTAGTAGAAGAAAGCTCAATTTTTGGTTTATTAAATGATTGATATTTCATTTTGATACCATCATTTTCATATTATCTAAACTCATACACACACACACACACATCATGCATAACTGTCGGCAGTTTGTGAGAGTTAGTGGACATAATTAAGGGGAAAAAAATACATTAAGCAAGACTGAAATTTCAAATCTTACTATGGGGGAAAAAATACATCAGAAAAATTATCTCAATTAAATTCAACAATGGTTGAATATAGCACGATATTATTAGATGCTAAATAATTATATTATGAAAAAAAAATTTTGAAATTGTGTTTCGATGGTTATAAATGCCATGTTTAGTTCCTATATTTCTTAACTTGACCCAACCCAGTTCACTATGCTAAAGTACTTTTTTATCAAGGAAAACAATATATTTAGCACATTAATAAATAGCTTAATTTTCCTTTTTATTTTATACAATTTAAACACATGCACACACAAATATATCAACGACGGGCTCAAATCCAAGACCTTGTCTAAATACGACGAGTGACATTACTACTAGAACAATTAATGGTTGACAATAAATAGCTTAATTAGAATCCTTATTTGGTGCTCATCATCATAACGATTTGAATTATGAGTAGTTGATCTAAATGATTGGATTCTGATTTCTCTTAAAATAAGATCTCAAGTTTGAGTTTTGTGTATTGGAAAAATTGTTATTAGAATAGTTTTACTTCTGTGTGATTCAACCCTACTTGATTTGAATTAATCATGGCTATTATGCTTTTTGGAAGATTAGTTAGTATATATATTCGGACACAAAGCACTTTCTTTTGAGGTTTTTTTAAACGCGAGAGGTTGTGATTTTAAACCCTCGGTAAAAGATATACAAATACAGGCGCGTGAATTATAGAAAAATAATAATATATTCCTTAAAAAACTTCATTTTAATAGGAAAAAATTCAGGTCAAGTTTTTTCTATCCAACATGTCTAGTTTTCCAATCAAACAAGATCATGTGTCTTTTTTGGTTTCATACGAATTTATAATTAAATGTTATTAACTATTAATATTTAAAAAACAGGACACATATTAGTATATAATTAAAAAACTTGATATAATAGATAAGAGTAACTTATGTAAGTATTGTCCAATTCAATATCCTTGACTTGAATTTTTAAGCATTTGATTTAGTTGTTTAATAAGAGCTTAAGAGATTTTTTTCTAACCTATTTTTTTCCAAGAGAGTTATTATGAATTATTTATGAACGTACATTTTAGAAAGGTATCGATCCTTTCTGGGCCAAGAAGGACATTGCATTATTGCAACAGAATGTGTCTTCTTTGGCCATTGATATTTAAAATGAAAAATAATATTATAATTACTTCATGTGCAGCGGTACAATGCATTTCAAGAAAGGACCTTCATGTCTCACTTTTAATAATTAACCTTTGTCTCCTTAAATTCTAGAATGCCCTTCCGAGATAACCTGCCCTTTTGCCTATATTATACTACCTCTGATCCTAATTATAAAAGTCAGTTAATTAATTTAAAAAAATTAAAGAAGTAAGTTGAGTTGGTTATTTGTCATAAATAGGTGTTGTTTTTTCTAAAATATCCTTGTTAATCAACTGTATTGACTATAACTATAATTAGTAGAAGGGCTATCTTGAAAAAAATGAGTAAATATGAGAAACAAAGTGAATTGGAGTTTTATATTTACAACCAAAATAAAAGTCAAACGGAATCTTATATTAAAGACCGGAGGTAATATTACACACAAACACACTCTTTCAAAAGAGTATATGAAATTAAAAAAAAAAAAAGAATCTTTTGGTAGTTATAACTTCGGTCATAAATTTTGGAGGTGTTTGGATCCTAACATGACAAAACCACTTTTTAAAAAATATTTTTACATAAATTGAGACATAATTCCTTTTATATATTTATTTTCTATGTCATAAAATTATTTTTAGAATCATGCCCAAACACTTCCTTTAACTTTGCAGAACTCAGTATCTTATAGTTTTGATTTGATTACTACTTAATCGCTAAACTTTAACTAGGTGCAGCTTAGTCTTTAGTGTTTCGATAATTTATAATATTAGTTTTTTGGCTTCATGAAATATATAATTTTTTAAAATATAAAGATTAATATTTTAAATGGTTAAAATTATAATGACTAAGTTATCAAGTTAAAGTTTAAGAACTGAGTTGTAATTTAATTAAGATTACAGGATTGCATTGTACTAAGTTAAAATATAGGGACTGAATTATAAATGAGTTAAAATTATGTGGACCAAAATATTAATTGTCCCTACAATTTTTCATGTGGTGTATTTCTTTTGACTTTTTACAAAATTGGTCATTACTATTTAGAGAGAGCCAAATTTGTTTCTTGGATCCCTTGAATTGATAGAGTGGTAAGTAAAAGAAAGGAAAAAAAAATTAAAGTCTCTCATTAAAATTTTTTAGAATACCAGTATTTTATGTGTATATAACTTGTATAGTATGAGTATTTTTTTGTATAACAATTTATGAGGTTGTTTTTATAAATAAAATTTTTAAGGGGACCTTTTATCAATTTTCCCAAAAAAGACAAGGCTATTTAAAAAAGTGATATTCTCCTATAATCAATTAATGTATTAATATAAGATTAGAAACGA
This sequence comes from Neltuma alba, assembly GCF_004799145.2. Classification (NCBI taxonomy): domain Eukaryota; kingdom Viridiplantae; phylum Streptophyta; class Magnoliopsida; order Fabales; family Fabaceae; genus Neltuma; species Neltuma alba. The sequence continues at coordinate 341,889 of NW_021636907.1, read as the reverse complement.
TTCTTATAGATTGCACATCTATATTTTTTTCAAAGAAAGTCATAACTCTAACTATATATTTATTGGTAAGTTAAAAATTCATTACGTAAACAAATTTTATTTTATATTTAACTTTACGTCAAGAAATCATGAATAATTAGTCAATGAAAATCGGGCTAGATAGTGAAGACTGTAAAATATGATAGATTTGAATTCCATGGCTAATATAAAATGCCTCATTAGTTCTATGAGACTTATGTTATAATTGAGTTGTAACAATAATAACAGTGATAATAAGTACAACAATACTTACATTGTTATTTATATTTATTATATTAAATTCTCGACAATTGAACAAATGTTTTATCTTTAAAATATTACCATTTATAAACTCACATAAAAATAGAATTGAAGAACATGACATATAAAAATTTGATCTAAGTATTTTAGTTTCATTTTTCGGACTAAGTCTCCATTTTATTTATTATATGATTAAAATTTCTTATTACAATTTACGTACCATTTATTTATTATTTATTGATGGCATCAATAACTCAATATAAATTAAATATTCTATAGTGATTACAACGCCAACATGCATATATTTAGAATTTAAAATCATTTATTCATTTTCTCATTCATGATTTTAAATTTTACAATTTCGGAAGTCCGATTAAAAAGGACGTAAATTCTGAACTATATGTTTGAATAGTTGTCTATATGTTAATAGACTTAAAAAAAAAAGGTATTTTTTTAAAATTAAAATGCTAGACTTTTTCCTCACATAGAGAAAGATTGACTTGCAGGTTGCAGCCTTTAAATATAAAAAAAAAAAAAAATTATAATCAAGTCTCATATAAGAGAGATAATTATCAAAAGATCTCAATAACAACTTCAACAGCCCATAATGACAAGTCTTATAGTGAGAATGACAATTTTTGGGACTTGTTATTTAATTAGTTTTCTTGCTTGGGACCTCATTGTAATTCTCTTTAAATATAACTTATGGGACTGCATTGTCCATACTTTAGTGACGCACAACATGAACTACCGCATTTGGAATTAAGAGAAACATTTACACACACACATATTAGGCTGCATTTAAAAAAAAATTATTGTAAATTTATCAGTCATATGAATTATTCTTCCGGTCCTTAATATAGGATCTAATTATTGAGTTGATTTTGGTCTTAAATATAAGACTCATTTATCACATTTATTAATTTTCTCTAAATTACCCCCATAGATACTCTCTCAACCATAATTAAGGAGGAGAGGAAGAGAAAGTATTAAGAAAAATGATTATGGTCTTTTAGAAAAAACGCGTCACATTTCTTATAATTAATTAACTTACCTAATTTTTTTAATCTAATCAAATTAGTTAAATAAATCTTGTATTAAAGATTAGAGGAGTATTGTCCTTATAATTCAGGACAGGGTATTTGGAACCAAGTATTTTTGCTTTCTTAGAGGGCTGAGCACAAAGCTCTTTTTAGGGGAACTCTTAGAAAGCCTTCGTTTTGATGGTTTAAAGCAATTTTCTAAATACCCAATGATATGGCTTATTAAATTTTTATATGATGGATGGAGTTTTGAATTTGTGCGCGTATTGTACTTATGATCGCATATTTTAATACCCAATATGAAAGTGAAATATACTATCTACTCCCTCCATTATTTTTTAAGAATATGCAAATAATTGAATTATTTAAATTAAAAATTTATTAAAATAGCAAATACTAAGAGTTAGTCAACACTCTGGAATACTTTTTCATGTGTGTGTTTAATATCTTAAAATATTTTATAATTTATCCTCTAAAATATTTTTTCTTGTGTTTTCTATGGTAAAATTTTACCTTTAAAGTACTAGTTTTCGTGAAAATTTGTGTCCTTAAAGTCTTTTTTCAAGACTATCTAAACATCACTGTTAATTCTCCAAAAATTTGTTACACCAAGCACTTCAAAATGTTTTCTTCCAATGTTTTTTTCAAGGCGATGAACACACATAAAAAAAATATTTTATATTACTGAATGTATTTAAAAAATATTTTTAAATATTAAATCAATCATAAAATACTTGAAATTATTGAATATATTTGACAAAATACTTAAAAGTCTTTAACCCAACTACTAATAATTAATAAAGACAAAAACAAAAAAATTGATATATATAAATATATGTGCTAAAACATTCTTGGGAAATTTTTTTTTAAAAAAAAGAACCCTAAAATTTTCATTTCCCCATTTAGGCAAGAGTTAAAAAATAATAGAGAAGGAAGTAATATTTCATCTGGTATTTTGTAACGTAATTAAATGACTAAAATGTCCTTTGTATCATATTTGAAAAAAAACTATTAGATATGTTATTACCAGTGCATTTCTTAGTATTGGCTGTTCAACACTTATTATTACTTGTTCACAACTTATTAATAAATAATTTGTTATTGATAATACATTTTTTATCATTTGCTATTCAATACTTATATTACTATTTCAAAACTCATTAATAACTATTTGATATAAAGACATTTTAATTATATAACTATATTTATAAAATATTAAGGGATAATTAATATATAAGTCCTTATAGTTTCAACTGGTATTTAATTAGGTCCCTATAATTTTTTTTCTTTTTATCAGGTCCTTATACTTTCATGTATTTTTTAATCAAGTCCTTATAATTTTTTTTTCTTTTTATCAGGTCCTTATTGTTTTACTTTGTTTTTAATTAGATTCTTGTAGTTTTTATTCTTTACTTTACAAATAATAACATTTTAAAAATAATAAATTATTGTAACAATCTTATGTTAATATTCTTTTAAATTTTTAGTTAAACAAATATATTATTTATTTTCAATTCGAATTTTTATAATTATAAAATTCAAATTATAATAATAAATTTTTCTAAAATTAAAATATGATTATAAATAATTTATATTTAAGTATAATTATTATTCTGATTATTTATTAATTATAAATGATTATATTAATTATTTTGTCCAATTATATAATTATTAATTTAAAAATGAAATTAATTTTAAAGAATAAAGTTAATAAATAATTTTTTAAAAACTACAAAGCACCTAATTAAAAAATAAGTGAAACTATAAGGACCTGATAAAAAAAAAAAATAGAAGGACTTGATTAAAAACACATGAAAGTAAAAGGATCTGATAAAAAAAAATTTATAAGGACCTAATTAAAAATCAGATGAAACTATAAGGACCTGGAGATTAATTATCCCAAATATTAAATTAGATACCACTTTTTTCTCTCTATTATTTTTAACTCTGATGAGACGCTTGATTTGTAATATTGTCATTTCCCCAACATTCTTTTGCATAGTGGACGAGAGGGAGTGTTATTTATAAAATATAAATATAAATGTTAAAACTACTTTGGCAAGGGTATGCTTTGCAGTCAGATACCTGTAGTGGGGGATAAGGCCACGAAAGTCGCAGCAGAGCACAATAAATACTTTATATACAGCACAGCAATTCAAGTGTCAGAGACGGAATAGTTCTTCACTTGACAGTGACATTTACGTACGATCCCCTCAACACAATCCCATTCATAACCCTTTTTCTTCCCAAAATAATAATAATAATAATAAAAAAATTACCCACACACCCTCTTTTTTTATATGCAAAATATAAAATTAAAAAATAAATATGTGTTGTTATTCATATTTCTAACAATGAGATATTAAAATTGAATGAAAAATGTTAATCCTTTGGGCAATTGGGCATTGTGAAAGGATTTACTTGTTGATGGACAAAAGTACTACAGCACATCTCAGTGTGCTACAGTGAATGCTCCAAGCAGCTTAGGATTCGCGTGATTTTTATTGGCCCTCAACTACAGTCTTCTTCTGTGTATTTCTCTGCATTTTCCCACCTGCCTCCCCCTTCTGGTAAATATTTTTGCCCCTTTCTTTTTTTCTTTTTATGGAACTAAACCCCTATTATTTTTTGCTGAAATGTCATTTTCGCTAGTTAAAATTTAGGTGGCTTCTTCTATAGGAGTATTCACACCATTATTTTACAAGATTTTTGGCTTTATTTTTTTTTTTAAAATTAGACTGGGTATTTTTTAATCAGGCAGAAGACGAAAATCATATTGTTGATTAAGTTGAAACATATAAAAACCAAAAATATTAAAATATGAAGGAATCAATCATGAAAGGAAAATTTAACTCCATGCTTTGAAACTTCGCACTGGCCAGTTCCTATCTAAAACATAGTATTACCTAATATAAGACTTAATTAATAAACTTAAATATTAAAAAATTATTAAATTATTTAATATAATATGTGATATAAACTTAAAAATATTAAGAAAATTATTAAATTATTTAATTATAATATGTGATTTTTTAAAATATTTATGTAGATTAGATTAGAATAACAAAAATGTTGCAGATGATAGGGCTATCCTCATTAAACTGAATACACTAACCGTTCGGGGGAAAATACACTTTTTGACTAAAAATGGTGGCGCGGAGGCTTCCTCCCCTCCACGATCGTCGCCTTTCCCACCGTCATCGGAGCATCACCGTCATCATCAACCCCCTTCCATTTTGTCCTCTTGCTTCCACCAGAAATATTAATCAAATCGAGATAACCCAAAAAAATCACACACAATCAAGTTCTTAAGTATCCTAACGCTGGCAAAATCAAAATCAAGGTTCAAATCACAACGAAATAACCTCCTCTACATATTTACTTTTAAAATACTTCTGAAATTATAGTTTATATCCAAACTTAAAAATCACAAACCACAAGTAACCAAATATTTAAAATGATAAGAGTAGAAGAAGATTAGAAAATTTGAAATCACAACAAAGAACAGAATGAAAACCATGGAAATCATCATCATTATTGACCATTATTACTCAGACTAGTTTCATCAGTGAAAAAGAAGGCTCAACTTGAAGAACCATGAGAGTAAATCATCAACATCAAGCACAATACAATCCAATCCAGAAACAATCATTCTAAAAAATATCAAACAATCATCCCAGGTGAGCTGACTGAGGGGTTTGTTCTGAGATAGCAGTGGAAGATGGCGGTGCCGGCGTTCATAACTTCCAGATTTCGACGAGCGCGTGTCCAGCTTTAGAAAGGAAAAAAAGCGAAGGAGAGAGGTAAGGAGAGAGAGAAATGAAAAGAAAAGGCAGGGGTGGGTGACCGCGTGCGAGGGGACGAGGAGTGAACAGTGGGGAAGAGAGGGTTGGCTTGGGTCTCCAATATTGGTGCATCCTAAGCTGCCACGTAGTGCTTTGATAGAGATAGGATAGGGGCGAGAAGTTGAGTTGACCAAGATGAGAGATTCCATGCCAAAGTATTTGACACGTGTATGTTTGGTGGGCCCACATAAAAGAAGTGAGATGAACACTAGGTTTCCGTTTGGGTGGGAAGAAAAACTAAAAATAAAAAAAATGAGAGAGAAGAAAATAGCGAGAAGGAAAAATTAGAAGGAAGTTGTTATCATCCTTTTTATTTAGATGGATTAAAAAAAATAAAGAGAAGAAAAAATTAGTAAATATCTAAATGACTAAAATGTTTTTAACAAAATATATCATAATTAAAATTAAATTAAATATTGTAATAGAAAAATTATATTAACATTAGCATCATCAAATAATTTAAAATCAAGTTACTTGATTTATATATATTTTTTTCCGATTATTATGTTTTAAAACCAAATTATTTAATAAAAACATTGTTTTAAAATAAAAAATAAAAAAGGAATAACTTTTTATAATAAAAGAAAATAAATATAGAGAGTAAGAGAAAGGAAGGGTAATCATGAAAATCTTGTTTTCTTTTCCAAATCTCTCCATATATGGAAAGAAAATTTGGAGCAAAAATAAGGCATGGGACCTATCTTATTTTCTCCCTTACTTTTCCTTCATCTCACATTTTCTCTCCTATCCAAACAAGAAAAAACTTATTTCTTTCCATGCTTTCCTCTCTAGTTTTCTTTCCTCCCCAATTTTTTCTTAATCCAAGCAAAGGGTTAATAGAAATGACATTTTTGTCCCGTTTTAAAAAGTTGATAGGTATTTTTACTCTCAATATTTTATTATAGTGCTTGGTGCTTTTATTTTTTTAATACTACGGTAGATAAATTTATACCTAAATTATATATTAATTTATAGATAAAACAAATTATATTAAAAAAATTATACATACAAATAGCTTAAAGCAATTTAATACTCTTTTTGGTCCTAAATATAAGACTCATTTTGTAGTATAATACACTACAAAATGAGTCTTATATTTAGAACTGGATGAGTGGTTTTTTTTTAAATTTTTTTAAAGGTGGTGATATATTTGTTGGAAGATCGCTCTCATAAATTCCCCACCCCTTAAACATTCTCTTATAGCAGTAGAGGCTTCGCAGGGCCCCTAAACATCACCACACACGATAGAACAGAGCCAGCTATGCATATATCAATAAACGCATGCGAAACAAACATGAAACATCATTTGACCAGCAACAAACAACCATAGAAAAACATTAATTTCATATCAACATGTTTTCAATAACCAAAAGTATCCCACCAGGACTTTCCAGCAGAATTAGCCGTAATTAGCATATCAAAAGAAGCCAGAATCACAAACAAAATCATTATAAAGAGCTAATTAAATGTGGCATTCTCCTTATGTCTTTCCTCTATTACCTTTTGATCTTCCAATCTCCTAATCTTGGCATAAGTCCTCCTTCCCCTTCCTGATCTCACCACCACTGTCATCGTTGCGGAGAAGGACATAGGGAAACTGATCAATGAAAATATACACTACCCCCATAATGAGAGAAACAAGGGCTTACCGCATCTAGGAAGGGAACTTAGAGCTTGTTTGCATCCACTTATCTTAAATATTTATAAATATTTTGACGTAAATCGAGATAAAATTTTTTTTAATACTCCTCCGGTCCTTATTATAAGACCCAATTTGACTTTTTATTTGGTCCTAATTATAAGACCCAATCCATTTTGTCTCTTATATTTATGCATTTTTTTCCAAGATAATCCTTCTAATAATGATAGTTTTAGCCAATATACTTAATTAGCAAGGATATTTTAGGAATGACAACACTTATTTATTATAAATAACCAACTTAACTTACTTCCTTAATCTCCTCAAATAAGTCAATTGGGTCTTATAATTAGGACCGGAGGAGTAGTAAACTTACTGTGCATTTTGTAAATTACGATTAGAAAATTGCTTTTGAAGACTCTTATCACGATTCCAAATAAGCCCCAAATGAGTTAAGACCCATCCATGTAAATTTAAATCCATTCAAATATGAACTTCCTAGACATATCCCAAATTCCACTAATTTGCAATATATTATCTATATATTCTTACGATCACCTAAGATGATAATTGTCCACACCTAGGAAATATTGGTATTAATCCCAATACGCATATGACATGACAAAATGATATATTTATTAATATAACGATATATTATAATTAGTAATAAAGAATCAATTGTTTTTAGTAGTAACATTGCTGACCGTAATAATTTTTTAAAATTCGAATATGACACATGAGTGTGTATGTGTATTTCTTTTATGTTGAAAAAAATAAAACAAATTTGAATTTTTTTATGCATCTGTAAATAGTAATATAACAATAAAACAAATATAATTGAGTCAAAAGCACATTTATTTACAATTTAGAAACTTTAAAATACATATTGTATCACACAGCTAGCTCTATGTATAAAAGTCAAATATATAAATGCCGGAAAGTTGTGCTGAGAAACAATATATTTCTTTCTTTATCCATGCTGATAGGTCCTTTTTTTTTTTCCCTTGGCCAGAGGTCCAGAACCATGCGAGGAGGTCCAAAAAGGATGTTCTAAATTGTGGGAAATACCATAATGGCCTAAGGATGCCATGTTTGGACATGAGATATAACGGTTTAAGAAAAATTCACGTTACACGGTAGGTTACCATAAACGATAAAAACGAAGATGCTATTCATCAACTGTTAACTCCGTCAGTCAGAATCTATCCGAGCAGCGAGGCCAAAAGCTTCACCCTGTTAACCCTATCTAATATATATCTATATCTATATATCTCTCTCCCCCCCTCTCTCTGTCTACACCAGCGTGCGTGTGTCTGTTATATATGCAAAAAAATATAACGATTTTAAAAGTTGAATGATGTGATTTTCATCGTCAGTCTCTGCTCTGCTTCGACTCAATGAGACACACCCTCCCACTAATTATGTGTCTCTTGTCATCTTCTTTACGCCTTCTTTCTTATCCCTCTCTCTCTCTGACTTTCAACTTTTGGGTTTTTATTTTTTATTTTTATTTTTTTTTACCACTGACCAGTACGCTTACCACTGGAATCTGGTCCAGCTCTTGTGCTAATCAATATGGTAACGGAAACCAAATACGAACGAGCCTAAATAGTTGTTACTTTAGCGGGTGAAAGGAATAATATATAACCATGTGACTGCTCTCTCTCTCTCTCTGTCTTTCTCTCTCTTTCGTTTTCTCACTGTTTCTTTTTCTGGGATTGTGAGTGGTTTCCCTTCTATGGGAAAAGGCTTTTTTCTATAAAAAGGGTTGCGTTATGTGTTACTTGGAGGCACAGGAAGAGGAAGAGGAGGAGAAGCTAGAGAGAGTTACTATACAGTGGCGGGCTACTTCGTTTTTATATTCCCTTCTCTGGGGTATCTCTTTTTGTGATTATTGTGGTCCTCCTTCGTTGCTGCAGAAAGGAAGGAAAAAGCTAGGGTTTTCTAACCCCAAATCTTGTTTCAGATGTTCACTCCCACTAATAATTACAGCAACTATTGCTTTCCTTTCTCTTCGTCTTCCTCCTCCTCCTCTTATTCCTTCCCTTTTCTTCATCATCATCCTTCAGCTTTCGAAAACAATGCTTCTTCTTCTTCTTCTACTTCTGCGAATGCCATCTTTTACCATCATGATCATAATCCTTCTCTGCCCTTCATACCCACTCTAATCCCAGAACAACTAACCAGTAATAATCTCGCTGCGCCCTCAGACTATGCTTGTGCGGTCGGGAAACAGCAGAACATTGCTCCCGATTGTAATGTCGTTCCTGCTAATTTCATCGCCAAGAAGCCTCCTTCCAAGAAGGATAGGCACAGCAAGATTTGCACATCTCAGGGCCTCAGAGACCGACGAGTGAGATTGTCCATTGAGATCGCTCGCAAGTTCTTCGATCTGCAAGACATGTTAGGGTTCGACAAAGCCAGCAACACTCTCGACTGGCTCTTCTCCAAGTCCAAGAAAGCCATTCAAGAGCTTGAAGTCGCAGCTCGAAGCAAGAAGAAAAGCAACAGTAACAGCAAAACCAACACCAACAAGAGCTTCTCTTCCTCCTCTGACTGCGAAGAAGTGGTATCACCACAGAGGGTGGATTCGGATTCCGGCAAGCCGAGGAGGTCAGATACGGAGAAGGCGAAGAAGGAGTCGAGGGAGAAGGCGAGGGCGAGGGCGAGGGAAAGGGCTAATCACAAAGGAAAGAGCTTAATGGTGGTTTGTGGTACTGATACCAGTGAAGGAACAAGAAGAGAAGAGCCTAATATGGAAATTGAAGGGTGTACTGTGATCAAAAGGAAGATAAAGCAGCCTTCTAATCTGATGAATTCGAATCATCCCCAAAACCACCTTGTGATCCCTAATCACAAGGAAGCAGGTTTCACCAACAACAACTCTCTCATTAATGCTGCTACTACTAGCCATGACTACTCCATATTCCCTAATCTGACTCCGAATTGGGACACTAATGGGCGCCCCAATTTCTGTGCTATAGCCAATATGAATATGTCCACAGGTATTTTCAATTTCACGAGCAATTTTGGTTTTTCTATTCGGTTAATTTTCACAGAAACTGAGGATTATATTGAAGGTTGGATCCTTCGACCTGTATTATTGAGCTGAAATTTGTAATTTTTTTATTGATTATTTTGGCTTGACTTCTTCGGCCTTGCAGACTCTACTGTACTGCTAAGCTTAATTTCTTGGGTCGTGAGGTGGTTTAAGTACTAATGAATCTTAATTAATTAAGTATTTCGTCACCTGTGACCTTGATGTTATTTAGAATTGACTGGGATCCCTAATTTGTTTCTCTTTTTTCTCATGCAGATCTTCAAATTTATGGGAAGTCTTGGGAAGAGTGCAACAATCAGCGTCAACAATAGTATGATATATTTTCAATCTCATGATGATCAGAAGAACTATGAATTCTCTTTGCCACAGAATGAAGAAGGCGTTCTAGCTAGCTTCTTTTTTGTGTTATGATCTCTACCAGTAACTTTTCTGTCCCATATAATTATTCCCTTTCTACAATTAATTTTAATTTTTGTAGTCCTTCTTTGTACTGATTTTTCTCCTGATGATGATCAGCCTATGGCATATGACAGTTGACGTACAAGGTTGCTGCGTGTATTATTTCTGACCAGTATTTGAAGTGTGGTTCACATTATATAATATGCCAACTAGTGTATATCAGGAACTGTCCCTCTAGCAGCTTTTAGTCTATATATATATATAATTATTTGGTTAATGTTCCACAGTACACGGGACCTATATATTCCATGGTTGCAAATATATATATATATATTGAGCAGTAATGTACCTTGAATGCAAGAAAAGAAGGTTCAGAAGATTACGCTAGAACTTTCATCTCCTTTCTGCAAATTTTTTCTAAACTTATACTTTAAAGCAAGCATGGATCAGAGAAATCTGCCAATTAATTCTGGTAAAAGGGTGCTAAAGACCAATAAAACTCAAACAGAGGGAAGAACAGGAGCTAGCAAACCGCATAAAAAATTTCACACAGCAAGCTCCAAGATCAAGTTATCTGCATTTTCCTGTTTCAAACAATGTCAGCTGCTTAAGTTATTCTGATTCTTATTATTGTGGCTCTGTAAAGAAAATTTGATTATCTTAAACAACCTCATGATCAGTTATTTCAATTACTTTATGCATAGAAAAATTGAAGATTCAGTGAAACTTTGCACTAATGTGTACTCATACAGGTCCTGACATTCACTCTTGCATTTATTGCATCTTATACCTTTAAAATTAATTAAGCACGTGTCAAGGAATTTTTATATATTTGCAATTTCAGCTTTCTAATGAGCATGCATGAATTCTTGCTGCTTCTGCTTCATAGGAAGACCAAATTATCAACTATCTCCAAATCTGGACATTAACATTGTAAGAATAGCAGATGATTATTCCCTGGAACTATTGACAAAAGCTCTAACTACTTTCCATCTTTGAAGCTTAAGAATTATGTGGATCATGTTTATTTCTCTGCACAGAGGTCTTTGTTCAGAAGAGCTTACAGACTTACTATACAGAACTTTATTCTTCTGGTTTAAAGAAGGATATATTCTTGTCTTGTATACAAATAATATATTGCATGTCAGTAAAATCCTATACTAGATCAGTTTCTTTTTCTTTATAATCCTTCTCTGAGGATGTCTAAATAAAAATACATATATGATACTTTTTCGTGAGCTGAGTTTAAACATCTCTGTAAAGACCTCAGTTTCAAAAACTCATGATTAATTTATGAGAAGTTTGATGGACTGATCTGTGGGCTTTCTTAACTCTTCAAGTGGAAGGCCCCCCTCATTAACCTATATATATATATATATCTGTGTGTGTGCTGTACTTTGGTATATAAGAGAGGTTATACTTCTGAGTTCAGAATTCAGGATTATATTCCATGACTCTCAATGTGACTTGAAAATTTCATTTGATTAACAGATCACTAATGTGTGTGTGAGAGAGAGGGAGAGAGACAGAGAGGTTTGATTCAAGAACTTGCAGAACATTGATCTGTCCATTTATATGTGTCTGTGTATATATATATTCAATAACAAGTAAAACAAAGCTATAACAGATATATCTTTCTTCCATCAAGCTACCTGGCACCTGCAGCATTACACTATTGTCTCTTAGTATGCCTAATATTGATCAGAACTGGGGGAGAAATGAAAAATTTTGATTTTTTAATGAACATCTATGTTGCTGTACTCTTGCTGATTCAAGCAAATCTGCAAAGAAAAGGTATCAGACTTAAATATAATCTAAATTAAAGAAAATGTCAAAAATTAAAATTTCACTTCTATTATGTACATTGCATCTCACTTCTTTTTCCTTCAATTTTCATAAGGGAATTTTCAAATACAAAGTAAATGTAATATATAATAGAATCAAATGAATCATCTAAAACAAATTGCTATTGAGATTTGATTTTCATTAGGCAAATTGATGTGGTAAAATGCGCGAGATTATGCCATATGAATTCCTTATACTCATAGAAATAAATATATATAAGCATTAGAGAGATGGAGGAAAATTAAATTGTGTGTAAAAGTAAAATGTGAATTCCACATAAAACTGCATTCGCTCTTGTATCACTCTTTTGAAATTGTGTGAATATGATCCACAAATATAGATTATTTAATTTTGAGATTATGAAGAACACTAAATAATAGATGTAACACTAGATTGGTACCTTATTTTGATCCTTCAAATGCCATTATATTTTTAATGGCTTCTTCAGCACTATTAATATAAATTTTGAAACCCATTTTGTTATTAATAGAAGGACAGAAAAAATGAATATTGAGATAATATCTTTGGAGACCAAACTGATATTTCAGGTAACAGGCATGCTCAACCATCAACATCATAACAAGCTTGAGGCAGCTCTCGCTAGGAAAAATGAATTGGCACAAGTCCAACCAACAAATGAGAAGGGGAACAATGTAATAAGTAGAATTGCCAAATTGAATCCTTTATAACAATGTAATCATGAATTTAAAGAGGAAAGAGCACAAAAAGTGTAACTATCATCACATCATATTTCTCTTTATATATTCACAATCTCTTTTCTTTTCTTTTTCTATTTCAATACATAATGTGTAATTACTGTTATGATTACATAAGTTTTAAAAAGCCTACGTATCTGCATTTGGATATTACTCAATTCTAATACTAAAAAACCACCATCTGGTTAAGCTGAAACTTGTATCATGGAAAAACTAGAGACGCTTTGCAAGTTGAGAGGCATATTTCAAAGTGATATGGCATATTTTCAATTATTTCTCATAGTCAATTCTTCTAGAATTTGTCGGGAATATTCACACGTTAGAGTAAGAATTAAGAAGACATAGTCAAGTTCCTAATTATGAGTTCAATGCATAAGATGTATACTTATATGGTGAATTCATGTATTCAGAATTTAAATCCAAGTTAATGCACATGAAGTTCTCTTAGAGGGAAATAACTGCTAAATCTATTTTGCTTATAGTATATTGGTATCAAGTAAAAGTCCCGCCATAAAGGAACTTGATTATTTGTATGCTAAATCAACAATATCTGTACAGAATCAGAGAAATAAATTACTAGCACCACTATTACCAAAGTGTGAATCGCTAAATGGCGTCTAATTTGATTTTGATAAAATTGATAAGTTATATTGGTATTTTTAAGGGGCAGATATGTACAGTATGAAGCAAAGTAGGAAAGCGTTAACGAGTTTATTAGCTTTTTAATGCATTGCTAGCTACCATGATCTTTCAGGACAAGACCAATTAAGTGCTTCCCCCCCCCCCCCACAAAAAGTGTATATGGTAGAACCTGAATATTTTGCCAATTATGCTTGCCCTTTGCTTCTGGATCATATTTTTTTTAATTAGCTTAATTTAAGAATTTATTATGATATCAATTAATTATTAATTACTAACAGCATAACATAAAAGAATTTTAATCAATTATGATATTTTAGGCTGCTTAGAACTCAATTCTCATGTTATAGTTTAATGACTGAAAAATTAGAAAAGCACTATATCTTTTCCCCATATTTTTATATGGCATGTCTCAGTACATTCCTTTTGGTTTGCTTTATCTCGTTCTTTAGATTAGTTCGTATGTATTTGTAAAAAAATTTCCGAATAATATTTGACTAGATTATAAGAAAAAGACCTTTACCTAAAGCACTAATTCATATATCTATCATGCTTGAGAGGCAACTTAATCATAAGGTTCTCTTATTGCATTGCATTTGAACTTCATAACTTTCACTTTGCGTTTATCTTTAACTAAGGGCAAAAAGGGGGGGGGACTAAGGGGGTTTTTATATATTTGTATACAGAACATAAGATGAGACATACAAGTTATAACTTATTAATAGTATTTTTTAATATTTTCATTTATTTTATTTTTTTATATTTACTGTGCATTTCCTTTTTCTCTAGTCATTTCATAAAAGCACCAACTAATGATGCAGACAACATGATTTTGAGTTAAAATTAAAATTAAAAAAGAAATTAATGAAGAAGACAAGCATATGAGAAAGTTAAAAGCAAAGTGATTAGGAACAAGGGATAACTTATATTGACTAATGATGAGTACTTTCTCCACTCACTAATATGTGAAAAGATGTCAAAATCTTGAATGCTAAATCCAAATATGTCAAACTCAAATTTCAAGTCTAATTTGGATACTTAATTAAGCACTAATCACAATTCATTAATGATCGAATATAATATTAGTAGATGTTTGAAATACCTGTTCATCTGGCATCTCTAGACGTAATGTTACATTGGATTCTGATAATTAATAATAAAAGGCACTAAATTTATATAGAAGCTTTAACACATAGTTATTAGTCTAATCATATATATCGTTCAGTTGTATCATATGGCATTAAAGCCAAATCCCACCTATGCAGAATTTTTGCTATTGACTTTGACTTTTTACAGAATTCAACCTCAGGGCAGGGTTGAGCAATTTGAGGTTAATGGACTCTAAAGAGCTGGATACTAGTAATGGTGCCTTCAAAATAGCTATACAAATATGATAAACAATACTGTCTATTTTGTTTTGTTTGACCTTAATTTTTTTCTTGCAAAATTTTGATTGTATTCTATTCTATTGATCTGATTCGTTAGGATTTAATTTGAGTGATTCCCAAAAACAAATCCCATATCTCTAAATTGTGATCAGTTCATTGTAAATTAGAAATATTAATATTGATATTAATATAAAATCCAAATTCTTTCAGTGCATGGAAGATTTTTATATCTATATTTGTGTGATACTTAAAGCTATATATGTGTCAAATAAACGGATATAATTAGGATTTTAAAAAACAAAAAGTTTGACAAAGCTCTATTACTTGATGTGATTTCATAGGAGTATGTCCTTTGCCCTTAAGAATTTTGGGTAATTGCTTAGGAATTACAATTAAATATAAAGTACACCTAAATTGGCATATAATATGCTTCAAACACATCATGAGACTTGACTTGATTAAAAATACCTTTAAACACACATGTGGTCAATTTAATTAGCAACCTTAATTGGTTATAACTTTTTAAATCTGAATGAAAATGATAATATAAAAATAGCCTAACTAGCTAGATATTTACTTTGAGTATTGCACACGCACAATAAGAATATTAAAATTCCAAGATCCTTTGCTGATATTTTGGTCCATAAACTTCTAATCAGTATAGGGCTATATAAAGCAACAAGCTATATATAGCCCTAACCTTCCATTAATAACCACAATATATCAATTACACCCTAGGATCCTTCAAGAGAGAGATTTTTCATAGGTAGCAACATGGAAGTAATTAAACGTTATCACATGTTGCCTATAATTCTAAATATGATCACACAAGATTAGAGCGGTGGGGGGCATGTTAGGTTGTCCTAACCTAAAAGAGAGGACAAACTAGACCTAGTTAATGTAAAAGGAATTTATTAATAAGTTTGAAAATGACTGTAAAGCTACCCATATCAACATTGATGTATTTTCTATATCCCATTAGTGAGACATATTACAAAGTATATTAATATTAACTCCGCCTTTGTCTTCAAACACTATCATTTTCTGCCATATCTCATTGTTAATGGTCTTGTCAAGCTAGTTGGCATAATATTCTGATATGGATATAACACGATACGTATCACGTAACTTGGAAATTTGTTTATGATTAGGGCAGGGTTTTGATTCGATATTTTAATTTCTATAGTTTACATATAATTTTCGAATTTTTTCATTTATATATTTGTAGTTTTTTGAAAAATCGGAATCTTGTTAGCTTGTAATTCTTTTTTTGTAATTTGATACCTGTCTTCGAGTATTGCTGTGACTGGTGACTTTTAAAAGTTGGCCTCACATGAAAAAATAAAATAAAATGCAGACAAGCCATTAAATCACGCTAAAGTATATTTTGTCCCTACCAATTGGTCTATGCATGTGATGTTATTCAATTTTCCAATCAATCATTACAATATTTTTTGATCGAGGAACATCTCTTATGTTGGTACGTGATGATGGTGATGATGATCAATAGGTTCATATTTCCATTTGTATCCTCAATCATAATAATTTCTTCAATTCAATCCATAAGTAAAATGGTGCTTTTAAAGTCAATATTGGCCGCATGTATTATTATATTAATAATTAAATTTGGCATGAATTTATTTGGTCAACATAAAAAATGTTTTAATCAACAAAATTGAGTTTTCTTCTACTTGTTTTTTTTATTTAAATTTTGTTCCCAATCAAACTGAGGTAATGCGATTTCTAATCTATTGGCAATGACTTTTTAAACCCAGTTGCTTCAGAAAATGAAATGCACACAAAGACCCAGACACACACATGGATGTCAGCAAATAATTCTAAAACCTAAAAGCGATGGCTCAACCACCATTAATTGTGCTCCACCATATCCTCTCAATCTCTAGAAGATTTCAATCCATAAATGAGTGGAAACCCCAATAAAAGAATGAATGAAAAATAATAAAGGCCAAACAAAGATAGGTAAAGAGAGCTTTCAGGGGAACTTGAATTGATTAAAAATGGTGAGATACTGATCAGGTTACTTTCATGGTGTATGGCTTCTAACTCTAAGAAGCAAATGAGATTATAAGAATGATTCCCCTACACAGATCAGAGGTTGCTATAATTGTTGTTGAAATGATTCAATCAAATTAATTAATTAATTAGAAGGTCGAATTATATTTTCAAGCATGCACAGTGGTATAATTTTAGATAGGACCAAGGATTTTTAAACAAAATATAACTAAATTATCTATCACTTTATCTCTCTCTATATATATATATATATATTGATATGACAAAAATAAAATCAAACTGCTTGTGTATGTTGTTTCTTTAAAACAATTTTCAGTATTCCATGGAACCTTTCTATAGTTAGAGACGCTTTTGAGATTACATATGCATATGTGCACACACCCCAAGATTATAAGATTACACGTTCGTTTAATACTAAATTTAATCATTATATTATACTTTGGCACATTTACCGATATATGTATGGGAGTTAACTTTACTTCATTATCCTTACTTTTATCACTTGTTAGTATAAATCTTACATGTCCAAAGCATTAAAAATAAGGAATTTTTTAACTTAAAAAATGATTAAGCTATAATTATTTAATTATAGAATTTTAAAATATAGAGACTAAGCCAAAAATTGACAAAAGTATGGATTCTCTCGATATAAATTAAAGTTTACACCCAGAAATGCGATGTATAATCGATATTCTAGCCATTTACAATTTTATGAGGATCTATATGGGTGCTTTGAAACGAGTCCGCAAAAGATAGACTTGGCTCGAATGCAAAATGGGAAATAAAAACAATAAAAGTCTAACGTGGGTTTGGATCTTATCAATGAGAGATCAAACATATATATAGCTTCATTATATCATCAAAATTTGTGTTAAATTAATAACAATGGGTTAGAGAATTAGAGAGAAACTAGTTAGTTTTATTTTCTTGTTAGGTTCAAACTTTCTATTTGGGCATGAAATTTGTAACATGATTTATATATGTGCCAGTAACAATTCTGATTTCAAAATTAGGTTTGTGATGTTGAAGTTTACAAGTGATTAAATATAGAGCGAAAAACTCTAATTTTTCTTAGTTGGATTAAATATACTTGACATCCTTATTATTTGAAAAATATCAATCTGGCATGAAAAATTTTTAAAGAACCGAAAGTAAATAAACATTAGAAAAGCTCCCAATTGATTTATGCTACTCTATAACTCATGAAAATGGAACTTTACTTTAGTAAAACATCATCTCTACTTTTATAAAATTAGTATAATGTTATCTATGTTATAAATGGAACAAATGTTGTTAGACATTTTTGTTGTGTGATCTCATCAATTTAAGATTGACATTTTTTCATGGTTTGGTCTTCTCTGAATGTTTTACACAAGTCCAGTCTTTGGTATTAAAAATTGGCCAAGCACTGTGGGAAGTCAAATAAATTCCACCATTCCCATAGCCCAAAAAGGTTTTACGTCTTACCTTATAAGCATGGAATGATACTTGCTAGATTAGGTATTCAACTTCACAAAGTAGAAAATACAACTATTTAAATGCCTAGACGTCTAGATGTTCCATGAGGTTTAATTATTAAGCCAAAAAATACTACTGGAGCAAACAAATCACTTGTTCCTTGTTTGGTTCAATCTGAATTCAATTCTCTCCTGGGGTTAAAATCATTTTAAATAAATTATATAACAGTATTCATTATAGCTGTAATATATGTAATTATCAGCAAATTCAGAGAAGGAAGGCTAAGAGTTCAGGGAGTTATTCATTTAACATTGAAGATGGAAAGAAATAATTAAGAAAACATCAACAAGAGGTAAAGAGTTTTGCTGGGAATTACTAACTATTATAAGGAGCTAAATGCAGATGATGCCATTTTCGTTAAACAGAAATTACACATTTTCAGAGCAAATGCTAAGATATGAAGCTTCATCCTAAAAACCAAGACAAGCCTTTATTTTAACCCCTTTTTCTTAGTGTTTAGGATCAAATTTTTAAATGAAGTAATCAAGTAATATTTTATAGAGTGGTAAGTAGCTAGGTGTCTCTTCTGTTTTTGCTTGCTTTACGTTTGTCCTCTCTGATCTTCTCCTGTTTTCAAGACTCAAAGTATTTTAGTTTTTGGTCTCAAGACACATCCTTCCCTATAGTCTTGTAGGTTTTAGTGAGTGTGTGTGTTAATGCTCGTTTGCTCAGAATTCTCAGTGTAATTAAAATAATTTATAGGTTTTGTGCTCTTTAATTTCATTAAACGGAAAAACTGACTCTAAAATTTGATGGTTCAATTTCGGGGCATGCATGCCTTCTTTCATGCATCTAGATAAACATGGATTCCCACAATATAATCCAAACCTCATATCCTAAGGAGGATCATCAAGCTATAAATTAAACGAACTCTCCACACCCACTCACCCACACACCTCATCACTGTCTGGGAACTTAGCTTCTCTTTCACGTTTAGAACTTTTTGGATTTACCATTAAGTTTGGATATATAAGGATTCTAGCTGGTTTAGAAGATCACTCTTCTCTGATTTGAATTATTTCTACTGGCTTATATGATCAATTGATAACTAAGTACTGTATCATGATAAAACTAAAAAAAAAAATCCAAAACCATATGCTAAGTTTAATTTCAGAAGATATATTTGGAACGTACGACAACTCTACATGCTCACATTAATGTATATATGATTGAGAGCATGATGATCACTAAATCTAAGCTACTCAAACGTATATATACACTTAAAATATGTAAGATCAATTCATGTTATTTGCGTCTGAATCTCTCAAGTAGCTAGCTAATATTAGTAATTATGAAGATTCATTCTATAGCGCCTGAATGTTCGTAGCTAGCTAGGTTCTGGTCTGAATCTGATAGCGCCAGAATCTTTACAACCTGAGGATTTTCTGCAAACCTTAGCTTCTATCTATAACGTCCTAACCTATGTATCGTACGTTTAAAGGCTCGAGCTCTCCATTCCCATCTTCTCAAAGACATCACCAACAACCCTTACCTAACCCCACATCGCCTATCAAATCAGTTTTTTCTCATTTGTACTCACTTTCCAATTTGTGTGTGCGCGTCTGTGTGTGAAAACATACAAATTAAAGCACTATGATCCATTAATGCATAAAACGTCTGGCTTATGGCACATGTTATGAATAATTTGTGAGCGATATTGTAAATTTTAATGGATACAAAGAAGACCACTCCGCCATTTACACGGTTTGCTGCATGTTGTGTTAGAATAGATTATAATATTAGTAGCGTTTAAATTTAAATTCTAGATTAAGGGGGTGTTTGACAACCTCCAAACCATGATTTTAGAAGCATTTTTCCGTAAAACGAGACAAACTCCTCCACATATTTATTTTGTAAACCGTAAAAATATTTCTAAAACTATAGTTTAGTTTCTATCCAAACACCTTCTAAAAAAAACACGACCAAATGGATGATATGAGAGGAAGCCTTCTTCTGTCAATAAATAAAAATACTTATACATCTACATACATAATATATGTGCATATATTTCATTTAAAAGACTTGAATTGACTGGGACTGGGCCTTAGGTCTTAGGCCTTTAAATGAATGCTGGAAAATTATTATTTAAATCCAGAATTTGAGTTTAAATTTAATTTTAAATTTTGAAATAAGTCACTTTTTTTCCCAAAATAAAATGCACGGCTGCACCTGGAAAAGCATTATCCAACTTGCTATATAATATATATAGCTTCCCCTAATATATTCATGACTTGCTCATTCCTTTTAGGGACTTATAGTAGTTGTCTAACTTGTCTCACCTATATCTCAAATATCAAATCTCAAACTATTATAACATCTCATAATGTCCTGTTTAATGAAATAATTGTGATATTCATCTATGAATGCTTGAACTAAGTATAGATTCACTTCTGTTCACTAATATTTTTATTGTAAAGTGAAAATATCTCCACTAATTATGTTGTCAAATCCAAATTAACTAGAAAATATTGAGCATTCATGGAGGCTTATGTTTTGTGAGTGACTTCAACAAAATTGATATAAGTACGGTTTTAGGAAAATTTTGAAACTCTTTCTTAGTGTGTATGTCTCTCCCTCTATATACCCACAGGCGCACACACAAATGCACACCCTTTTTTCTTTACCTTTTTTTTAAAATTATATGCCAAACCCACCCCTAATAGATGTTCTTAATTTCTTATTTACCCAACTTTCATCCAAAAAGAGTCCTATCAAACTTGTTCCAAACACACGCCTATGCACATAAATCATGGAACCAAACATTAGTCAAAAAATTGGTACTATATATATATATATATATATATTTTCTTTCTGTGGTTCGGAGAAATTGATATTCACTGAAGAAAGTGGCAGTCAACCTCTATCAAAACAACTACTGATCATTGATGAATCCATCGAAGGTTAAAATGTGTCAAACTAAGTTTCTTGTCATGACAAGTCACATTGAACTTAGCCACAAGCAAAATGATAAATTCTACCTCTCTATCTTAATCATTGCAACACTTTAAGTGTAGATCAGACTCTTAGTGGGTTCTGTGGAATTTATAATTAAGTGTCATTTTCAGTTGCCTCCTGATGATCCCTGAGGTGGTCCATGCCAATTTCTTGATCCCACTAACATGATTGACATTTTCTTTTCCTTCTTTTTTATTGGTCTTCAAATCTTTGATGTTCACCAAACCAAATGTAAGATTTGAATCCCTATTTGTAATCATATTTATATACAATATAAAACTTGTAGAAAACTGCACTATTCTTAAAATTATATGTATAGTAAAATTATATGTATAGTACGACTTACTCCAAACTCTGTGCAAGATATGAGTCTAGAGTTCAGCTTAAGAGTGAATTCTGAAATCTCCTTTTTCTTCCTTCCTTTCTCCAATTTTTCAAGTATGTGCTATATATGGGTTGTTGGTTTCTTTAATGATTCAGGTGGTTTACTAGAGAGGGATGTTTCTGTGTGTTTTGATTATGCCATTTAATCCTTCCTTAGTTCTCTTTCCTTTAGCAAAAGCAACTTTAGTTTCAACTATGTGATGATTACTTCCATATTGATACGCCTGTGTATGTAATGTTTAAAGTTTGGAATTAATATTAATTTTTTTAAAAAATGGAAAACAACTAATAATGATTTTTTTTTGGGCCAAAACAACTAATAATGATACATCAAACCAAATGCGCAAGAAATAAGAATAAAGTATCACTAGGTTAGAAAATCTTATAACCTACAATTAACACACACTGACACACACAACAAGCCCCATTATTTGCAAATTACAAACAAGTCAAATAATTACTCGGATTCCATGCAATGCATCGCATTCACACACACACACACACACACACACAGAGTTTCATTAAAATATGAGAATTATATAGCATATATTCAAGATACTAAAATCATAAATAAGAAGGCACACTAAATAAAACACAAAAAGTATAACTCTTCATCTCAAATTCCATGCAAAACAGCAAACTATAATTTAGTTGTTAACTAAGGTGTATAAACAACTATCACAACAATGTAAAGAATAAATAATTTAAAGATTGGCCTCTTACTTACCTTGGATTGCAGCAGCAGATAATTATGTTGTCCCATTCAATTTGAAGCCCATCCATTTGTACGGCCATTAGATAATAATGCTTACCCTAAAATAAATTTTAAAAAAATCTGAAAATGATCATCAACAGTGAACAAGGTTCTTGTTGCAACGGAAACTATAGAGGCATATTAAAATGCAGAGAAAATGTAAAGAGATATATAAAAAAGGTAATGATTGCCGGTTATAGGCAGATATGTCGCAGAGACCTTTTTACATGGTTCGCTTCCATATTGTCTGCTCATTCATTCATTGTATCATCAAAAAGTCAGTATCTTTTCCCTGAAAAGTAATAAACCACAAGATCTCCAGATTGACTATGCGCGATACTGTATATATATATCCAACTGCGTAAAACAAATTTCATTCTTCCAACTTATATATATAACCCGATATAATAATAATATAAAGGGATTTAGTGTCAATATGTCTAGAAAGTTCTATACTGAGTGCCTGGAAGTTTTGTTGGGTACAAACTTGCTTCAAAAATTTAAAATTACAGTAATATTACCCTCTACTATCTCTACTATTAAAAATGCTAATGGTTAATATCTCAGTCAACATTAAATTTTTAATGGTATGAAATAAGATTGCTATAATTTTAAACTTTTGGGACAAATCTGCCCCCAAAATACTTTAAGGTACTAAGTGCTCTTGAGTGAAAATCTTCGGGACAAATTTGTAGCTTAACCCGAATAAAATAATAGTATATTAGTATGAGTTGGCTACTTCACTATATAGCTGTTTACTGCTACTATACTTTATTTTAACTTTGTTACAGTGTTGCTTGAACTTTTGTTTTGTCTAAAAGTGGCTCTAATAAAACAAAGTATAATATCACATATTTAAATCCCCCCCGGGAGGTTTTGCTTGAACTTGTGGAGTTTCAAAATGCAATGATCACAATATTAATTAAATAACTCTGTGCTGTTTACTTTTCTTTTTTTTCTTCTTCTGCTTGTTCCACAAGTCAGTAAGAATCTCAGATCATTAATACTTGAAAATAATGACTATATATGCATTAAATACAAAATGACAATGTTCTTAGAAATTGCTTCCTTTATTCAAAACAGGAAAAATGATATGGCACAGTATCATCATGAATGTGCACCAAGCAGCTGTGAAATATATATATATATAAAGTGTCTTTACCGATTAAGACTTCACATGAAACGAAAAAACAAGCTGAAGTTGACAGTTGCAGATAAAAACACCTAGAGAAACGCATCTCTCCCACCACCCCATCTAATTTTTAAGATCTAAATTCTAAATTCCGATTTGCTTTTTTTTTTTTTTTGCCTTCTTCTTAGTTATAGAAGCTAATTAAGCACTCTCACAGATCATATATAAATTATGAATAATGATGATGTATGATCAATACTAAATCAAAGTGAGACAGCATTATCTATTAGAATTTGTTTCATTTATGCGAATGAGAAAAATATAATGGAATAGTACCATCATTATGCAACAAACAGTGTAAGATATATAGAGTGAAGCAAAGGAATCAAAAGGAGCTGAAGAATGCTAAATTAAAGTGAGACAGTGTTACCTATTAGAATTTGTTTTACTTAGGCGATAAGAAAAATATTATGGAATAGTATAATCACTGTGCATCAAACAGTATAAGATGTATAGAGTGAAACAAAGAAATCAAAAGGAGCTGAAGAAGACAGATAGACAAGAAATTAAACCATACAGAGAAACACATATATACCAGGACGTCAAAATGGTCATATAGAGATATATCATATGGTAGCTATCAAGCATCACTAACTTTCACCAAACAGTGAAGTCAACTTAATTTGAGTCTTCACTACTCGTTCACCTGAAAGATCAGAAATCTTCTCTGAATAGTGAAAGATATGAAGAGCACTAATTAGAGAGAGAGAGAGAGAGAGAGAGACAGAGAGAGATTTACATGAAAGAAGGGCGTGGTTTGTTCAAACAAACAGCAGCGAACTTGGTGGCTCAAGAGCAGAGTCAGGTGAGAAAATAGCTGAGAGATGCAAATAGTAATATGCCTCAGAAACTAATTGAAAGCAACTGTAGAAGAAGAACAGTAATAGTAATAGTGGGAGAACTAACCTTGAGAGGGGGAGAGAGAATGATAGTAACAGATAGATAGCACAGATTGAGGTGAGGTATTTGGTATTTAAGTATTCGATGACTACATGTTGGGGC
This sequence comes from Neltuma alba, assembly GCF_004799145.2. Taxonomy (NCBI): domain Eukaryota; kingdom Viridiplantae; phylum Streptophyta; class Magnoliopsida; order Fabales; family Fabaceae; genus Neltuma; species Neltuma alba. The sequence continues at coordinate 317,196 of NW_021636907.1, read as the reverse complement.
TCGTCGCTTCAGAAAAGCAAGGAAGATAGCTGCTAAACTACTTCCATAGGGTTTCTGAAGCTATAGAAGAAAAAGTGACTGCGTTTCTTCATGATTTATTTTTGGCCTCTCAGGTTATCTATGGTTTGGTGATTTGGGGTGAGGGGTTTTGCAGGATATATAATATATATGGAAATTGAACTAGAAATGTTATCAGCTTTTAGCAGGTAGTTTTACATGATTAATTTAGGTTGGAGAATTATCTAGTTTAGTGTGTAAATTTCATTTAAATTTTAAAGGATCTCAAGCTTCCAGTTAACTCTTTGATCAGTAAACATAGAGAATTTTAAACAAATTATGTCCTTCTTGTTGGTGAAAATACTTTTAAATGTTGAAAATTTCAATTATCTATTATTAAATATAACTATTTATCTATAATAATCTTTAAAGTGAGAATGCATTTTTTTTCTTGAAGTATTTTCGAGCTATAATACATAATAATTTAAAGCTAATGCAATTAAATGGTCACTACGGCAACCGCTAATACAAGTTAGAAGACTTTAATTCCTTCTACCTAATGTTCACCATTAAAAAGCCTTTAACCCTACTCCTTACCAAAAAAGGAAAAACTTGCAAGATCTTTTACTCTTAGTTACTTAATATAGAAATGAATCAATTTAATAGTACCGACTGAAAGAAAAAGGGTTAAAGTATGTATAGTAATATTGTGGTGAAATATGTAAATAAATATTAAAAACGAAAAGTCTAGTTTCCTATTTTTAAACAACACTTATAACAAACAAGACATATTATTTAATAAATAATATTATATTATTTATTCTTAAACTTCTTATGCTACATTAAACTCACATGCAGATAATTCATTTAAAAAAGTTATCATCTTGAAACCACACATCTAATTATCAAAATATTATAAATAGCACACACATATGAAATTAGGAGTTCCAAATTTTACCAGCAAGATCGAAATTCGTCCTGCTTGTTTCTATATATATTCACATATAATACTAAAAGTTTTTGGAATAACAGAATCTCACATGATACTTCTTCTTCATGTGTATCATATATATAAGCTGCTAACTTAGAGCATATTTATATGCATATTTGTATTATGAAAAAAATTAGATGATCTCACATCAAATATGTGAAGCTGTAAACAATGATATACAGGCGTGTGTGTGTCTCTCTGTATATATATATATAGAGAGAGAGAAAGTACTGCATGGCTGGGCATGAAGGAATATTATAATAAGCTGAGGAGGGAGGCTCTGAGAGAGAGAGAGAGAGAGAGAGAGAGAGTAGGTGGTACGTCTTTCTCAAAGGGGGCTCATGAAGCAGAGAAGCAAACACATAAATGATAAAAAAATTAACACAAATGGCGCTGCAAAGGCTGATGAGAATGAATACGGCAAATCCATTATTATAATCGCTTCATATCTCCCTCCATTAATGAACCATTCGTATCATGTATGCCTCCCTCTCTCTCTCTCCCTCCCTCCCTCTCGACTCCAGAGAATTCCAAAACTGTACCTTCACTTGCAAATTAAAAGCAAGCCTTGTGCTTCTTCTTCTTCTTTACCCTATTCTCTTTTGTCTCCCCTTCCTTCCCTTCATGCCCAACATACCCTACCCCCCTATTATTCTTTCCTTCTTTGTCTTCTTCTTCCTTTTTTTTTTATTACGTAAAAATTCAGTTGAGTTGAGTACCGAGAGTTTATTAAAATTAGGATATACTTTCAAACTTAAAAACTACTTATAGAGATACTTACAGATTACTCACTAATAAGGTCATCATATTGGTAACAGGATGCATGCTCACAATTTTATAAGTTATAAGCTGATTACTTACTAACTGAACCAATTCTTGTTAGCTCTTCTTCTTCCCTTTTCTTCATTCAACTTCTTCTTTTGTATTGTGGATGACCTTGTGACTTGCTAATATGAAAGAGCCCATACATATAAATATAATTAAAATCGCGGTTTCAATCTCTTATTAGCATCTTTTTTTTGGCCAAAAAAAATCTCTTATTAGCATCTGTCATCCTGAATTCAAAACAGAAAAAGCTTCTTCTCTTGAGTATTCAGTTCACACTAATGAATTCCCTTGTCGCTACCTACTTTCCAGTTTCCACATACAACGTAACTCACAGCAAGCTTTCCCCTTTTCAAGCTGAAAACTGAAGATGCCAATATCCTTCAGGCAAACAAATATTGAGAGGATTCAGAAATGTCTCCCTTCGTTTTGACATTTCGTACGTGACTTCATTACACAACTGTGCTCATACACAAACATTATCTTCGATTCTTAATATAAGAGTTATTTATTTTGGTATTCAATTTAGTCCTAAATACAAATCTATTTTTTTTGTTCTATTTATTCATTTTTCTCAAAATAGTCTTTATAGTACTTACATATGTTAAAAGTTTTAATTTTAGCTAATACATATGATTAACAAGAGCATTCTAGAGAAAACAACATCTATATATTACAAATAATTAATTTAACTAATTTTTTAATCTACTTAAATTAATCAATTAGTTTTTATATTAAGGAGCATAGATAGTATTTTGAATTAGAGGAATAGGCACTAATGACATGAAATTATAAGTAGAATTGAACTCTCAAACTTCCGTTTACATGAGAGTATTCATATATCATTATGTTACAAGGTGATTGGCTTAACTTGTACATATTGATTCTGTACATATTACACAGTAACAAGAAATATTATGTCAATATTAATATTAATTCCTGGTTCTATGGATGTTAACCGGTAAGATTTTATATTATATATATATATATATATTTGTGTGTGTGTGTATATTTATATAGCTTGAAATCATTTGATACAGAAGACGAGTTTTGTGACTGCGTTGGCTTCGACTACGTCACATGCAAATGATCACTTCTATGACATAACAGCTACCCTCTGTCTTCCCAAGCTACTTTGACCACCCTAAACCCAACCTCTTATTCTCTGATTAATACACTTTTTTTTTTTTGGACCAGGGTCTGATTAATACACTTCCACGCATTATAATACAATTATATAATATATATGTACATAACGCAATGATGAACCCCTACGTAAGAGACCTATACATAAATCACATCGCAATAATCCCCCGTAACACCTAGAGAAAACCCATCTTTTCAATAAATCCCTCATTCTGGTAAAAAAAGCACTCTCACTTTAACGTTCTCCGTTTCATGAACTCATAGTTTGTCTGTATGCTTCTAATTGTAAAGGATACATAATCTCATATCATCCTTAAATGTCTTCTTCCTCAAAAGTGATTTATTATTTTTTTTTCACCTTTTACAATTATATTTATATCGACTTTGCTTGTGATTTTGTTTTTTTCACTTTTCGGTTTAGCTGGACTGGACTGGTCACGCTTGGGCACATTGGTGTCCTCGGCAGGCCACTTCAATAATGACCCAATTGCATGAACCTTAAAAACAAACCTTCCAGAATTGGGCTTATTTTATACCTTGGGTTTGGGCATCTCAGAAAGAAGCAGTCACTGTGTCTTGGATCCGAAATTCTTTGGGCCTTTATTTAAGGCCCACAAGATGCCTATCAGTTAGGGATAGAGCTAGTAACATAACCCCAACGTGTCAACTTACTTAGAGATTGTTTGGAATGACTTATAAATAATTTATAAATAATTTTTTAATCATGATTTACAGAATATAAAATTAGTATGTGAAAAAAATTTATCTTGACTTATGCAAGTGTTCTTATTAATAGCAAATCCAAACAAATCCTTAAAAGTGAGAAACTAGCTAAATGCTAGCTCATGAATTGTGGCGAGCTAGTTTGCCTATTTTTTTATTTTTCATTTTAAAGCTTTTATATGGATAATTGAACGGTATGAACCTAAAAGGGTTGAACTGAAAATTAAACTCCTTAAGAATCCGCAACCAAAAAAAGTCCTTAAGAATCCATTTGGAATAATTAATGGTGATAGGAAGGAAAGGAAGAGAATTTAAAAAAAAAAAAAAAAAAACCCAACTACTAACATGTTAGCGGTTTGGCCCGTCATGTCCGGTCTCGGGCTGGCCGGGTTGAATTGAGCAGCAAGCAAGAATAATAGACGACGTCGTTGGCTTCTTCTCTTTGCCAATAAATAATTCATAATCCACTGTTTAGTTTCGCTGTTTCTTTGCTTGGTACAGAAGTTTGTGCTGAGCCGACCAGTTGCTGAGGCAGAAGACGGAAGCATGGAGGACGAACCGATGACCATCGCCCACCAAATCGGAGGTGTCCAAAACGACAAGCTTCGTTTCGGACTTCAGGGCGTTAAGAGTGACATCGTTGGATCTCATCCCCTTGAATCTGCTCAGAAATCTGTAATCATTTTCTCTTCTCTTACCCTGAATTTCTTTATTTGGAAGCTCTGTTTGGAGCTCCTATCTGGAAAATGTCTGGGGTTTTCGGATGTATTATATGGGTCACTGCTGGATTTTCATTTGAGCACTTGGCAGTCCCCCCCCCCTCCGTATTAGGGCTTGCGCTGGTTGGGTATAATTTGAATTTCGTTGATTTTTTTCCTGTTGAGATTTTCTCCGCAAATAGGCTTTCTGTCGTTGCAAGCTACTTTAGTCATTGTTATGAAGAACCTGGTGGTCTGAAAAGTTGGGAATTAATTATTGTTTTTAACCATCGGGGTTTGAAAGAGGCTGCAAGGTGTACTGTGGTCAACTGTGTTTGGGCTGATTTTCTGATGAAAATTGTGGAAGTCTTGGTGTTGATCATGGTTTACTCTGTAATGAAGCTTCTCCATTCTGTTATTTTTAGGCAAGACAAACACAGGAATCGATGAAGAGAAAATGCATTATCAACACTTATGGGTCTGCTTTTCCGCTGAAGATGGACCTGGACAGGCAAATACTTTCTAGGTATGATAGTATCCGGTTTTCTGAATTTGTTGTAGCGTGTATCTGGAAGCAATTAGTTTCTTCTGAATTTTTAAAACTGACAGTTGGCAACGGCAAGGATACAGTGTCTAGTCGATCGGTGTAGGCCCCTTTCATCCCCCCATCTATTTTTGTTTTAGTGGTTTTTGTGAACCTGATTGAGGTTGTTCAGTTGAAATTGTTGCTTCTTCCCATCCCCGCTCTTTTTAATTTACTGGTGTTCGTGAACCTGATCAAGTTTCTCCGAGATGGAAAGGTAAACTTCCAAATTTTTTTGTGAACATAGGACGTTTCACATGAAATGCCTAACTCTAGTCTTGCAAGCTCCTGCTGTTTTGTGAGGCAGACATAAACTTGAGGCAATACAAAACCACATGGTATAGGGCAATAAAACATGATACAAAAGTGTGTATTACAGCATCTTCATGTACTTGAAGAATATTAAACAATATGGCATTTTGGGTTAACCCCGAATTTTCCTCTAAAATATGCGTATTTTATATGTGATTATAGTGTGATCATGTTTTTATTTAATATCATCTCATTCTCTGCATCAAATTATAAATTAAAAGAATGAACGCTTCCAAATTGTTTCTCTTCTATTCGTGAAACAATATAATACTGAAATTGGATGCAAAAGTATGTGCTAATTCCTGAAGAGCATGAGTATTCTTTCAGCATGACTTGAGAAGGAATTCTGACTTGTGAGTTCTGAAAAATTCATTTTAATAGCTATTGGGGATTCGTACGGTCTGCAATTTACCATTATAAGAAGTGGTGAGCCCGCATGACCTGATTTTGGCCCTAGTCTTTGCACCAAGTCCTGCAGGCCCGCACATGACCTAATTCTTGGCCAGTGAGGTGTGAGTTGGCATGGCAGCAAAGTTAGCACTACCTTGAAACCTCCATGGTCTGGCAGTTGGCAGTACTATGACTTCTGCCATGGGTGGGTCAGTGGCCAATAATGCTGCCACGTTTTCTGAGTTTGAAACCTTTGCATATTTCACCTTTTTTCTTGAAGTAAGCACTGGGCTTGTGAGTTTAAGGTATATAAGGGTCATTTCTCTTTATCTGAGTGTTAAAAAAAAAAAAAAAACCTTTAAACCCTAGAAAACAACCGATCTGCTTGGGTATTAGTAATTCCATATATAGCATAAATTGTTGCTCTATAAATAAGGGTTAAGTGGGTTGGAATTAATTCTCTTGTGTGACTTTTTTTGCTTCATTGTTCTTGGCTATTTGCCATGGTTTGTCATCCCAACACCCGTTCCTTCTATGGGCTGCACTGTATTGGTGGCCTTGGTCTGCCTTTTATAAATGTTTCTTGCTACTGTTCCTTGTAGGTTCCAGAGACCTCCAGGAGCCATTCCATCTTCAATGCTGGGTTTGGAAGCTTATACTGGAAGTCTGGATCACATCGGTTTTGAGGATTATCTTAATGGTAATAATATAATCAGGCCACATCTTTTTATTTTGTTGATGTAGTTTGTTTATTCATTGAAACTTTCAAGTTTCTCCACCCTGAATAAAGGATTGCCTACATTTTGACGTTTTTATTGAATAAAAAGAGATGGAAAAGTCTGAGGATTGAAATCGGTGCCGCAGCATTCTAGATTGTTGGACAAGTTTTCATTTGTCACTTCTTGTCTTATTTTTTCTTTTTCTTTCTTTTGGAAACAAAAACATGTAAAAGTGAAGTCTCTCCTTTGTGTCCATATGATTATTAAAATATAAATGCAGTGCTTTATTGTTCTCCATTCTAATTGCGGCACTGTTTTTCCCTGTACCCCTCATTCTCAAGTTCATTTTTGTTGCCTGCAGATCCTCGGGAATCTGAATCTTTTCAGCCACCAGACATGCACCATGGAATGGAAGTTCGCCTTGGTATTTCCAAGGGGCCAGTCTACCCAAGTTCCATGTAATGAAAGCATCGGAATATTCACTACAAAGAAAGGGATGGAGCCAGCAGCATGTTTCATTATAGTTTCTGTTTACTAATTTTAGAATGTTTTGGATGCATGATTAATGGAAACACCGAACTTGTAATCAAAGTCAGACAGATTCTTGTGTCTTGTGATGCATTTTATACCTTCCAAACATTTGACCACTTAAAGCTTCGGCTCTATTTCTGCGGCTTTTCCATTGTCTACTTTTTCAAGCATGCAATACCTGTGTTTGAAGTTCTTGGTGACACCAAGCTGCAGGCGTAATCTAGCAGTAAAAGTTGCGAACTTCAAACTGGGTTGGTTGCAGTGTCTTGTGCAACTCCACCAGAGTTTTCCCACGTCATGAGGAACAACAGTTGTGGTTTTGCCGATACTCACAGCTTTCTTTATTTCCTTATTTCCCCGTAGAGTAATTAGGTGGTATGCTATTAGTATTTTTATATGAATCTCCCACCAACCCAGGCCTTCTGTGATCATTTTGAGCTGGATGGTCCATTAGTTCATACAGTTTCATAAGCATGTGTGCAGTCACTGCAGTGTTCTTACACGTGTGTGCGTGGGTTTTCCCACGTCATGAGAAACAACAGTTGTGGTTTTGTCGATACTCACAGCTTTCTTTATTTCCTTATTTCCCCACAGAGTAATTAGGTGGTATGCTATTAGTATTTTTATATGAATCTCCCACCAACCCAGGCCTTCTGTGATCATTTTGAGCTGGATGGTCCATTAGTTCATACAGTTTCATAAGCATGTGTGCAGTCACTGCAGTGGTTCTTACACGTGTGTGCGTGGGTTGGTCGTCTGTATTGTTTGCATATCTCCCGTGAAAGTACAATTTAAGGATACTGAGGAGTTATGTAAGCTTGATGCAATAAACTTGAGGACATGCCTAGGTTGAACTGGCAGGGCTTTTTGAATGAAGGTCTTAAATTAAAGCTGTGGGACGTAGCGTGGAAGCAAGTCAATATTTGCAGTAGCTTTATGGAAGGTTAAATAATACTCCCTCCGTTCCTTATTATAAGAGACAAATAACCGAAATACGTTGATAAAAAAAACAGTTAAAATTAGTTAAGAACAATTAATGTGTAAAAAGTATAATTTTTTTTCAAAAATGTCCTCATTAATAAGGAGAGAGAGCATGAGAGAAAACAATTAAATTATTAAAAGAAAGAGAAGTGGGAGGGAGAGAGAGTGTGAGTTGGAGATAATAAATATAGGTAAAATGGTAAATCAACACAAAAAAGTAGAGACAACTTGTAAGTGTCTCTTATATATAGGAACATGCTATAAGCATCAAATGTCTTTTATAATAAGAAACGGAGGGAGTATTTAAGTAGCCTTCTTTTTGGATCAATGCGATAATTGTGATAAAGAGATTTTACGTGCCATTAACTGTTATTTATTAGCACAATTTTCAGAGGAGCCTGTAGGCCATATCCATGCTGATTAGATGGCTTATCATACGCATGATAGGGATGCCAACTGCTTCATTTTGTATTTATGCCTTTTTTAAAACGATTATTAAAAAAATAAAATTTATTAAGTCATAATTATAGAAACACCATAAGTGTTGTCATCTTTTTTCCAAAAATTATTTTACGTTCAAAGTTATAAATATAATATTTCTAAAACGTTATTAAATTCGAAATTATAATTTTTAAATATTGAAATTAAGAAAGAGTTTTGAATTTTTATATGTAATTTGGAGAAGTTAGTAATAAATTAAATACCTGTTAGTTCTAGAATAGATATAAAAGAGTGTAGCGATCAAAATACGCATAATTATTGTTTCCCACCTCTCGTGTGATTTCAACTGAAAGAAATGCATACCTCAAAAACAAGAATCAAAGACGCACAATTTGAAAAAGGGCCAACAACTTCAGCAACCCAAACGGAAGAAAACTGTCTATGTATTAATCCGACTATTGGTACAACATCTGAGCTGTATTAGAAACTGCATACAAAACTTCCTCTCTTCCTCAATTTTGAAAGGCTTAATAATATTAAAATCACTCATTGCCTCTTATGATAAGATCAGCTTTACCATTAGATGGTGTAAGGACTCCAAGAATCACTAAGCCACCTAACATGAAGATCAACATTCCCAAGGAATTGACCAACATTGCTTCACTGGAATAGCGTGAGATTACCTTGCTGGTTTGAAGGAATGTAGCCTTTTCTAAGATACCTGTAGCAGCTGTGGCTATAGCCAAGCCATAAATATAGATCCCAAAGAAAACATGCCATGGCAATAGAGAGATTCTGCTATTTCTCGAGCCTCCTGGGAACCAGTAGGTCATGAATCCAGCAACCCACTAACAAAAATAACAGCAGTAAGTGAGATAGGCACTGTCAAACACAGCTTCAACCAAAAGGTTTAGATAATAGATGAAGATCCATGAATAGTTTTATCATGGAGTAAGCCAAAGCTTAGGTGTAATTTTTCATGTGTTTGCTATCAAGTTCTTCTATGAAAACATCAAAAATTATTATTATTTTTTTTTAGCTCTACATGGTTAATTATTCCCAAAAAAAAAAAAAAAAGTCCGTCTAAAGAATGTTTTAGAAGTTTTATACTTCAATTTCTAAATTTCTATTTACGCCTCTTCACATGAACATCCTTGAGTTAAAGGCACGGAAAAAACAGTTTACTGGCACTTGGCAATTCTTATCCAAGTTCATAAATAGTTTCAAAACAGTCTCCAACAAACATCAGCCATAAAGGCATTCATACTATGCTAAAGACTAATCAATTCAGGTGTTTATGCTATTAAGTGAAAGTCCATAAATAGTTGCGATAAAATCTCTGATAGATGCGATAATGAAATCCAAGTTCTGGTGTAAAGTATGATTCGATATCCAAGGGTATGAAGAAATACAAAATAATACCAAGACGTTTGGGCTTAGGCCCCATTATGCAATTTTTTTTATTTAAGAAAACGAAATAAGGCAAAAAGATACCTGGATGAAGAATAAGAAAAGGCAAGCTAGACCCAGCCATGAATGCAGGCTGTAGAAATTGTCAATGCCCTTGTCAATGTGAAACTTCCAAGCAGCCCAAACCCCAATCAAACTTAAAATGAAAGAAACAAATTGTAATGCGAGATGAACTCCTTTTTTAAAGTCTTTTGTTCCTGGTAAGGACTTATATGCAAGCATCGCTGCACAAAGTTATAAAAAAACATTGTTATTCATCAAATACTAAATTGTCAGGAAGCATAACTCGGAAATTACCAAAGGATGAATTAATATTTAGTAAAGAAACAGCTGTTTGGAAACAACAGAAAAAGAATTGAGTTAACCAGAGTTGGTAAGATATACTTTTGAACAAAGAGGTTAAATGCATTTTTAAGGTACTAGCTAGCCCACCAATTTGTATCACGTTATCTAGCCAGGAAAAAAAAAATCTTGTCATCTTCCTGCCTCTGCCTTTTCTTAAATAGGAAAAAAAGCTTCTTCTCCGGTTTAGGGAAGACAGAACTATCCCGGCTGCCATCAGTCTTTAGATGCCAAAAGAATGACAGGAAACGCATCCAAAATTCATATGCTCATTTCTCAATTTTTGCGGTAATGCTAGGGAGAAATCTTGTAAGGACATAATGCAGGGCTTTCATGGTGTCAAAATTCATCGTGCAACTTTGACATCACTCCACTCGGCACTCCAAGTAGATTATAAGAGTTAATTAGAAGACACATGACCTAATCTATATCTGATGGGGAATGATTTAAATGACTTCAGCCCTGAGCTATGTAATTTTAGATGTTGCATGGCCAATTAACATGGTCATGATCTTAAGGCAATAGACATATAGCAAATTCGCTACCTAACTTCTCGGGGCAGGGGCAAACAAAAGAAACCAGCTCTAAAACAACATTACTCTGTCCTCTTCAGAAAACCATTTTCTAATTTTATAACTATATATACCAGTCATACAACATGAATAATTGGAGAGTCACAATATAATCTTAAAGTCGACATACTTCATCAACGAAGAAAAAGTGGTTTGATTTACATCTTCATCTATTCTAACATATCTAGAGAAAATTGATTATCTTTTGCTCATTTACTTTAAGAGCAAAACATAGTATTGGCTTCTAAGATGTCATCAAGTGGGGGTGGGAGTCAATAGATCAGAGCATGCATGTCAAGATAAAATAACGTATGCATCTTGGATTGATACATGAAATCAGGCATAGAATCAATGGCAATACAATATGAGTTATACATAAATAAGATGGCAGGATCAATTACATATCATATTAGTCATATACCAAGTATGCCATATATATATATGGGAGGATAAGAATCAGAACAATCAAGTTAAATCAACAATGACACTGAAAATCATAAATTATTAATAGAAAATGTGTTAACAGATCATTAAATTATTAATCCTTTTCCAGGACCTACAGCTTCCTATAAATTTATCTATTACATGAACAAGGTTAGCAAGCCAAAGAACTGAAAAATGTGTCACTTTCAGATGGAATGGCACATATGAATTGCCCAGTAACACTGCATTCCGTGCTGACAAATATGAACATTAAGCAAAAAGGCTAATATGATTTTTTGTATGATTTGTTGCATTACTTGAAGTAAGAACCCCCACAATTTAAGTTACTTCAGTCAGTCTATGCCGTCAATTTTTCACTTCCATGTCCTCTATAATAGCTAGTTTGTTGATTATTCATGTAATACCGTATAAACAATTAATTCATTGCAATAGTGTATAAATAAGAACCAATAAGTTCATAGCGGAATAGTGGATTGAAAATTCATCAGAGAATGATGTCAGAAAGTTTCTAAAAATGTTGCTATGCTTATAACGATGTATATCTCCAGTGTTACCCAAAGTAAACAAGGAAGAACCTATACCTTCACCATTGATTAGGATAAGTCCAATCACCATCAACACTGGATGGACCTGTAGTGTGTACAAAATAACAACAGAGTCATCAAACTTTAGGCATGATGGGAAAAGGGGGTATATATTGACTGGCTCATCGAACGCCAATATGCAAAAATTATGCTTTAGCTACAACATTACAGTAAAATTTAAACTACCTACAAAGCTTTCAATGAAATAATTAGCTGGAATCAAATTTACCAAGAAATTAACGATAAGGGTCAACAAACAATCAAATTGATTCAAATGTGATTTCCATCAAACCGTGCAATCAAAATAATGGCATCCCACAGAAAACGCTAGTTCTCATTTTTGTTTTTTGGTCAGAAGAGAACACTAGTTCACAAGTTAGGAAGAAGTATTTATTCCAATATTCCAGACTCGGTTTGCCATTGCATTGTGAAATTCTAGAAAGAGCAAAATAAAGACGTACTTTCTCAGACTTCCTCACCAACCTATGTCAAAATCAATGATTTCTTGAACTCAACTGTTATAAGCAGAGAGCAAAGAACAAGAAAGAAGCCTAAAGACAGCAAAAGAAACTGTAAGGAATGCCACTGCGGTAGGATCAAATAACCCAAAATCAGGATCTCACACCCAGAAAACAATACAATCTCCGCAAAGCAAATTGGAAACCCCATTCACCGCAATTCCACTACGAACCGTGATTATTCGGATATATACTCTCAAGATTCTCAAATTCTTCTTTTTCATTCCTACATCACCGAATTAATTCGGTTCAGTCAAAAATCAATTTTTAATCCCACGAAGACAGCTCAATCGAGAATCTCCTCAACAACAATTTAAGTATTATCGGGACCACAAAAGCACTAACTAATGTTCAAGGCAAGAGAAGAAAGAGGAGGGATACATTGAAAATGAGATCTTTGTTTTGGGAAACGAGGGCGAGGCCTCCTCTAAAACGCAGAACCCAGGTGAGAAGAAGAAGCGTCACAAGGACGCCAATGAGTCGCACTGTTAGATGGATCGGGAACTTCACCGCTGGAGGAGAAGCCATTTCTCTGTTGTCAACGGACGGAGAGGGACAGACAGACAGAGAGTCACTTAACTTATTCTAACGCAATGGCCACATCCACCGATAAAGGAAAGGAATATTATAATAGCTCTGATCCTCATGCTCATTAGTCACGCACACAGAGACAGTCCAGTGCCTCCTGCTCGCAATACCGGGTGCTTCCCAATTAAGAGAGAATAACACATAAACCCCGTGGAAGAAATCACTATAAAGGACCATACATTTTTAAAATTCCATATAAAGAACAACGTTTTAAATAATAATCCCTTCTCTTTTAAATATAAATGAATATTGTTTTTTTTATAATATTCTTGCTAATAATGTGAATTGAAGGTAATGATGACTATTTTGAAGAAAAATAGTTAAATATAAAAAACAAAATATATTAAAATCTTATATTTAGAATCAAATTCAACTTTTAATTAACTCTTATATTAAAAACTGGAAATAGTATTATAACATTATTTCTTATTCATAATATAAGAGTTCGTTAGGTGTTAAGTTTGGTTTTAAGACATCTAATCCATTTAAAAGACAATTAAAGAAATGAAAAAAGCCTCCCTAAAGGGTGGTGAATTTTTTTAATTTCAGACACAGACTTGAGTTTTTTTTATTATGAGAATAAATACTTATTTGAGATTGCGATTGGACAATCTTAGAAGTATTTATTCACAAAATTCAAAATAATACTTTGTATGCCATAAATTATCAATAAAAAGTTGCTTTTGAAGAAACATACTACCAGACAAACACCAAAATTTTAAATAAAAAAGCAAAGGATAAATTTGCATTGCATTTACTTGATTACAAATGGCAAAAGATGAGTTACATATATTTGAAATACTAAGAGGTAATTATAGGTTGTAGAAGTTTTGTAAATTTTAAGGGCACAATTACAAACGTTGAAAGCTTAATTACAAACAAAAGCCTAGTTACAAATGACTTCTAAATTAAACAGTTTGTATTTGTGAAAATTCCATAATTTACAAATGATTTGCATCTAATTTTTTACTATTTACAACTGAGTTTCAAACATTTGCAACTGAACTTTCAATATTATAGAAATTTCATGGTAGTTTATAGCTTATTTTTAATTGATTTTCTTGAATTTGCAGTTGAGATTTCATGATTTGTAATTCACTTCCTATAACCTGCAATTAAGCTATAGGCTACGTGTCAAATACGAAAAAATATTTTCGTTCAATTACTTCTTTTTTAAAACCTTGATTATTCTATGTGATTTAAAAAATTGGCACTTCCTATAATACAAATAATTAAATAGAATAGTTTAAATAACCGTTTATTACAAATAACGAATCTAACTAATTTTTTTCATATTCACAAATTAGTTAATTATCTAATTTTTTATATTGAGCACATAAAGTAATACTACATCTAATTCTTAATATAAAAAATAGTTGACTGATTTAAGTAGATTATATGTATTAACTAGAACTACCATTTTAGAAAATATTTAACATACTATAAAACTATTTTAAAAAATAAATAAATATAAAAAATAAAATAGATTAAGATTTTATATACAAAATTAAATTAAATATTAAAGTAGCTTTTATATTAAATATGGAAGGTTATACTTTTTCTTATTTCCATGCAATCTTAGGAGCAAGGGTTGGGAGAGTACATAGGAGGTAAGGGTGCACAAAGACCGGACCAGACCGGGTTTAACCTCAACCCGAGGTCTGGTCTGGAATGCCCTCGGGTTACACTTTCCTGCCCGAAGTCTGGTCCGGTCTGAAACAAACCCGATAGCAGACCAGACCGGGTTGGTCCTTCGGGTTAACAGACTGGTCCAGAAAGAATAAAAAAGGAGGGGAAGTTAAGATTCGGACGTTCCTCCCTTCACCCCCAAAACTCCTACCATATCAATCTTCTTTTTTCTCTTTATTCTTATTCCCTATTCCAATCGCAAACCATCATGAAAAAAGCATAAGAAATAGAAGATGCAAGAGGAAGACAACAAATCTGGTAATGGAGTTTTACAGCTTTCAAGCTCATTAACAATCAACAATCTTCATGGCAACACATCAACAAAAATATGTGATAGCAACAGCATTTTTTTTACAAAGCACAAAAAAATATCAGGATGTTGTGAACTCATGAAATCGAACAAAGCAAGCACAAAAAAAACCCATGATCTTCATCTTTGCTTCAACAGATCTGATACGAGTTCTTTGTCTTCAGCTTCAGCAACTTCGGAAGATGCCATTGACAAGTTCGTCTTCTCCGTCCTTTGTAACGGTGTATTGTGTTGACCCACCTTGATCCAAATCGGGCAATCTGTGAAGAGGCCGAAGAGATGATAAAGATTGGATGCCAAAATGTTTGTTGTTACTGCAGATCAGGACGGTGGGTGTCTTGATGGAAGATCTGGAATGAATCAAGCGTTGAGGGAGCTTGATAGCTGGTGGATTAGGGAGATCGAAGTTAAGATGAGAGAAGAAAACGTTGGAGGATTGGAGGGTGGAGGCGGTGGCTTCTGATTAGATGAGGAGATAGGTTAAGAAATAATTTTTGTAATAAAAAAATAAAAAAATATATATATATATGCCGGGTTAGACCAGACCATTTGGTCTGAAGGGCTAGCCCGAAACCCGGTCTGACCCGATGACCAACCCGGTCTGGTCTAGTTTTTTTTTTTGTTCCAGTTGTATTTTTCCGAGCTGAACTGAACGGGGTTTACCTAGATTGGGGTTTTTTTTGAACAGCCCTAATAGGAGGGGAGCCAGCTCGGGCTTTGTTACGCCAATCTATGTTGGGGGCTTTGGGCTGTCATAGACCATTTGGGAGTATTTTCTTTCCCAACGTTTGAGATGTGAACTATATGACTTTCATATTTCTAATGCCAAAAAGAAAAACAAATTTGATATCTCGGAATCCAAAAGCTACAAAAAGAGCTCCAAAACTACAAGGCAGATCCTTTGATGGTTGATACAAAAGTGAGGAGCACTATAAATGTGGCATTGCAAGATTGGGTAGTTTGGTAGAGGGAAGAAAGCAAATATTTGGCCAGAAAGCAAAGCAAGCAGCAAGTAATAAGAACAAGCAATACCTTTAAGATGGAAAAAGAACAAGGCGGATCCTTTACTGAATTTACTATGGTGGCTTGGATTGATTATTTATTCTGTATTTGGATCCACGGAGGGAAAAACAAGAGAAAGAGAAAACTAGAAGAGAAAATTGAACGAAAATCAAAATAAATTTTCTTCTAGTAAGACATAATTAAGGAGGGAAAATGTGGAAGGAAAAAAGTGCATGGTGCATATGTTTCTCTCTAAAGTTTTTCCTTTTTCAAAAAGAAAAAATTTGGAGGGAAAATATATCTCTAAAATTGTCTTGAAAGATAAAAATCGAAGCATATGACTCACTTTGTTTTCCCCATATAACAGTATTATCGTTGTTGTGAAATTACGCATGCGTGTTTCCTCATGTTTATCGATATAAAGGGGGCAAAAAACATTTTTTAACTTTTCTTTTTTAAAAAAAATATTTTCCTTATTTTCTCCATATTTTCTCATCTCATGTACAAAGAAAGCTATCAGAAGCCCTGGTAAAAGATAAATTATATAGCATGAAGTCATTCGAAATGAGGTAAAAGAATATTTAAAAAAATGCCCAATGAAATTATTGAATATGACCTTTTGATTAACAATATAACTAAATATTTATTTGTCAATAAAATGCAATAATATCTTGCAATTAATATAGTTGGCCCTAATTAATGAGATAATGTTATTTGTTGTTGCTTCTCATCTATTCAAATAAACGGAAGTATGCTTGATCTTATTATTAAGATCACAGTACATGAGAAGCCAACAAAAATTGAAATGTGATAATTTTATTTAATGAAACACATAGGTCCCTTTGGATAGAGACTCTACCAAACATCTAGAAGCTACATAGAATAGTTTTTGGCTTCCTACCACCAAAATGAATTTCATGATACTTGTTTTAATTTTCCTTATACGTATGTGCTTGTTTGTAATGATTTACAAATAATTTTTTAATTGTAATTTATGAAATATAAAGTAAATATATAAGAGAAGTTTTGTCTATACTTACGTGAAACATATTTATAAATGCTTACAAACATGGTTCCAAACAAACTATGATGATTGTTGTTTTAAAATCTTCTCGATTTTATTGAGATAGGATTGACAGAAATCATTAAGTGGTATTTGAGTTTATAATCGTTTCAATTTGTAAGTGCACATGAGGAGGAAGAGCCAATGTTAGGTATACAAGAAAGATTATGATGAAACAAAAAATCTCTTGACATTTGTTGTTTTTTTCCTGAGAAAATTAAAAATTACAAAATAGAAGCAATATGAGAAAAAATGACATTGATTTTTCGTACATGCAAAATGGGACATGGAAAGCATGCGGGGTGGCGCGGAAAGACAGATAGTGAATGAATGTACGTTCCAAACAGATGCTATGAAAGGTTTCTAGAAGCAATGAACTAGATATTTTTGGTGACATGACGTGATTTAACACAACTTTTTAATTTTAACGCAAAATATTTAATCAACACTTCCAAATATTTTTAGGTGGATGTAATATTTTAAAATATTTTATAATGTAGTTTTATTTTTAAAATATCTTTTCATGAACAATTTTGCTTTTTTGAAGTATTTTTAAGGAGAAATCATTACTACCAACTCTCACAAAAAGTTTGTTAATTACAGGTCCACTTGGCATTCTATAATATACTTTTAGCAACACTCAACTTTCTCATTTTTTTGTGCAACTTTGCCGTAAAGTATTTTATAAGTTAATTTTTCATCACTCTTTGGTCATATTTTTAATACTTATCATTTATATATTTGGCACTTATTTTTCATATTTTCAATAATTGCTATTTCAATTTCTAGCAGTTATTTTAAAGATCTTTTAGACTTATGTCCCATGTTTTCAATCATTAGATTTAATTATCTTAAATATCAAAAACATAAACAATAGGCACTGAAAATATTTTTTTTCCCCCTAATTAAACACTGAGTACCTTACACGACAAAAAAAAAACTAACAAGACCTATTTTTCTTTATCAACTTCTCCCTCAACAATAAAAAGTGATTACTCTAAGAGGCAAAAGTTATCGGATTTGCATTGGATGCTCATCAGATTTGGGTCGTTTAGATCCAATCTGGACGGTTTAGATTTAATTTAATTTTTATTTTTTTAAAATAATTATTTTAATAAGTATAGGATGAAAAATAAAGATAATTTCTTAACTATCATATTTTAAAAAAATAATTTTTTATTTTAAAATAATTATTTAAAAATATTAAATTTAGACCGTTCAAATGAGATCTGGATGGTCCAAATTGCTCATCAAGTGATGAGTACTGGGTGCTCATCATTTGATGAGTTATCCTCATGAGAAAGCTATGCTAAGTGATCAACAGTAGAAATAGCTTTTACTCCGTATTGAAAATAATTAAATATTGGGATTAATCATCAAGTAAGAAGCAAATGGAATTAAGGATAAAAATATAATTAAATTTTAATGTAAAGTGCGTTAGAGCTGCGTTTTACTTTTACTTAAACATCAAAACGGGATTTTCACCGCCTTATACTAAACTTTGTAATGAAAAAGGAATTATAAAATTGAAGAATTAACTAGTGCATGTTCGTTTAATAATTTTTGTTTCCATACCAGAGATGAAGGCTTTATGGTTATCTTTGCCAACAACCACTTTTTTTTTTTTAATTTTTGACTACAAATCATTAATAAATCATATGGCATCCGATGAATAATAATTAAATAAAAGATGTTTAAGAAATTACTATAAAAAATTTAAAAAGAAAAAAGAGTGTGATAAGTGATGAAAAGAATGGAATGGGTTATCTTCCACGTTACATTTTTTCTTTTTCAATACAAAACAATGAAACATGATGACGGTGCGGGGACCATAACGGCTAGCACCGGAAAGTATTCCACTCCAGAGCCAACGGTCATGAGTTTCATCAACGGCATATTTTGTTTAATTATTATTAATTTAAAAAAAGAGGGAATATTCTCCTTCGCTTCCCTCATAATCATAAGGCGGCCATGAGTTTTATAAATGAGCTTATTATTTTGCATGTAATATTTCGAGCGAGGTAAAAATACTTTTATTTTTATTATAGTAGTATGTAAAATACGCAAGTGAAAAAATAATTTTCTTGTCTCATAAAAAAAGAGCCGTAGTTTTTTATAAGATAAAATAGGAATATTAAGCTTGTGGATTTGTTAAAATTATTTTTAAAAATGATTTATTATAAAGCTTTAGATTCATATAAAAATCAAATCATTCATTGGGAACAAAAATAAATCAATAATCCTATTAATATGTTAGAAGTACGCAAGGCTACGGGCCTCAATCATGAATCATATACTTTCATAAAATTAAAATTATCATAAAAATTCGAAGGATATTATGTATAGCAGATAATATAGATTAATTTAAAATGTTATTATAATAACATCCTTAGTTTATTCATTTCTTAACAAATAATATAAATAATTTATAAATTATCACAATAATAAATTATGAAAATTTACAAATATTGTTCTTAAAGTATTTTTTAATTTTTTTTCTCAGAAATTACATAGATTTCTATTTAAAAAAAAACACTGCTCCGTTTAATTAGTTTTAAAACTTGAAGATGAAAAAG
This sequence comes from Neltuma alba, assembly GCF_004799145.2. Taxonomy (NCBI): domain Eukaryota; kingdom Viridiplantae; phylum Streptophyta; class Magnoliopsida; order Fabales; family Fabaceae; genus Neltuma; species Neltuma alba. The sequence continues at coordinate 297,701 of NW_021636907.1, read as the reverse complement.
AAGGTAAGGGGAACAAATTTAGCATGAAAACGGTTAAGAAAAGACTTTTAAATTTGTGTGGTTTGGTTTAATAATAATACATATGCATGTTTGATACAAAAAAATGTTAGGAAAATCATGAAAGCCTTGACTAACACATAAATGAAAACTTTCTTTTTTTCTCCCTTATTTCAAATCTAAGTTTGACATGGAATCCGTGTGTAACTCTATATGACCGCGCCATGAAGATGAGGTCATAAGGGCCAACTCCGACCCAGACTTCACGTAGTTGTCATTAAAATTTTCAAAAACGTATCAACATAAAATACTCTGTGGTTAATTTTCAACCTAAAAACTTATCTGTAATTGAAACAACTGGATACTACAAAACATGCGTGGAAAAATATTGTCATTATTCATTGACGGTCACTTTCATCTCTATCTATATAGAATTTTTAATTTTTATTTTACACAGCACACCAAATCCCAAAGAAGATGATGTGCTTGGTAAGGCGTTTGAGGGAATAAAAAGTAATTTATAAGCGTGATAAGTCAATTTACAAATTTAAAAACTGTTTGTTGCATTTTTTAGTTAATCTGACTTATAAATTAAAACTATTTTTTAAAGTACGAATGTAGAAGCATATAAAATTTACTTATGACTTATGCAAAGGTAGTTTTTTAGAATTAAAAGATATTTTTGCCTTTATATTTATATTGTTCTTATGTTTTTCTCTCTATATATTTCTTGTGCTTCCTAATCAGTTTTTAATTAATTATTTTTAATATTCTCTTGAGTAAAAATAATTTTTAACAGTTTTTATAATATTTCTAATTTTGAATACTATTTTTTATTTTATATTTACATAAATTATGTGCAGTGTATTATCCAATTAATCATGTAATATTATTTAGTTCAAAAATTTTTATATTACTATAATTTCTAATTTAAATATATTTTATTCATTAAATATAACTTCTTTCTATTATAGTAATTTAAAATTATTATCTTTTATAAATTCATATTTTTAATTATTTTTTATTATTTAATAAAAGTCATACTAATTTTAGTCATTTTACAAACTAAACTTACTTATTCAATTATAATTCAAATAATTTTTTTACTTTACAAACTAATTTTTATAAAAGTTAATCTAAACATAAATCACATTAAAAATTTAACTTTTACCCAATCTCATTTTTCTAAAAATCAAATTGAAAATAAATTATTATTTTTTCAAATGGATTTGATATAAGTAACAGGAAGAATCACACTATAGACCCAAAGAAACAATTTTATGGCAAGGAAGTCATAGAATCCGAAATTATTCTTCCCGTCTTAAATGTAAAACTTATTCTGTAATATAATTTATATTATAAAATGGGTTGCGTATAATGTCAAAGCAGTATTTTGCAAGGTGAAAGGAGTAATTAAAAATTAAATTTCATTACCCAAAAACTAAAAAGCCCTAATTTTTTTGGGGGGGGGTTAAAAAAGGCTCTCACCGCCATTGCCATTGTCATTGCCGAAACTTAGTGTGCTTCAATTGCAGCATATCAGAATTACAACATTAAGGGGTTGTTTGGAACACCCCATAATTACTTCTCAGAAGCACTTTTTCGTAAATCGAGACAAACTCCTCCACATATTTACTTTGTATACCGTAAAAGTACTTTTGAAACCATGATTTTATTCTTACCCCAACACTCCCTAATAGTCGAACTATCGCCAGTTGCCATCGGAGCTTCAATGCTGGCGAAGTTAGTAAATTCTCTGTGCAGTTTTGGGGTCCTTGTGCCCAAGACTCCTTGGTTCCCCCACAAGAGTTTTTGTCATTAAGCCACTAATAACTATTACTAGATGTTTAATATAGTATCTACTTAATTAATTTGAATTGATTAAAAATTAATTAAATTAGTTATTATAAAAAATGTATATTATTTTTTTTAAAGTACCTTCTTAAATCATTTATATTAAGACTAACCCTTAATACAAGTATCCTAAATATGTGTAATCAATAGGAATAGTTTAGAAAAATAATAATAAATATAAGAGATAAGGTGAATATCAAAGTTTAATATATAAGACCAAATTTAACTCTCAATTAACTTGATACGAAGTAGTATTAATGGTGTTGAAAAAAATCTATTAATTAAGTGGTGTGAAATAATATATTATAATAAACTTGTTTATAAGAAAAAAAGAGGGTCATTTATCAATATGCGGGCATGGGATTCTCCCAATATCTGTATAACAGATGAAAAGTATTTTAGTAACTGGATTACAAAAATTTCAGGCAAAAAAAATTGGATTACAAAATTTAATTTTTGATTAGTTTTCTAGGGGATGTTTGGAAGACACAAGAATCAATTAAATTTTTTTTTTTATGCAAGTTGAGATAAAACTACTCTCACATCTTTATTTAAATACTGTAAAATTATTTTTAAAAAATTAATCCAAATACCCTTTAATCATATTGTTTTTTTAATGGCAACTTTAACTCGATTTTATCCCTAACTAATAATTGCCAAATGCCAAATAAGCCAAATACGACAAAGGCTATGAGCCATTCTGCCCTTTTCCAACCTTACAGACACACACCGTGGCCTTGCTCATTCCCAGCGAAGCCGACATGCTCTCTCTCTGTCTGGCCCCAGACCCCAATCCCCTTCTTTTGTTCCTTTTCCCAAATTCTCCCTCCTCTTCCCTCCTTTTTACGCTTCACTCCTTCCACCATGTTGGCTCCTTCTTCATTATGATAATATCATCCATAGTATTAGTAACATATTTGTGACATTTCTTTCTTAGGAAATTGCTCTGTAGTTTCAGGTTTATTAATTGATTTACAAGTTAACCGAAGCTAAATCTTTTATCAAAGTGTAAAGTGTTACCGTGCATGTGTAATGCCTTATTTGGTACACAATGCTTTCTAATATTAGGAAGCTGCAATGAATGTGATTATTATGTTTTTACGTGAAACATGAAAAAATGGTAGTTTGAAATAAAAATATAAATATGAAATTGCTACAGGAAAAGTAGGCTCAAGGTGCAAATTTGCTTTAAAAATTTCCACTCAAAAGTGTTGGGCACTCAAAAGTTTTTTTTAGATATAAATTTATCTTAAAAATTTAAATCGTAATAATTTTGTCTCTTATTATTGAAAAACTAACGTTAATTATTAAAATAATGACATTTATTGTTAATATTTTTAACGGTAAGAGGTAAAATTGTTATAATTTAAAGTTTTAAGATAATATTGAACTCAAAAATTTTTTTGATGTCCAACGCTTGAGTACAATTTTTAAGACAAATTTACATTTTAACCCTAAAAATATAACTACATCTATAAAATTATAAATTTTCAACTAATAAAATAGTGTTACATTTTGCATTCTATTAACTTGTGAATGTTTGTTGTTATAACAATGAACGGTATTTTTTTTACTGAGGATTAAAAAAATATGATATTAAATTTTAAATATATGACCTTAATTATAATATCTAAAATAATAAATTTCAATCAATGTATTGAATTGAGTTATTACAAAATAACATATCTTTACTTTTTTTCTGGTGAAAAAACATATCTTTACTTAAAAGTGATGACAACAATATATGGAATCTCTTTTAATTTTATTGATATTTTGTAAAACATGAATGCATTTTTTTATAAAAAATGTCTTTCTTGAACATAAATATAAGAGGGTAATGTAAAACGGAATGGCATTGTGAATCTAGTCCGACCGCCAGGCGCCTGGGTCCTGGGGGTAATACGGTCATTACGATGAACTTACACGCACGCCCACGTTACAAACCGAAAAAGCGACCCAGCGAAGTGACGAGGCTACCCTCCCAGAGGAGAATGAATGAACGGAAGGCAAGGGCGTTTAGGTAATATAACAGTAGAGGAATGGATGACGACAGATAAGTAAGATGATAAAATAAGAAAAAGAAGGAACGCGAGCGTTCCACGCAAAAGCACAGAAAGGAGGGCAAAAAGAGAAGAGAGAGAAAACACAGGACCGTTTTGAGTTCGAGAGACGCCATCGGACTTGAAATCCACAATTCGCCGGAATTTGGAAACTGGTTTTGCTTCCGAACTCTAGGGTTCTTGTCTGAAGCCACAAGAAACTTGCAGAATTTTCGTCCGCGGGCAGGCTACTTTAGTTTGAGATTCTCATCGTTTGCTTTATGAAGTTGAATTCGGAACCTGCGATTCTGGGTTTCGAAGAGCTGTGGGAGTTCAATTTGGAATCTAGAGGGTTGGGTTTTTTTGGGAGATTTTTGTTGTGATGTTTACGCCTCAGAAGTTGTGGTCTCTAACACCCAAGAGGGGGACATGGTCGGGTCCCAATTCTGGTGATGGAACTGCTTCTAAGGGGAAGAGTGTTGCTTTCCTTGAAGCCAAGACGCCGGCTTCTGGTTCTGTTCGTGAAAATGGGAGCGACGTATTAGTGGGATCCGGTGGAGCAGCCATGGATCGGGAAGTTTTGGTTGAGAGAATTTCCAGTCTTGAAAAGGAGGTTAGTCAAGCAGTGGCATTCATACCTATGAAGCACGGGCAAATTGAAAAAAAAAATAAAAAGCATTGTTTCTTATTAGAAGCAGTAACACTTAGAATTGCACTTAAAATTTTGTCGTGTGGCGTGTCTGTGATATGCCCTTTGAATGTCCTTGCCCTTTGGGTTCCATTAAGTATGTGGCTTGGATGTTTTTTATGCTCCATGCTCGACTTCTTTAGCTTCCATTACCTCCTAATTTTAATTGTCTTTGGTACGAGGAAATTCTAAATTTTTGGGGAAGGAAGAGAGTACTGAAGCTGCTTTTCTTTTTGGGTAGCTTAAAGCTTACTAGCTTTCCGTTTTGGATTTGAGGTTTTTTGGTCATAAAATTCCTTCATTGAAGCTAATTTACTCATCCTGGATAAACCGCGAATTGCGCAAAAGAACTGTTACTGTTTTTTCTCCCCAGGTCTTTTAATTGCAGATACAAATAGTGAACTTCTGTATTGGCGGCTTGCTTATGTTGGTTGTAGAACATTGCTTGGTTATGTTAGTCTATGGTAATCTAGCTATACAAACCTGCTGGTATTAAATCAGTTCATGGAAAGATTTTCTTCCTTCCGTTTTTATTTGCAAGGAAAGTCAATTTCTGGAAGAGAAACCTTTTTGGGTAATTGATACATGAGATAGCCTCTTCATTTCTTGTTTTGTGGTAGATCAGCAAAAGTAACCATTTTATCATATATTGTTTGCTAGCTGTGGGTAATTATGGCTGTCTTTCTACTCTTGCAGACTTAATTTGTGGTGGTTTCTGAGATTTGGGTAACTTTGAAGCATGAATATTCGTGGCATTTTTCAATCTTAAAGATGGAATATTATTCTTAAAATATGCTTCTTAAATTAGCTCAGTGCTATTTGAAATAAGAGTGGTGAGTTTGAGGGACTGGGCATTAGTCCAAAAGTTCATTCATCGTGGGATGTTTCAATATTCTCTTTCAGGATTGCTTTTTTTTTTTGGGGGGGGGGGGTTTTCTTTCTGTTTGATGTTCTGTTTGGGTTTGAATAATTTAACCTGATTATGTTTTTTTGGACCAGCTTTATGATTATCAATTCAATATGGGTCTTCTGCTGATTGAAAAGAAAGAGTGGACCACCAAATTGAAAGAGCTAAGCCAGGATTTACAGGAAGTGAGGGATGCTCTTGAACAAGAAAAGTCGGCTCATTTAATTGCCATATCTGAAGCTGAGAAACGAGAAGATAATCTTAGGAAGGCCTTGGGTGTAGAGAAAGAGTGTGTACTTGATGTAAGATCTCTTAATGCATACTTGCACTGTTTGCATGATCTTTTCTCTCTCTCTTTGTTTTTTTTGTGCTGATGAAATATTTACCTCATGGATGATCTATACTTCATTGTACTTTTATCTTTGTTGTTGAAGTATATCTGTTGCTTGATAATGTTTGTCAATTTATCCACCAACAGCTTGAGAAATCTTTACGAGAAATGCGTGCTGAACATGGAGAAATCAAATTCATTGCGGACTCAAAGTTGGCTGAGGCAAATGCTTTGGTAGCTAGCATTGAAGATAAATCTTTGGAAGTGGAGGCCAGGTTACGTGCTGCTGATGCCAAGCATGCAGAAATGAACAGGAAGAGTTTGGAGATGGATAGAAAATCAAAAGACTTGGAGGCCCAAGAATCTGCACTTAGAAGAGAGCGCTTATCATTTATTGCAGAGTATTCCCTATGCTATTCTACTACTACTTACTACTACTACTACTACTACTACTACTACTACTACTAATATTATGTTAAAAACTCACATTATTTTGATTTATGACAGGAAAGAATTGCATGAGAGTACTATATCTAAGCAGAGGGAGGACTTACGAGAATGGGAAAAGAAACTGCAGGAAGGAGAGGAAAGGCTAGCCAAGAGTCAAAGAATTCTCAATGAAAGGGAGCAGAGGTCAAATGAGACTGACAGAATATTGAGGCAGAAAGAGAAGGAACTTGAAGACACACAGAAGAATATTGAAGCATCCAATGTGGCTTTGAGAAGCAAAGAAGATGACATAAACAGCAGGCTTGCAAATATAAATCTAAAAGAGAAGGCAAATTTTTTGGTTTTTGAACTATTGTTGGGCATTACTTAATTTATTCTTGTATCACGTATTTTGTTATTATGTGTTGAATGTCAATATCCTTTTGATGCAGGAGTATGATGCAATGAGAATGAACTTGGACCTGAAAGAGAAGGAGCTATCTGTGTGGGAAGAAAAGCTCAACGATAGAGAAAAAGTATGTTAATTGACTTACTCTTTGTTAATGGCAAATTTTAGAGAAGGATGGTGATGGACCTATATAAATTGCTGAATCATCTGTGTAGCCATTTTGAATCTTTTGGTCATTCAAAAGTTAGCAATGGTTAGGTTCTCAACTCTTTCGTGTAATTGAAATTGAAATGGTTCCTAAATTGGACTAATTTTGCCAAATTGTTAAATGAAAGAAGATTTTAGTTTCTGGGATCCTAATCAGTTATTCTTGAATTGTATTTGGTATCCCTACTGCTAATATTTTTTTCCCCTTATATATTGATTTGTATATCTTGTACTTTTGCAGGTTGAGATTCAAAAGCTTCTTGAGGAACACAATGCTACGCTGGATTTGAAAAAGCGAGAGTTTGATGTGGAATTGGACGAAAAAAGAAAATCCTTTGAAGCTGGATTACAGAATAGAATGATGGAACTGGATAAGAAAGAAGTTGAAATCAGCCACATGGAGGAGAAAGTTGCAAAGCGTGAACAAGCATTGGAAAAGAAAACAGAGAAGCTTAGGGAAAAAGAGAAAGAGTATGAATTGAAATTGAAAGGTTTGAAGGAAAGGGAGAAGTCTATTAAGTCGGATGAGAAGAATTTGGAGAAAGAGAAAGGGCAGCTAGAGTGTGAGAGGGAGAGATTGCTCAGTATGAAGACTGAAGTTGAGAAGATACGGGCTGGCAATGAAGAAGAGCTTCAAAGGATACATGAAGAGACCAATCGTCTTAAAGTGACTGAGGAGGAAAGGTCAGATTATGGGCGCTTGCAGTCAGAATTAAAACAGGAAATTGATCAGTACAGGCTTCAGAAAGAACTGCTTCTGAAAGAAGCTGATGATTTGAGGCAGCAAAAGGAGACTTTTGAAAGAGATTGGGATGAGCTGGACCTGAAGAAAGCAGACATAGAGAAGGAATTGAAAATTTTGACTAAACAAAAAGGAAGAAATATCTAAACTGCAACAAATTGAAGAAGAAAAGTTGAAGAATGAGAAGCAGGCAACTGATGAATACATACAAAGGGAGTTGGAAGCTCTTAAGTTGGCCAAAGAGTCATTTGCTATTCAAATGGAGACGGAGAAGTCTGACTTGGCTGAAAAATCCCGAAGTGAGAGGAACCAAATGCTTCTGGATTTTGAGCTGCGGAAAAAAGAACTTGAAGCTGATATGCAGAATCAGTTAGAGCAGAAAGAAAACGTTTTTCTAGAGAGGAAGAAATTATTTGAGGAAGAAAGGGAGCGGGAATTAAGTAATATTAACTATTTGAGGGAAGTAGCCCATAGAGAGATGGAGGAAATGAAACTTCAAAGGAGTAAAGTAGAAAAGGAAAAACAAGAAGCTGCTGAGAATAAAAAGCATATGGAAAAGCAGCAGTTGGAAATGCGAGAGGACATAGATGTGCTTGTAGAACTTAACAGCAAGCTGAAAAGTCAGCGGGAGCAATTTGTAGAGGAGAGACGACGTTTTGTTAATTTTGTTGAGAAACTCAGGAGTTGCCTGAATTGTGGTGAAATGGTCTGTGAGTTTGTGTTGTCTGATTTACGATCCTTAGCTGAAATTGAAAACATAGAGGTGCCTTCACTTCCAAAATTGGCTGATGACATTGTGCAAGGTAGTCCTGATGGAAATCTGGTCTCACAACAAAATACTGGGGTGGCCGAGTCAAAATCTCCTATCTCTGGCGGAACAATATCATGGCTGCGTAAATGCACCTCTAAGATATTCAAAATCTCCCCAGTTGGAAAGATCGAGTCTGAAGATGCCCATCCTTCAAAAGAGGTGGCAACATTGTCTGTTGAGAAAGGTAGAATTGAGGAATCATCAGGGGGTATTCCTGGACCTGACAATGAAGAAGAGTTATCATTTGCCATTGTAAGTGATTCTTTTGGTGTTCAGAAGACCCATCCTCACAATGACCTTGCAGAGGCTGAAGCTGAAAAAGATTTATCCGTTGACAATCAGAGCAATATTGACAGCAAGGCACCAGAGGCTCCAGAAGACTCCCAGCTTTCTGATTCAAAGGGTGGTCAGCAGAAAGTTCGCAAAAGAGGAAGGCCCAGAATAAAGCGTAATAAATCTGTGATAGCTGTTGTCAAAGATGCTAAGAACATACTTGGAGAATCCTTGAATGATGACGAGACTGAATATCCAAACGGAACTGCTGAGGATTCTGCCACTATGAATAATGAGGCACAAAGACCATCCAGTAGAAGGCCGACAAATTTGAGGAAACGAAACCATGTTCAAACATCTCAAATGACGGGGAGTAAAACTGCTGGTGATGTCAATGAGGGACATTCTGATAGTGAAGTACAAGGGCAACCCAAAAGGAGGAGGCAGAAGGCTGCTCCTCCTGCACGTGAGCCAAGATATAATTTGAGACGGCCCAAAGTGTAAGTACTTTATTCTCATTCGTATATGCAGATATGGATTATTTTCTTGTAACTAATCTAACCTCATCTTGCTCATTTGGAAAAGAAAAGAGGAACCAATGCACGTTATAATTTTGATGTTCATACTTCGTAGAAGTGAACAAGTTCTCCTGTAGGTCATTTTGCTATGCTGGAGCTTACTAATGTAATTTGTACATACTGTCACGTAGGATTTCTTAACATTCGGATTCTATGCTTGGTCTGGATTTATTTCTTGATCTTTAGCTATATCATCTGCAATATTCTTTTTTAAAATTTTTTATTTTATTGGACCAATAGTTTTCTTTTAATTTTTAAAATTGATGATAGCTGTAAAATTTACTGGTCTTTTCTGTCTGTTGACGTGGCTGTACACTGATTGGTATAGTGGAGCAGCAGCCACATCTAGCCGAGCCTTGTCTGGAGGTGGTAGCAAAGAAAGTGAGGGAGAGGTTGATCGTGTAAAAGAAACAGAAGATGCAATTTTTCACTCTAAAACTTCTTCAGCCTCAATGGGTGTTACTAATGAGAATAGTGGGCGCATACTACTTGTGCAGGTGAGCATAATACGTGGCGTTTTATGTTGCATCTTGTTTCCCTTTTATTTTGTTTGTTGTAATTTTTTGTTTCGGGGTCTTTTATGTTTGACTTGCATTTTTAAGGCATTACTGTCATTTAAACCATTAGAAGTTTGGGATTGAGAATAAGCGCTAAATCTTGTGAGGTTTTGGTTGTACTGCAATGTGTTCCAGTCCGAGAAAATTGTGGAGATCCAGGACACCTATGGCGAAACGACACGGAATGAAGCCACCAATACAGCCTTGAGTGAGGAGGTGAATGGGACACCAGATGATGCGGGGGATCATGATGCCCAGTATAGAAGCGAAGAATCCCATGGCGAAGATGCTGGTGGAGCAGACAATGAAGAAGATGATGGAGACATTGAACATCCTGGTCAAGCTTCTATAGGGAAGAAGCTCTGGAATTTTTTCACAACGTAATTCTTTGCTCCTTCTTCCCTTATAATGCAGCTACGGCTTAGGGTCTTGACCTCATCAACCCTTTAGGCATAATGTCATTGGTAGTCTGATGGGTAGTAGCTTGTATTAACTGTTAAGAAGCATAAATGTAAGCTGTAACCACGTAAGTACCTAGGACTCGGGGGGTGATTGGATTTTTTTTTTTTTTGGGTGCTCATTTTATTTGGGGTCAAGGATATTGAGGCCCTGATGTACTTTTGACAGTCTTAGGCATTGAATAGTAGTAGTTTTCAATGTTAGAGTGGAAATTCAGCTCCCTCCTCCATTGAAAAATTGATTGTTGTATCAAAATGTTTAGAATATTTTCTCTGAAATGTGAGTTGATGTTAAGTGCTTTACCGTTAGTTGGCCTGCGTCCCTTGAAAAGTTAGAAGAGAAAATTAAGAGGGGGGGGGGGTGAAAAAAGTACTGTCTCAGGTTCTGTGGAGTCCTCTAATGAAGACATACCATGTTAAGATTCGTAGGCTTATGTCAATTGTACCTAATTAAGGGGACTAAATTTGGAAGTTTGTGCATTAAATGGGAGTATCTTAATGAGGAAAACGCTTGGAGGGCAAATTGCGAAAGAAGTAAGGAAAATTTTTAAGAGGCCAAATTATTAATTAGAAAGAGGAAATAAGGAAAGAATTTGGACTTGGAGTATAAAGTTGAGGAAACGAAGAGTACAAGCTGTGACTAGGGCATGGAAAGCCTAGAAACTCGAGGATTTCTCTATAAATGGCCACAAAGGGATTCCAAGAAGGGGATTGGACTTGGGAGGGCTAGAGGCCAAGATTAAAGGTTTGCACATCTTGAAATCGTTAATTTTTCTTGTATATTTGGGTTTTCATGAGCTAACACTGGCTTTTCTTTTAGTTATGCGTGGTTGAATTCTCTTTTCTAAAATTAGTTTTTATTGAACCATTGACTAGTTATTTGTCATTTACTTTAATTTGATTGTAGTAATATTCTTATGTGTTTGCGTTTTTTTTTCCCCTCAATTTGTTTTAAAAGTTGCAATAAGGTCCCACATAAGATAATTAAATAAAAAAACTCTTTTAAAATCATCAAATTAATCTGAAGCCCCAAAGGACCTTATTGTAAAAGATATTTATTTAATTATTAAATTATCCTTATTTTTTAATAAACCATATACCTATACTTTCTTTCAATTTAATTTGGTACCTATGTGTCCCTTTAATTAAACATTTAATTTTATTTTAGCAACATTAGCTCTTATAACTTTGTTCTATTGATATTAGTCTCTACATAAGGATTAATGATGTTAATAGAGCAAAATTAAAGATTTAGTTAAGAATACACATAGGTAAATTGAAAATTGAAAAAAAGTATAAGTATCCAATATGGTTTTTCCTTTTTTTAATTAACAACTGAAAGTACAGTCGTTAACGACTTAATGTATAATGATTAATAATTATCACAGTAAATATTGATAACTTATGTATTATATTTTTAATGATTTCAAGATATTTTTTTTGTATTTAATTCTTTCAGTGAGACGTTATTATAATTTTTTCTTTGTTTTATAACCGCACCTTTCATACCATAGTTAACTGTATTCGATGTTTAGATGTTCTGGTTGTACTTAGAAATGAGGATTATAGAATAAGCCATGCGATAAAGCAACGTGAGATTGTTTTGCACGAGAACAATTTGTTTTTTTTTTCCAATAAATAAACGAGAACAATTTGTTAACTAAGAAGCATGCTGGTAAATTAAAAAAAAAAATCTCACATACAAACCTACTAATTACTGATTTGAAAAACATATGCAGTTAATATTTAGGGTTAAGTTGTATTCAGTACCAAAAAGTATTTTATCCGGTTTGTCTAGCAACTTAAAGTATTTTATGATGCGTCCAACACTTTAAAACATTTCTTGATGAAATTTTATCCTAAAAGTATTAATTTTTTCAGAACAATTGTGCTTTTAAAGTGTTACTTCCAGTCAGGTTTGTCTAGTAATCTAAAGTATTTTATGATGCGTGCTACACTTTAAAATATGTCGCGATGAAATTTTGTTTTTAAAGTATTAATTTTTTTGGAAGCAATTGTGCTTTTAAAGTACTGTTTTCCATCCTTAATATAAAAGAGAATTTGATATTCAATTCTGTCCTAAATATAAGACTCAATTCACATTTTTTAATCATATTTATCTATTTTTTAAAGTAGTCCTTATAGTAATTACATATGATCAAGGTTCCATCAAATGGTAGTTTTAACTAATACATATGATTAGCAACGGTATCTTAGAAAAAACAAAACTTATTTATTATAAAAAATTAACTTGATTAATTTTCTTAATCTCTCCAAATTAATCAACTAGGTCTTATATTAAGGACTTAAAATGGTATTATTTTATAAGCAATTTTAACCTCATCATTAATTTCTCAAAAGATATGTTAAATGAATATATGTCAAGCACTATAAAGTATTTTTTTAGAGTGTTGGACATGTGTGAAAAAAATTTTAAGGTGCCGTGAACTATAAAAATACAGGGGTATTGGATGTAGATGACAAAAATACTTTAGAGTGTTGGACATCATAATTTTTTAGGATGCTAAACTTATCTAACAAAATACTTTTAAATACTGGACGCATCTTAATCCAAATATTTATATTGAATCTTGACTAACGTACAAAAATTATTAATTGCACGAAAGAAAGGAGGGTGCATAATTTTTAAAAAGTATGAGACAACGAATTCTAGGTTCTCTTATATGATATTATTACTCATTTTGCACCTTTTAATTTCAAAAGTTTCAATATTCTTTTTGTTTGGTTCAAAATTTATTTCGTTTGCACTTCGTAGCAAGTTTTTATCATTGGACGACAACCCATATTTTAACAATGTTATTTATACAAGCCGTGGAATTGTATTTACTTTTGGGGCAAACAACATAACTGGACCGTATCACAATTTACAATTCATGCAGTTGACCCTTGGAAAGAAAAGCCAATGGCAATAATGATGATAAGAATAACGACAACATGTATAAAACATCGAGCATTTTGTACTGCTAGTTGACAAAATTTTCAGCTCCATGAGAGCCCCTCTCTGTACAAATTTTTGTATGAAAGCCATATGCAGTCCCCTAGCCAACTTCAGTGTATCCTATTTAATATATATACTTTGGTGGTTTACTGTGACCAGCGACCTTCACTGCTATTCTCTCGCTGATGATCCTAAAACTGCATCTTGACGCCGAGATTTTCGTTGCTGTGCTAACCATTCTGCATATTTCTTCATGTCACTGCAGCATTAACATAAACTTATTAAGTAATGACTAAATATGCAAGTAAAACTTGGATTCTTGTGGACCTAAGTCCAGGTGGAGAAAAATAGAGGTTTGAGGGGCCCACTTGACACATGGGGCCTACCAGAATTTTTCTCTTTTTTACTCTTCGCCGGGTCTTTTCCTCCATAGTGGCAGATTAATCCTTCGTTTGAATCGGCAGAAAATTAGGTGGAAAATAATACTAGAAGTGAAAACTCTGAAAAATAATAATTTTTTTATTATTTTTGAAAGTTTTCCTTCCTAGTATTCTCTTCCCCTCTTTTTCTCTCATTTTCCCTCTATCCAAACAGAGTCTAACTGTTGTAAACTTGAAAAGCTGCTTACTTGCATCGCTCGATGCGGCACATTGAGTCCTTGCAATTCTTTGAGTGAAGACTCAACACCGTCCATGCCTTCTTACAATGTTGGCAACCCCCACGTGCCTTAACAGTGCACTTATTGGCATGGGAAAACAACTTTTTAATCTGAAGACAGTTTGGGTAAGAGCATGGTTGACTTATTGTTGAGTTACATTGAGATGTGTGCCTTAGAACTTTCAGAAGTTCCTGTATCTGCATAATTAAGTGCATAGGTCAGAAATTGCACATATTCTGACAAGTATAAAGAGAACAAGGATGAAGAGGTGGGAAAACTACATAGTACAGAAGGTTGTTCATGGAATATGTTTTATTTTTCTTCTGGGTTAGCATAGACTACTAATCCAATTGTAATTATAATAAATTTAGTTACGTGAAGGTTTTTCACCTCTCCTCAATATTTATTAAAAATCCAAGCTTTAAACTTGGAATCAAAACTTAATTTGGCAAAGTTGGAGCTTGACTCGAGCATGAGTTAATCAGTAATGTAAGGTATCAGATGATTTGTCATAGGAAAAAGGGCAGTCTAATCAACCAAAAAGCAAAAGAAAAGGGGAAATAAAAGGAAAAAGAAAAAAGACCAAGACCTACCCGGCCATTTCTCTGCTCTAACCGCTGATTCTCTGGCAGACAGTGAGCTGTGGAAGGATATTGTCTTAACTTGTGCTGATGGCAAGCTGCCCCTTTTTCCTCATAGCATGTTGAGCATACGGACAACTGGGGACAAATATCACATTTCCAGCTTAGCTGAGACACATTATCTTTACGGCAAATGCTGCATCTGGAATCAACATTACGCAAAGCAGAACTCTTGAGGTGATAGAGAAGTATCATTGAGGAATGCTTGGCATGACGGAGTGTGTCAAACTGAAGTTGATTCTGTTGGCAGAAACTCAAAAAGTTAATCCTATTCTCAAATAAATCATTGTCCAGTGCGATATCATTCTCCTTAGTATCACAAGGGATGTCATCCACGACAGCCTGAGGGGCAAACAATTCAAAAATGTTAAATTCAATGGAAAGCTATACTGAATGAACCAAAGTTGTCAGCTACTAGTTTAGACAGTAACCTGGCAGAGAGTATGCTTCTCCCCATTAATTGAAGTATGTGTGTCAGAAGTGCGGCATCTGAAATAATGATAAGAAAGGCGTCAATAGTATAGTAGCACTCAATATTAACAAGAACAGCGCAAAGCAACAAAGTCTAGAAAACAAGACAACCAATGATCGAGCAAGTGGGGAAAACAGAAATTTAATTTAAATATTTGTTATAAATTTTGTTGTTTTTATTAAAATTTGAAAATTTACAAATAGCTTTTGGAAGAGCAGGAAATGCCAAATCTTTCTCAACGCTTCGGATTGGATAAAGTTACAATTGAGACATATGCAACTTTAAAAAATGGAAAATGAAGAAAAGAAACTCTGGCCATGTTGGTTAGGAACTCAATCTTTCTTAAAGCACCAGATCAATGTTTAGGTTATAAAAGAACTGAATTGTTAAGTTCACAGAACAAAGGATCTTAGTAATAGAAGTAATACCTAAAAACATCATTAAACAAAATAATAGAAAACAACCAATCATGTCCTCTAAAACAATGTCAGGTTCTGATAATTCGAAGCAAAGCAAGAAAAACCACATGCATTAGCATAAACAAAATAAGAGGAGGGAGGAGAGGAGGAAATGAAAGAATTATGTAAGTTCTTTTCCATGGCTACCTTTCACACTGCTGGTATTTCCTACACTCAGCGCAAAACCATCGCTTTCCAGACAATATGGCCTTATGACAAAGCGTGCAAGTATACTGCAATTGGACTATGATGAAATCTTCCTTGACGGGTAATATAGTTTGGCCCAACTAACAGAAGGAAAATGAAGATATCAGATTATGATATTAGATCATGAACTATTGAACAACTCGATATTTAATGATTTTGGACTTTTTGCTGGCCAACATGCTGATATTTTTTCTACCAACCATGATATGATAATTTATAAACAAGACACGTGAACAAAAATATTCCTTTGATAAAGTTCAAATAAGTTATATAGTTCTAGATTTGTGATTGCATCCAGAAGCGAATACATTTCTCTTTTGCAGCCATGACACCTAATGTGCTTTCTTGTCTCGTTTTATTCAGTGTCTCGTATCCAACATTAAACCACAAAAAACATATTCAGCTTTACAAGTCCAAGAATTCAAAACTTATCTCCCGTGTATTGCAGTAAATTCCTTTCATCTAGGTCCCTATGCCTCAATAAACAAAATTGACATTGACTGTTCTAGTTCTTAAAAATGATGCGAGACTTTGGTTCCAATAAACTCACAAGACCATATTATGGTCAAAGACCTAAATCTTAAAATCACTTTAGAGTCCCATTTGAAACGTGTTTGAATTCATCTAGTTGCTTGACTAATTTAAATGTTAAAAGCCAACTATTGGCAGTCGTATAAGACAACCTACTATGCAGACTAATATGGTGGGAGACAAGAAAGACTTACTTTATGCATCACCAGAATGTCTTTGGCGGTGTCTTTTGAAGGGTCTGTATGTCCCATTGACTTTAGAGCTCTTTTGGTCAATACTTGTTTCAACTTTTTGTCATACTCTCCTTTACTCTCCTGTTCAATTTTCTTGATTTCATTCATAACAGCACCAGACCAGTAGTCTCCATCAAAGTATGGCAAACGAGCAGCTGTCACCTTGGAGTTGCATTTTTCAGCAGAAACAAAGAATTGATCATAGATATTGGTCAAACCAACTACAATGTCTTCTTTAGTGGCCTTTCTTAACATTGAATGATACCTGCACAAATGGAACAGGCCTAGTAAATACCCAATAATCATGAGCAGCAAGGATCACAATCGAACAAAACACACATCCATAAAGATTGAGAAAGAAAGAAATACCAGCGTCTTAGTTTATCACTCTTTGGAGTTTTCTGGCTCTGAGGATGGCAATATAGCACATAATCTTCCCCTTTTAAAGGAGGACAAGCCCAAATGTAACATTTTTCAAAACCTCGTTTTTTGCAAAATTCAAGATATCCAATCTAAAGATAGCAAAATCAAAAAAACAGAATCAATATAAATGCCAAGAAATATAATTAACTTTGAATATAAATTTGAAGAGGATAGATATACTGTCTAACAAAACCTAGGAAAGGAATTTATGATCTACCTACCAATATTTCATGATACACAAATGTACGAAGAGCTTCTCCAGTCACAGTCTCTCTTTGAGGCCTAAAATGCTTGACTGAATCAATATATGAGATGTACACACAACGATGATTTGGGTGACTACATTCTGAGCCAAACTCCTGGACAAAAACAACGTAGATACACACATCTACTCCCTCTATATTCTGGAACAAAAGAATAACCTGCAACAGAAACTGACGTGTTAGTTCTGACCATTATAAACAGAGGGCTAGTCCTGAAGAGGTCGCTGAACAAAATTACTTAGAAATCAACATCTCAACTTACTTTCGATGTATATGGGAACTCTGGAGAGTAACTCTCCTCAGACAGGACGTCAAGAAACTCCTTTTTCACTTTTAATTGCTTTTCAACTGATAGCACCACCCTTACAGTAAGATTTTCCGCTCCAGAAATCTGCAAACCAAATACATACATTGAAAATTAGGAAATAGAGTAGTTAAAAAATGGAGAAAATATAGAACTCGTTTACTACTCTTTCGCTAGTTTGCTTGTTTACTGGAAAAAATAGTGGAACATAACATAATAACAAAATTTCTTATATACATTTTTTCAAATAGATGTTCACAATTGTACTTGTGCTGCAGTTTGCTCCATACCTCTTCAATATTCTTTCCTTCAACTTTTGCCTTGTGCGCTCTCTCATGTTCAAGACACAAAAAGAGTCTTTGCTCTACATGATCACTAAGCTTGGTCCTTGGCAAGTCCTTAGCACCAAAAATAGCAGTCCCTAAGGGTGTACGAATTCCTTCTTCAATTTCTTTTGAGCAGCATTTGGGACACACATACTGAAATTTGCCTTCTGAATTTCTCTTATCGTTGAAGAGAGCACATATCTGATGTTGCCACCTCTGACATTTGTCACATTGGACCCACTAGAGGAGGTAACATATGAAAGGTGAGTTTATCATTCTCTATCCAGTATACACAAAAGAATTATAGGACATAAATAGCTAACTTACCGCTTCTTCAGTAACATAATCGTTTTTCTTACAATCAAGTACTTTCTTGGGAATAGATACCCCATTGAATTGGATAGATTCACCTCGAGAATTTCTGAAACAAGGGGTGCAAAAGCACTGTTCTGTATCAATCTCTTCTGCTCTTCTCTGGTAAAAGTTTGCGTTTCTTTTGATGAGTTTGCCACAAGATAGGCAATAGATTGGCACTGGAGCAAAGAAAAGCTTCTCCATTCCACACAACGCGCATGAGTTATCATCAATTCCAATTTCTTCCTCAAGTATACTCTGTGTCAAAAGATGCATTAGATGTTAAAAAGTATAAGGAAAAGGATTCATATGCCTCTAGTTAACAACCTAAACTGTTGAATTGTAGTCTTTGACACGACATCAAGGTCTCTATAACTAAATAGAGAAAGTATGATCCTTGCAAATTTCTATTCTCTTGGAATTTAAGTGAAGTTACATTTCAGCATAGGGTATGTGAATTTGTGCTTTGTTAACACTTAAAAATCTCAGATGGCTTGTCTGAGAAGGTATGTTAGAAACTATGATAAAAACTATTCACAAGCCTTCACATAACAGCTTAAGCTTTTAAATTGAAATGGTTGTTTATGTTATATATATAGAAAGAGTTACAACATATAAGGACAACAGAGTGAATGCAAAGATCAAGGTGCAGTAAGCTGTCATTGAAACTAACCTACCAGGTTTTAACACAGGAGATCAACTGGCCTTCCCTTCATACAAGGCAGTCACAAAAATGAGGAATTCTCACATGAAATCGGCATCAATTTAGTAAAATACAAAATGTAACCTTAACATAGAAGAAATTAGTTAAAGGAACAATAAATACATGAATCAGAAGGTAGAGTTGATCAAAACACATGCAATCCTTATGAAGGTTAATCACATCCAAGGATCAGAGAAAGTTGCATGAAAGAACATCAAATTAAAGAAATTAAAATCTTTAATATATTCCCATATATATATATATATATATATAGGGATAGAAAGAGAGAGGATATTATGAAGGTAATGGCGATTGCTAAAATGGTTTACTGACCTGACCAAAACCCTGCCTTAGACTCATAATGTGTTCCTTTATTTGATCATATGTGAAAGTTTCAGTCAAGGAAACACTGCTTAAAGTTGGTTTTGAAGACTTTTCTCCATTCTCCAAATCATATTTTGGCTCAGTAATTCCATTTGCATTGTTTTTAACAGACTGGTTGAACTCATTTTGGCACCAAAAATCATCTACATCGGCAATAGGATCTTTCTGGAGAGTGCGCTCACTTGAATTTGACTTGCCAACATCACTTGGTGCATTACTGACTGTCAACTTCACATCATCAATGTTGAGGTATGAGTCCTCCAATGTGTTACCACCTTCTATGCCTTCAGAGGTAGTCCCACTCTTGTAAGTTTTTTCAAGTACATCATAGGAAACACCACTTATTACTGGATTTGCCTTTGAAGACACTGTTCCCTGCTCTAAATGAGCTTTTGGCTCAATAACTTCTTCTGTAGTTTTCTTCCCAGCCTGGTCAAACCCAACTCTTCCCTGTACACCCTCCATATCAGCACAAGAATCTTTTTGGAAAGCTTGGACACTGAGACTTGATCCTCTAACAGTATCCATTGAGCTTCTGGCTATCAGACCATTGCTTTCAAGGTATGACTTCTCCAATACACCATCAACTTCTGGACCTTGAGAAAGAGTCTCATTATCAAAGTTTTGTCCAAATACACCACCTGAAACAGTCATTATTTTTTGATTTGAAAACTCCATTGCCTTTTCCAGATCAGCTTTTGGCCCAATAACTTCTTTTGTAGTTTTCTTCCCAGCCTGGTCAAAGCCACCTCTTTCCTGTACACCGCCTATATCAACACTAGGATCTTTCTTGAAAGTATGTTTACTTGAATTTGAATTTGATCCACTATCATTTTCCCCAATGTTTCTGGCTACCTCATCATTGCTTTTGGGATATGAATCCCGTAATTTATGACTAGCTTCTCTTGATTCAAAAAGAATAGCTTCTATGCCAATCACATTGTTGTCTGTCATGCTAAAATTTGCAGAATCTTGTTTTGCATTCGTGGATGATTCCATATTGTTGTCCGTAACTTTGGAATAGATAGGAAAGAAAGATTCTGGTTGTTGCGGCATTTTTGGAAGCCTTTCAGGAGAATTGTTTAGAACCATCTGAGAATCCCATAGTTTATAAATATCACTATTGCTCACGGAAACATCAAAAGTAGCTTCTATTTTCAATCTTTTGGAAGGTGGTGAAATGCCTTCCAAGTTGTCATGACCTCTCACAGTGGAATCCATCGTCATGATGTTTGAAGAGTCTGAACTACGATAATCATCACTTCTACATTCATCAAAATGTCTTAGAGCTACCCCTGCAGCTCTATTAGAACCATAAAGGCATGCTGAACTTGCTGAAAAAAATTGTTGACCTACATTCATAGGTGTTGAAGGAAGCTGAGATTGATTCAGTATTTTCTGCCCCTGCAGTTGGCTGCAAGGTTCATGTTTACTTGCAAAGCAGGGTCTTGACTTGGCAATATATGCATTAGCACCCTGCTCATATGACGACTCAAAATGTTGGAAGTTTTGTTGACTATGCAAATTCTGGGGCTGATACTGCATTAAGTTATTGACGCTTGAATACTGACAGCAAGGGTTCTGGACGGTAAAATTACTGAAAGCTTGAGAAGCTTCCGTTCTCACAAATGGAGAGATCATTAAATTTCCATGCATAGACAGTGGGGATTCTCTCATTGTAATGACAAAAGGTGAAGATTGATTTCCATCGTACTTGCTCCAATCCTTCTCCACTGCCATAGTAGTAATTCAAATGAGCAAACATGATTAAAAATAGGAAGATTTCATGCCAAAAAATGAAGAAGTTTGGGAAAAAAAAAGGGAAATAAAAAGTAACCATAATACAACGATCAATAGTTAGAAAGAAATCGTGTTAAGATTATTTAAGATACCATGATCTCTCTGTTGATGCTGTAAATGGGAGAAAATAGATTTGAAGCTCGAATTGAGACTGCTTGTTCCACCAGGAGCATTAGAGTTAGAAAACCCATCTGGATCAACGGATCTCAGAAATGATGAAAAGTCATTATAAGGAAAAGTTCTCTCATTGCCAACAGAAGCATGAGACTGCCTCCCATTGGAAAATTCATATTTATTAGTATTGTCCACATTGGCCTTGCTAAAATCAGTGAAATTTATGTCACTAGCAGCAAGCATCTGCAAAACTGGGTCTGCTTGATTTCTGTTATACCAAGCATGTGATAACTCAGAAGAGGGACCCTTCATAGGTGTGGAAGTATTGTAACTGTTTACTTGCGGACTGAATATTGTCCCTTGGAGTTGGTTCTGCATTCGTTGGGCCAAGGTCTCCTGATTCTTATACTCATCCTACAAAATAATTTTAAAAAAAATGTCATTAAATGGCCAGAGGTTCTTTATCTAAAATTAAAAGCCTCAGTCACATACAGCATAATTATTAAGCAGACAAACCTCTGAAGCAGCATGATTAAACAGTTCTCTTTCCACAATCGTTGTAATGCTGTGTACCTTCTGCTGTGCCTCATAAGGAAGACTTGTGGAACTGAGAATAGCAGAACTGGAATAGAATTTAATTTATTAGTTTCAACTCAATCTTATACAAAATTACATGCTTCCAGCTATATTTTAGCATGTCTCTTCCTAAATTTTGGAAAATAATACAAATGCATGCTGATGAGAAAACTAAAATTACTTACATATTCCTTTTTATTAAATTTCGCAAATTGTTGATTCCCGCTCTTTTGTGCCAGTCAGTGGAATGGCCAGGATTTCTTAAATATAGATTGTAATCTGAGGCACGCATCTTCTATGAATCAGCAGAAACCAGGAGATGGCCGCCCTGCAAAAGGAAATTATTATCATCACAGGTTGGTATAGCCATCACAAATGCTTAAAAACTTTTAATTACAACTTAACAGACACAAGATTAGATAATCATAAGTTGAAGAGAATTGATTCAGGTTGTATTCATATTAATACCCAGTAAAACCAACTAAACAGCATCTACCATTCTCAGGTGTCTTGACCTTAGACCATCTTCCTTCTAGTAACAGATTTATAAGTACAGGGTAGCAGTTGATCAATAAGAAGTAACCATTTCTCTGCAGCTCCAAACTCATTTTATGTGACTACTCGAAAGTTCTAAGCATGCAGAAATGACAAAAACACTAAGGCAATTTCTAAATCAGTTTTCACATCTCTGTCTCCTCAAACGAAACCATCACCAAATCCGTCTATAGTAGGATCTATGAGCTCTGTATCTAAACCAGACACGAGCTTTAACAGTGGTCCAAGACAAGATTTTTACTCCAGCATGCGACAGCAGATTCAAAATATATGAAGTCATATTATTATTACCGAACTTTTGAATCACCGAATGAACAATGAATAATAAAAAAGAGCGACCCTTGTTACTGCACATCACTGTAAGGTCACTAAATATGAAACGCCCGTTTCTTTCATCTTATTTCAAAAATGTCAATACGTATAGTAAATGAGCCACTGAAGTGGTCACCGCCTTCATTTTTTTAGTTTACAAATTACAACTACTAACTGTTTGAGATCTAATATTTCAAATGAGAACTTATTTAAGTGTTATTAAATTCCTCAATACTTGACCCAGCCCCACCTGGATTCTTTAAACGCTCTCATCCGCACTACTTGCATGCACTAATACTTAACCCGGTTCAAGTTACAACATTGAATTATTCAAAATATTAATTCAGCATTCTTAATTGTTTTTGGAGCTGCAAAAGCAGACATTCCTTTAAAGTTGAACCCCGTAATTCAAGGGACCCAAAAGAAGGATCCTCTAATTAGGTTTAATTTGTCCTAGTTAGGTCACTGTCACGGAAGTAAAACGGGAAATCACATGGACAAAGAAATGCCATTGAATTAAAATTAGGGTTTGGAATTAGTAAATAGAAACGTTAACAAGAAGGAAGATGGAAACGACTTAAGAAAACTAATACAGAGAAGATGCGGTATAATGCAGGGAAGAGAGAATATGGCTTAAGGAAGGCACCATGATCAAGAAAATTAGGTTGAAAGGATCATAATTAAACCCAAAAATTGCGCAAAGAAAATAGTTGTATTTAATAAAAATGAAAAGAAAAAGCAAAAACATACCTAACAAAGGCAATAATCCCCCTTTTCGTCCACTCTCTGTCACCCTGCCTCTCTCTCTCCCCTCTCTCTCCTCTCGTTCCGTGGTGGACCCGTGGGTTTCTTTGTTAAATGTTAGCGCCCGCAATCTTTGAGAAAACTCCGATTAAAGAATGATATTTATTATTGGCCAATAACTATTTTAAATAAATTTATTAAAACTATAATTTAAATTTATTATATATTATTTTTTTAGATTTACAATTTATTTTTATTTTTATAAATCAATTTATTTTCACATCGTAAAACCCAATTTTATTTACACTACTATCTGTTGAGTTTTTTTTTTAATTGTTTGGACGAAAATAATACGATTAATTTTTCGATTGAAGAAATTTTCATGCTACTAGACTATAAGATCATTGGCAAAATAACGTGACTTTAATCACATCATCTTAATATGAACTACTATAATTATGAAAATTATATATTTATGTTAAAACCAACTTAACTGGTTCAGAATTTTGTAATTCAATTGATACTAAGATACTAAGCATCATTTTTAAGGCTTTCTTAAACGCAAGATTGCAGATTCAAATTCTCGATAAAAGATATGATATGTGTGTGAGTTATGAACAAAATAAACTAACTACGTTAAAATTCAGAAAACACAACATGTTGAATATTATGAATATTAAGAACTACTAGGAAGTACTTTATCATGCTTACTTGTTAGAATAGTTGTGATCGAGGTAAAATCTGGCTGATGTTCCTCAGAGACCAGGTGATGTAAATTCAAAGCACCCTGACAAAACCCTAGAGGAAAAGAGAGAGCCAGAATATAAATTATAAAATAATTTGCTTCTGCCTCGCTCGTATGATGAAGATATAAGATAAAAATGATTTAAAGGATATATGGTATAGGACGATAGGATGATTTTATCGATAAAACTTAAGTTGCTTTACTTATATTTATTATGTGTAATTTTCTAATTAAATATTATCATATGTGATTTTTAGTCTTAAAAATAATGGTTTAAAAAATTTTAAATTTTTATTTATTTGAATTTTTTATTATTAAAAAAATATATGTTATATTTGATTGGAGAATTAGACTTAATAGATAGAAGTAGATGAACCTAAGTTTTATCCTAATTATATGTGATATCTGATTCGATTAAATTCTATTAAGATTTTGAAGAACAGTATTTTAAAATAATAATAATATCTTCTTGAAATCATTATGTGAATACATTTTTTTATTTTTGCAATATTATTACATTTTTAATGGTATTATATTAGCATTATTATACATTTATCTATAACTATAGTTTTTCAAGGAATTTGTATATAAATATTCATATTTTTAAAAGGAATGAATAACCCAAAAATATTTTACAATAGCCGTGCATTTAAAATAGATCAATAATCCAATGAATAATAATAAAATATTTTATTTTATGACTAAGTCAAATTGCTTTTGGCCAAGAAAAAAGAGGTCAAATTTAAATAATAGATAATAACTGAGTAATAATAGATAAATTTATTGAATTAAGAAATATTTCACAAATATCCAATCAAATTCAAAACTCCTTCTACTCATCTAATAACGTCTTCAATTAAAAAAAAAACCAAGACTTGTTATATATATATATATACACACTTTTATAAAAGTCTAATTATGAAAGTTATATGTAGGTCTAATTAATAATCATCTTGATGTTTTATTTTGGACTCTTCCAAAATCTAAATTAACGATGATCCAAATGTGCATGTGGATGTAGTGTGAGTGTCTGTGGAACTTCCGTTTATTCCGTTTGTTAGTGCTCTAACTTTAAACTGACAATTAATAAACAATATCACCGATATTCAATACCGATAATAAATAAGCCATTGAAGGGGTTAGTCTAAAAAAATCACTCACACGCTTCTGCTTATTTTACCAAAAAAAAAAAACTCTTAAAATATCATTAACTCTACCTTAAAATCTAACATCTCACTTTTATCCCTATTTAATATAGTATTTACTTTTCAAAAAACAGCAATCTAAGTGTATGATAAAATAATATATTAATGTTTAAAATTTAATAAAGTGAATTATAATTAAGACAAAAAATATATTTCTTTTTACCTTGTAAATAAAATCAATGGAGTAGAGCTGGACAGGTGGTAATATAGATTGGGCTCGTAGGTTCAACCTACCAACTCAAAAAATAACAAGTTTGAGTTAGCTGTAAGCCTCTTTCAACTCACAGTACCAAGTGTATTAAGTTATCTCACTACCGTACTTTTATTTTTTTAATTTTATTAATTATTATAATTATGTTATTATATGTCACATTTCACTTGAAAAATTGAAAAATATGACTATATCATTTATTCAGTGTTTTCAATAAATTATTTCAAGGAGAATAAGGATTTCATTGTACTTTTTGGTATGTTATATAAAAATTAAAAATAAAAAAAATGTGGCCGGCTGGCTTGGAGCAGGAATGTTTGGTTTGCATCGCCACCGCGCCTCGTAGGTTGCCCGTATTAGCACCCATACAGTTTTATCTCTGTATATTTAAAAATTATTTTCATATCTATCCTTTTTTTAATTAGAATTAAATAAAGATAAAATTTTAAAAAATATTAAATATACAACTAATGACTTATATTTGTGACCAAAACTTTTTCCTACAATTGACTTACATTTAGGATGAAAGTATTCCTTTTGATCCTCATTATAAGTTTCAAATAACTAATTTACAAATTACGAATAATTAGTTAAAATTAGTTAAAAATAATAAGTAGGTTAGAAATAGACTTTTATTTTCAAACATGCCCTTATAATAAATGAGAAAAATTATAAAAGAGAATATGTGGGGAAAATGTGATAAGAGAAATAATAAAAAGTAACATTAAAAAACCTAATTAAATATTAAGACAAATCTAAATTGAAGCTTATAAATAGGACTAGAGTGAGTAGTATGTTCATAAATGATAAATCTATTTTTTTATAAATTTCATTAATCTATTTTTCATTGAATTTAATAATGCTCAAATGTGACCACGTAGCACCGCATATAAATCAACATTAAGTCGTTCCATTCAATTGTTGACCAAACCAAAACAAATTCAATTAAATTTCATTAAAGAGATGATCTCACAAATTAATTAACCACACTTAATATCAGTCTAAAATGAATTTAATTTCTCTCTAATTGATTGCCAAAGCATCCCCTATAAATACTTGGTTCTCGAGAACAGTACTCCACCAGCAAGAAATTTGAAAGAGAAAATGAAGGTGGGAGCTATTCTCACTCTTTTTCTGTTTGTTCTCTCTCTTTCTGGTCATCGCACTCAAGTTCAAGGTATGATTATGATTTTTTTAAATTACTCCTTGAATCTTATTTGCTTCTGTGATCTAATTTATAAATCACTTTTTACATGTTTTATTCAAATTAAAAAAAATCTTAAATCTCGTTTATTATATCTTAAAGTTTAACAAACGTTTAGCTTTATTTTTATTTAATATGTAGTATACATTTCATGAGAACAAAATCTATACGACAATAAATAAATAATAAAATTATACATTCATATAAAAAAATTAATGATGTGATTTATAAATAGTATAAAAAAATTCTCTATCAATACTATAAATAGGACTAGAGGAGCACTCCCTTCAGTTCAAAATATAAAATATATTTTATTAGAGGGTCTTGGTTTTTTTTATAAGATAATATTTACTTTTATCTTAGTATTTAATGAGTTTTTTTTTTAATTTTACCCCTAACATATATTCTTTTTTTTTCTTTGATTCATCTATTGTATCTTTTGCTTATTCTCTTCATTAATAAAGACATATTTCAAAAAATATATATACCTTACACATTTATTATTTTAAACTAATTTTAACCAATTTTTTTAATAAATATATATTTTGAACCAGAAGGAGTATAATGTAGAAAAATATTCTTTATCTTATATATGTCACATCATTAAATATTTAAATTCTAACATACATATATTATTTTATATATATTTCGTTTATTATTATGTAAGTTGTTATTTTGTAGGAAATTGCATATATTAAATATTTGGTGAAACATGTTAGAAATAACTTATAAACAACAGGATCAAAGGAGTATTGACATAGAAACAATTAGATAACATTTTTCATTACTTGTTTGATAATTATAATGTTGTAATATAATCACTTATTAATTAATATGTTAAGCAGGTGGAACCAAGATCTGTCATGAGAACATGACAATACCAGGAAGTCCTTGTGGTGAGTTTGGATGGTACGATTGTGTTGGGGCCTTCATGAAGAAGTATGGATCTCAAGCACAGGTTTCCCATTGCGATTGTTTAGCTGCTGACGATACCCATCGCCTCTGCAGCTGCGATCTTGTTTGTTGAGCAATCTCTCTGTTTTTTTTTTTCCCGCCTCAGATGTTGACCAATCATATATATAAATATATATATATATATATGATAGTACTGTATCTGTAAACAAATAAAATGCACTAAGATATATGCCTATTATATACTACCTTGTGTTCTAATTATAAAATTTTATTTAGGGTTAAGGTGCAATTTTATAAAGTTTACCCTAAGAAGCACTAGGCACCATAAATTTATTTGGGTGCAAAAATATACATGAAGTTGTCAAAAGGGAGAATCTGACACCATGCCGTTAACGCTCGTCAGTTTTAAGATGCATTTTTAACAACAAAGTTTGCATCAAGAGACATTAGGCACCATGAAATTTACTTGGGTGTAAAATATACATGAACTTTGTAAAAGGAAAAAAATAACAAAATTTTTCAACTTCCATAAACATCCATTAATTTTATTCTTTTCGGTCTCACCAAATGCTATATTTTCTCTCTATAAATTTCCACTTCCAAGCCGATCCATCTTTCTCTCATCATAGTCAACATGCACACTCTCTCTGTCATGTCGTTTTTTGAGCCTCCAAGCCTTTTATATGTATTTAAGCAAAACACATCTTTCCCTTCTACGATATGAAGTTCATTACTTGCACCCGCGTACTACCTCCAGTCCTTAATATAGGATACAATGGACTAATTTGAGGAGATTAAAATAAATAAATAAATTACTTTAAATATTATATTATTTATTTATTTGACGTAATAGCATATAGTACATGATCTCTCTAAAATATTTATATGCATCATTAAATTATAGATTAGTTTACAAGCCAAGAAAATTAATTTGGAGAAAAAACAATAAATATAATATTTTAAAGTTATTTATTTATTTATTTTTAATCTCTTCAAATTAGTCCATTGCATCCTATATTAAGGACTGGAGGTAGTACTTGGATGCAAGCAATAAACGTCATATCCTAGAAGGAAAAGATGTGTTTTGCTTAAATACATATAAAAGGCTTGGATGCTAAGAAAATAACATTACAGAAAGAGTCTGCGTGTTGACTATGATGAGAGAAAGATGGATCGACTTGGAAGTGAAAATTGATGGAGAGAAAATATAACATTTGGTGAGACCCAACATAATAAAATTAATGGATGTTTATGGAAGTTGAAGAATTTTGTTATTTTTTTCCTTTTACAAAGTTCATGTATATTTTTACACCCAAGTAAATTTCATGGTGCCTAATGCCCCTTGATGCAAACTTTGTTGTTAAAAATGCACCTTAAAACTGACTTTCTGGGCCCCTCTAACGGTAAACTGACGGACGTTAACGGTATGGTGCTAGATGCTCCCTTTTGACAACTTCATGTATATTTTTGCACCCAAATAAACTTTATAGTACCCAGTGCCCCTTAGGATAAATTTTGTTGTTAAAATTACACCTTAACCCTTTTATTTATAGTTCACAATATTTCATTTTTGTCACCTAATGTCTTTTCTATCTTCTAACGTAAAAAATGATGGACATTGCAATTTTAAATGCTAGCATAACGTTTTCAACTACTACTAATATATTAAGTTTAATTTTTAAAATAATTATTGTTATTGTTAAAAAAATTATTATTTGGACTAACAATCCTAAAAAAATACTTTATAAAACTAAGTCATCGAAGTGGCTTGTATAAAATTAGATGAGCACAAGGTTACTTTTGATCTCAAAATATAAGTTAATTTAGAATATACTTGTTGCATTTCATTTATACCCATGCTCTGCAAGCAACATATAACTAATGTAATACTAGCTTCCTAATAAAAGTTAGTTAATTAATTTAAATAGATTAAAGAAGTTTTTAAAGTTAGTTATTTGTAATAAATATGTATTGTTTTTTCTATAATATCCTTGTTAATTATACGTGTTAGCTAGAAATACCATTTAATGGAACCTTTAACATGTACAACTACTACAATAAGTCAATAACTACTTTGAAAAAAATAGATAAATATGATGGACAAAGTGGATTAGGGTCTTATATTTAAGACTAGATTGAATATCAAACTAATTTTTATATTAAGAATCAAGGTAAGACTACTCTCTCATACTTATTATAAGAGACTACTAATTAATTCACTAACGTACCAATAAAAATGGTTAAAAGCATTGAATTTATAATGAAATTCAAGTGATTTTTAATATTACTCATTAACTACACTAAATTTGAACATTGTATATTCGTATTAATTTTTACTCCCTCACTCCCTTATCAAATATGGGTATATATGAAAAAAAAAATAATACTGATTGAAATTATTAGAGTCTTATAAAAAGAATAAAAAATTTCTTCTAGAAGAGATGTTATAATAAAGATTAGAGGGAATATTTTTTTTGACCGAAATAATTAATTAGTGTAATATGATGTTTGAATTTAATGCAATTAATAAAGGTAGTGTGGAGAATCATTTACTGTCGTTAGACAAATTTAATAAATTTTCTGTCATCAGATAAATTTACTAATTAAATTAATTGTTACTTCATTTTTATAATAAGTGAGTAGTAGTTAAAAGTAATTTATATTAAAAATTGAAATGCCAAAAAGTATCAGTTGCCCAACATGCATCAAAATAGATGAGCAGCAAAATATGGGTAGGGAATTATGAAGTTGTGAAATTTTAAAATTAATAACTTTTAAGCATTTTCTGGTTAAATGTGTTGGAAGTAACTTCTTATAAATCAGACTAAAGTAGTATGGTGTTTATTATTTTTTACTTGTACGGAGAGATATTGATTCTTTTACTTGTCACTTGTACTTTTTTTAATGTTTTATTTTCACTTCCGCTCCTATTAATTATAGTAGAGGTGAATAAAAAAGGGATGTGTGAGAAAAATATATTAGTATTTAATGTTCTCCTTAATAAGGATAAAAGTGAAATATTTTATCTATTTAATATTCTTCTAAGTATGTGAGAAATTCCTATAAGTAAAAAATAATAAGAACCAGAGTGGTATATTGTTTCTATCTTCATTGTAAATAACTTGTAACTTATTCTCATAAATTTAAATTCACCAAAATTTTCAAATTTATTCTTATTAAAATTCTCTCTCTATTCCCCCGCTCTGATCTTATTTATAAAGTAAAGAAAGAATTTTTTTATTCTATTTATATATCATCTTATTTAATTTTTAACATGAATGTACTATTTTGTCCTTTATTAATTATAATGTAGATAATTATTATTTTTAAAAGGTGTAGTCACTTGTAAAAAAAAAAAAATTTGTTCCTAAATATAAGTAACTTGTAGGGTATTAATCAACTTTTTTTCAATTTTATCCCTCTTAACTTAATTAATGCTGAGAGAGATAAAGTAAGTAGATAAGAAAAAATATAAAACATATTTTAATACTCTTTTCTTAATAAGAACAAACGTGAAAAAAATTATCAATTTAATACATTTCTTAATGTGTTGGCTTGGGGTATAAGTAACTTATAAATAAGAATGGAGTGGTATATTAAATAAAGGTAAAATTGAAAAGCTGTTATATTTCAAAGGAGAGAAAATGCATTTTTAGTTTTTTTTTATCTGTGTGAAATATACTGAAAATACCTTATAAATATATCTAGACGAGTATATATTTAGAAATCAATCTCACCCAGCTTCCTTCCTCTCTCTCCCTTCCCAACAAAAATTATACTACCTCGTGTCTTTAATATAAGACCTAGTTGTCTAATTTGGAGAGATTAAGAAAATTAGTTAAGTTAATCATTTGTAACAAATAGATATTGTCTTTCCTAAAATATCCTTATTAATCATGTGTGCTTGAATTTTTCATTAATAGTAACTCCTTTAACATATGTAACTATTATAAAAATTACTTGAGGGTAAAATAGATAAATATTAAAGACAAAATAGATTGGGATCTGAGATTGAGAACCAAATTAAAAGTCAAATTAGTTCTATATTAAAGACCAGAGGTAGCATATGGGTAAAATTAAAAAAAATGATCATTAGTAACTCTTCAAGTAACTTATATTTAGCATCAAACTTAAAGGGTGTTTGACAACCTTCAAAAGTGATTTTAAGAAGTATTTTTTTGCAAAATGAGACAAATTCTTTTACATATTTACTTTATAAACTGTAAAGTACTTTTAAAATTATAGTTTGGTTTTCATCCAAACACTACCTTAATCTTCTTCTATAAATAACCTATGACAAGCACTAGAGTGGTACGACTAAAACCTGTGGTGGCGGTGGGAGTATACCAATTCAATTGTACTCTCTCTTGTTCTATATATAAGCTTCACTTTGAAGATAGGTATGGTCTAAAATATAAGCTTTATTTTTTAGTTTATTTGAGCATTGGTTACTTTTTTTTCCCCTCTTTGCCCTTAGCTGACTATATATCTCTTTCATCAATATTATTCCCATATATTCTCTTTTATTATTATTTTATTTGTTGTCTCTTATTTACTTTCTTAATAAATCAGGGTATATTTAAAAAAATATTTCTTACCTATTTATTATTTTAAACTAATTTTAACTAGTGGTTTGTTAGACGTAATTTGATTATTTGAATCTTATATGTAGAATCGGAAGGAGTAATAATTAATGAGTCACAAGACATTAATTCAGAATCCCATCCAATAAATGTAGACATAATTATAATCTTAAAATTGGTTAATAGAGGGCACTATCATAAATACTTGAATATGCGACGGTAGTCAACTCGGTCATCTCTTTCGGCCTGAAAAAGGGAAGAACTTTACCCTGCAGAACTTGGAAGATAAATCATGAAGTTGGAAGCAGTTTTCATTCTTTTCTTTGTTATTTTCTCTCTCTCAGGCTACCACATTCTAGTCCAAGATACACTTTTCCAACCTGATGGTGGTGAAGTATTTACATTGTTGTTTAGGTTTATTTTTAATATATATACTGCCTCCGGTTTTAAATATAAGACATCGTTTATATTAACGATGTCTTATATTTAAAACTGGAGGTAGTATTTAAAATTATTATAAACATGCCATGTTTGGAATAATTAATGAAATATTTGCATGTAATCATGGAAAAGGTGATCCGAAAACATGTCGTGAGGCGTTGACGTTAACAGGGAACTGTGGTGGCATAGGGCTTGACTGCGATCTCGAGTTCATAAGGAAGTATGGACCTTCAGCATATCCTACTAACTGCTCCTGCACAAACGTTGGACTCCAACGCCGATGCGAATATGATATTGTTTGTCATCAGTAAAATATGTGTGCGTGTAACAATAACAGGATTATCTCCATATCTAATAAAACAAATAGTCTTTTTTTTTTATATTGTTTTTTCTGGATCTTATCATTACGTATTGGAACAACTGACTAATTTGGTTCGGAATTTGTGACTACTCCTCCCAATGCAAGTGTCTCTCCTAAAACTCAAACTTGAGACCCAAAGGACTTGGTTGGAAGGTAGTACAATACTACTTTCGGTCTTAAATATAAGATTTAGTTGATTAATTTGAGTAAATTAAAAAAATTAGTTAAATTAGTTATTTGTAATGAATAGATATTATCTTTCTTAAAATATCTTTACTAATCAAGTTTATTGGCTAGAACAGCCGTTATTAGAAGAACTATCTTTAAAACAATAGATAAATATGAGAGACAAAATGAATTGAGGTTTTATATTTAAGATTAAAATAAAAAACAAATGAGATCTTATATTAAAAATTAGAAGTAGCAGTATTCTTGTCTACCTATAATCCAGTGGATTCCAAGTATGCGTTAGTTTAAAAATACATTGCGCTTAAGGCAAAAAAGAAAAGAGAAAATCATTATAAGATTCCAATTTTTAAGGAAGAAATACAATTGACTAAAAAATAGATATTTAAAAAAAAACTCATTTATTGCAACTAATTTTACTAATTTTCTGACAAAACTTACCTCTTACATCCAGGACAACTAGTTCTCCAATTATAAACCGCCATCTGGATTTATTAAACAGGTTATCATTTATTTTTTCCATCTCCGTTCAAGAGCGCAAATCCCCAGCAAAAGCCACAACCCGCCATGGTGAGCCATAATGTCGGCCCTTCATTCTATCTCATAGGCATAGGATATTGCCGGAGACGGTCACGCTGGGAAGCAAGTTGATGCTGTCGTTTTGAGGGAAGCTCGAGAGGAATCGGGGCACCCATCGAGACTAGTACTAGTAGGGTGGATGGTTTGTACCGAATTAAACTTGATTTCTGATGAATGTAAGGAAGAGTCTGATTCTGGCAAAGGAGATGATTCGGACCTATTTGGGGATGAGATTAGCACGCAAACCGATAGGAAAAAGCAAGAAGATCAAACCTTCGATGAAGACGAGCCATTGCCGTTTGAAATAGGGATGGCCGACTCAGAACAGAGAAGGACGCAGTCGAAACTAGAGCAAGTATGACCAGATCGGTCAAGATGGAAATGGCTGCTAAGATGTAAGCCATAGTCAAGAAGGTCACGGCGTCGACTCGGAGCTCGGTGGTGGAGATGGTCGGAGAGCTTGGATTGTTTGTCTGCTTTTCTCTTTGCTACGTTAAGGGTTGAGGCGAGACATAGGCTTGTGATGAAAGTCCAGTGACAGTGGTTGCCTCTGTCTCAGTGAAATCCTAGAGCACGAATTGATTTTCTCTTGAACGAAGTCGGAGAAGACGACGAAGTGATTTTTTCATGAACAGAGGAGGAGAAAAGATAAACACCGTTAAATGGGTCATTTACTGAATCCATATGGCAGTTTTTTATTGGGAAACTGGTTGCACGGGATATAACGGGACCAGAGGTAAGTTTTTTTCCCCTTTAAATTAGTTATCTAGCTGACTAGCTCTTATCATTTTGTTTCCATGGCTATGTATAATTTAATTATAAGAAAAAGTTTTTTTTTAATATACTTCTTCCGTCTTTTATTATAAGATCCATTTTTTTTGAATAAGTTTGTCCCTTTTTATAAGATCCTTTTTGAGTTTGTCTGAACATTTAATACATTATTACCTATTTTGCCCTTAGTTTAATGCATTTCATACATTCTCTTTTATTCATTTATCTCACTATTACTCTTTCACATTTACCCATTTATATATAGAGGTATATTTGGAAAACAATTACATTTGTTACATATTAATTGCTTTTGACTAATTTTAACTTTTTTTTTTAAACTAGATAATTTAGTTAAAAGGATTTTATAATAAGGGACAGAGTAGTAAGTCACTTGTAGAATAATTGATAAGTTTTTTCTAATTTTATTCCTATTGATTTAATAAATGTAGAGAGAAATAAAGTAAATAGAGAAAATATAAAACCTTTTTTAATATCCTTTTTTAATAAGGACAAATGTAAAAAAAATTATCAATTCAATGCATTTTTTAGTTTGTGAACTTAGGATACAAGTGACTTATAAATAGAAACAGAGTTGTATACCACTTTGTTTCTATTTAGAAGTCACTTATATCCCAAACCTACAAATCAAGAAATATATTAAATTAATAATTTTTCCACCTTTGCCCTTATTAAAGAAAGGGTATTAAAAAATATTTTTTATATTTTCTCTCACTTATTTAAGCCAACAAGCGTAAAACTAGAGAAATCTCATTAGTTGCCCCGCAAATAACTTATATTAGAAACAAACTTCTTTTCTACAAATGACTCAAAATTAAAAATAGAGTGGTATTAGAGATTGCAGGTAGTATCATGGAAGTGCAGACATAGTACATATGCTAAAATTTGTCTTAGTTGGCAAAAACCGAGGCATGACATTTTATTTTGTCACGCATCACATTCATATAGACACACTTTAATTCAAAACCTATTTCAAAGCTGTTCCAACTCCTCACTTTCTCTTCTCTCCTCTATCCAGGTTGATTCGAACCCCTCATCCTCCCTCACTCTCTCCCCAGAGTCCCAAGCTCATCCCCTTCCTACAATTTTCCCTTTTGATATGCCAAATCCCTCAAATGGGTCGATCCAGAAGGAAGGGGCAAGAGCGTGACAAATGGGTTCTGAATTGAAGTGTGATTTATGTGGCTGTTAAGTGTGAGAAAAATTAAATGATGTGCTTAAGGTTTCTGCCACTTAAGACAAATTTGAATGCGTATTTTCAGGTCTGCACTTCATGTCAAATAGAATTCTAATCTTTATAACATCCAAGGCCAACACTTGCCAACTTATGCCTCTCTTTACGGATTGTAAATTTTTGCGCCTTTTTTTTTTAATCATTTATGGGCAAAATTAAATCATATTGTAGTTTGGAATGCTATAACTCCTTGCAGAATACTTTATTGGTATATTTGCCCTTTAACCATTTATGTTTGACGTAGCAACTGAGACTCACATAGTCCTTAACCTCTATGCTATAATAACCTTATATAACTGAAATAGTAACCCAACAGACACTATATTATAAAGTACTTGTTTGATCAATATGTAATGTAATTCATTTTTCAAATTCTATCCAACCTACATATAAATGATTGTTTCTGGTACTTTGTATGTTTTGCATCAATTTTGCATTCGAGAATTCAGTTTCATTAAAGATAGAAACTTTGGTTTTTTCCCCTCTTCGGGTCAGATGAAACACCGAAATTAACTGTTCGCATCACATGAGGGAAATGTATATTTAATAGTAATATCTTCCCAACGGACACTATTTCAAACCAACAGTGTCTGACCCAAACACTTCTTCGACAAATTAGAATCTCCATAGTCAAGTTTATCAATAATTCATTTCTCAAATTCTGTCTAATATTTTGATGAATTTGGAAAATTGGCTATGTTTTAACGAGATTGACAAATGTTTTGCATTAAATACAAAGGCATTTTTGAATTCAAGAATTCCGTTTTTATATAAAAAACAGAAACTCACAATTTTTTTTTCATAGTCAAATCAAAAGAAACTCAAATTAACTGTTCACACAATAAATGATTATACAAACGTATATTTAATTACTAGAGTCTAAAATCAATTTGTTTATTTTTCAAATTGGTTACTAAAAGTCATATAAATATACTCGAATTCAACATCACCAACGGTCTTCCTTTTTCTTTTTTGGCCAAACATACTCTCATCCATCGTCTTCACGTAACATGAAAATGATGAAGTTCCGTGGCCAAAAAAGAAAAGAAAATGATGAGGTTAGGAACTACTCTCACTATATTTTTAGTTATTATCTCTCTCTTGGGCTATTGCATTCAAGTTCATGGTATGCTTCTTAATTCTTATTCTTTATTGTTGTAATTTGTAACACATAATTATGTGTGTGTGTGTGTGTGTGTGTGAATACAATCAGATGGTTTTTTTAGTTGATAAGGACTTGCATTTAATTAAACCCAAAATTATTATTATTAATTCACATTGAAAAGTATAATGGTTCATTTATATATTCTCTTTTCAAACATAAAAGAGGTTGATTTTTTCTCTGGCCGAGCATTCCCCAAAAATATTCATTTTTTTGTTAGGCTAAAACTAAAAGGAAAAAATGGCAGGATAATTTACATATATCAACTGAGTAAACTAGGATATGAAAAGGAAGACAAATATTCTTCCATTAATCACAACGAGAGCTACTTTTTCTTTTATGTTTTGACTTCTTTTGATCTTTGATCTTTATATGTTCGCTCTCAATCGTTTTTATTATTAGATCCTCTAAAAATTTTTCAAAAAATTAATAATAATTATTTTCCTAAAATACCCTTTTTTTTGGTACTGCAAAAATCCGGCCCCTAAATCATTGACAATTTTGCTAATGAACTTCTTTTATTTTTTTGGCCTGAAAGTTAATGAACTTCATTGAGGTATCATTTTAAAACATTTTAAAATTTTTGATAAATTAAAAAACAAGAACTAATTTTAACTTAATTTCTTAATCTATATTTATGTGCATAGTAACATTGCCTTATAACAAGAACCGAAAGGGAATACTATTTGTTTAATAAGTGAAATCTCCAGCTCACACCATTACATTGTTTTCTCATTTTGTTAATAACATCCTATGATTCATATGAGATTTCTCGTTTAGATCGTCTCTTGGCATTAATTACCATACACACGTCTGTTAATGGGTAATATGTGATCGTAAGACTTGCCGCAAAAAGCTGATGTTAACAGGGAACTTTGGTGGCTATGGAGTTTATGATTGCATGGTTGAGTTTAAGAAGAAGTTTGGAGAAAAATCAAATCAATTGTGTGACCCTTGTTCTACAAGGCCAATGCGAATGTGATATTATTTGTCCATGAAATGAAACTATATATACTTATTATATTTATGAGATTAATAATAGCACAATGTTATTTGTCCTTTTGAATCGATAAAATATAATATATCCTTCAAACTGCAACGGTTGATGGAATGCGAGCCGCTACTAAGTACGTCTTTTCAATCCTCACGCCTCCTCTCTTATGGAGAGATCGGGTTATGTTGGATCATTATTAATTATAAAAATCACAATTGGCAAAATTTGATTAGGAAATTGGACTCAATAGATATATAAGCAAATGTACCTAATTTTTTCCCGAAATAACTATTGATTTATTTTCTTGTACCAATGGCTAAATATAAACCTACAATGTATATCAAAGTCGAAATAATTTTATTATCATTAACCAATTGTTAATGAAATTTTAATTGATATACTATATATTTATCATTCAATATAATAATTTGCCATTGAATGATTCAATTTCTTTAGAGACAGAATCTCCTAAATTAAATGTCCATACATGCATTCAAATATAATTTTAGTAGTCCAAATACATTTAGTTATTTTCCAAATTGGTAAAACATCCCCTGTAATATAAATACTTAAATGCACCAGAACCAGTCATCATCTTCACATAGCACAAAAAAGATGAAGTTGGGAGCCACTCGCACTCTATTTGTCATTATTCTCTCTATTTTTAGCCGTCACACCGGAGTTCATGGTATATTATTTCTTCTATTAATATCGGTTAGTCAGTTTTTTTTCCTTTCAATTTTCCGCAATTTTTAAATATCTTATTAATACATTTCTATATAACTATACACATTAAATCCATATAAACACAGCTTTGATTAACAACCCATTTGGAAGCTAACCGGACTCTTGATTTTCTCTTCTCTCTACTGCCCAAAGTTAGTTCGAACCCTCCCTCTCTAATCGCCAAGCTCATTCCCTTCCCCAGCTCTTTCTTTTTTATGCGTCAAACCTCTCAAATGGGTCGATGTAGAAGGAAACGATGAGAGACTGAGAGAGTCGAGAGTGGACCAAATTTTCTTGTGGGTTCTAAATTGAAGTGTGTTTATGTGAGGCTACTAAGTGAGTCAATTAAATGTTATGCCTCAGGCTAGAATAGATATATTTTTTCTCTCTTTTAAACATCTTGATTCCATATGATATCTGTGTTTATGTATCTTCGCATTACTAAACACATGCATTAACTTCGAACATAGAATGAATAATAACATATATTTGCTGTATTAATGATAAGGTGATCCTAAGATTTGTCGCGAGAAGCTGATGTTAGTAGGGAACTGTGGTGGCAATGGAGTGTATGACTGCGTGGTTGAATTTAAGAGGAAGTATGGAGAAAAATCAAATCCTTCAAATTGCGATTGTACAACCATTGTTCTACAAGGCCAATGCGAATGTGATATTATTTGCCCATGAAACGAAACCATATGTGTTATTATTTGATATTAATAACGGTAATAATGGTACAATGTGATTTGTCCTTTTGCATCCATCAAATGGATCTTTGTCATTATCATCCGGATTTGAAGAAAGAATTCTATTTTCCAAGTAAAAACC
This sequence comes from Neltuma alba, assembly GCF_004799145.2. Lineage (NCBI taxonomy): Eukaryota > Viridiplantae > Streptophyta > Magnoliopsida > Fabales > Fabaceae > Neltuma > Neltuma alba. Next base: position 258,241 of record NW_021636907.1, on the reverse strand, counting down.
TTTCGGTCACACAATTTTTCATCAAGCTTTTGTAATGAATTTTGCAACTAAAATTTTACAAAACTGCTGCAAATCGCCAGTGAACTCAGCTTCATGAGTTCAGAAGCATCTTAGAGTAAATTTAGAATGGCATATAGTTGTAGAAAACAATAGCTTCTTTGACGAGGTCACAATACGAGATATGAACAACTTGATGGCTTTCTATAAGACTAATGTGATGCTATAATTAAGCAACCGAACTAGAGAACAAGAGTTGTTTTTTGTGTTCACTTATCATAAGTTTGAACAATTTAATTGAGTAAGACCGATTAAAACAAAACGGACAGAAACAAGTACAAGACACACACAAATGCGAACTGAAACTAGGGAGCAACAATGATGTTTATAGCTTTGAGGTTGTTCTTGTAGCCTACTTGCTGGGAATAAAGCAGTTGCATTCGCCAACAGGTGCTTGGTCAAACTGGTAGGAGGTTCGCTCAGCTTAACCAGTGGTATTGTGTTTGAGTCCTAAGGATGCAGTTGCATTAAAACCTGTTGAAAAAGTCTGCCGCTCAAAGTAGTCCTATAAAAGTCGATCCGATATAATGAGTTACTCAGCATCTGGTAATATATATGATTCAAAAAAAGTGCTAGATATCGGAGATTGAATACTTACTTAATTGGTCATGTCCCTAAAAAGGTGCCCTGATGATGGCATGCAAAAGCAGATACCATTTGAGATTGCAAATAGGTGATGATTATTTTTAGTATTTGCATGTGCCTTTTGTGTTTCTGTCCGTTTTGCTTTAGTAGGTCTTATTTAATGAAATTCTACTCCAATACTATTGTCGACCGAATAAGATGTACTTTCCGGAGATATATTAACAACAGTAAAGTGAAATTACTTTGTATTTCCCCCTCCCCCTCTTCAGCTCTTCACATTATCATCAGTAATTAGGTCGTGTGTGCGTTATGCCATTTGTGGTACTTAAGTCTAAAAGATTATATAAACAGTGAGAAACTTGGTACATTGCGCTTAAAATATAGTCAAACTAAAACATCTTCCGTGTTTGTGAGAAACAAACATATCAGAAGAGAAATAAATTATATTTCACGTAGTTCTAAATGTAAAAATTACACAGCTAATTTGTAAGGATTAAGATAATTAGTTAAGTTAGTTATATTAATTTTTCTAAAGTATTCATGATGAAACCCTCTTCGCAATTAACAGGGAGAGTTTAGAAAAAAAAAATTATAAATTTAAGAAAGTAAAATGAAATCTTATTGTGTGGTTCATGATTGATGGACTGTATTGTATTTCTCCCACTACGTGCAGCAGTTATAAAGATCACGAACAAGAAATTACAATAGATAAATTTCATAACAAATTCAGCTAAAAAAATAGAAAATAAATACATTGTTTTGGTGATACTAAATAATTACAATTTAATTCAAAAGTAAGTCAGATTTAAATAAATATTTGCAATTTGCTTTTAAATTCCTTATGATCAAATAGCTTATTAATTATATTAATTACTCTACAATTTAAGTAGAATTGAATAAATAATTGTACAATCAAATTAAATGTGTAATAAATTGTAACTAATAATAAAATTCAAATTTAATTTCCAGTAAAAGAAAATCTAATCAATCAGAATTAATTATAAGATTTTTGGTCCAATTGAATCAAATAGTATTTACAATAATTAATGAGTAGAATTTAAACAATCCAGCATTCAAAGCTCATAAAGTAATCATATGTCTGACCAAATTTCAGTAAAAGCTCAATTTGCATTTATTTAGCATTGAATCTCAATATCGAAGTCTCCTTTGTTGAGAAAAGAGGACCTAAGATCAAAGAAACAAACAAATTCAATACCCGCAAATTAATGAATCTCTTCCTTTTCCCTAGCCAGAAATCAATAACTTATTTGGAAGAGTAAATTAAATTATACTATTTGCTCTACACACACACATACTCTCTCTTAAACGCCCCCTTATAAATACTCTCATTTAAGAGTCATCTTCTCATCTTCATCACCGAGAAACCGCTTGAAGGAAAGATGATAATGTTAGGAGCCATTCTGACTCTATCTTTACTTATCCTTTCTCTCCCTGGCCATCACACTGAAGGTACGATTAATTATCTCTTCCAATATTATCTTTTATTACCCAAAAAAATTTATTGAAAGCATATTTAATAATATATTGATTTTGATGAGAATTGAAGGAATAGGCGAATCTCCAGAGAAGGTATGCCATGTGAATATGACTTTACCGGGAAAGTGTGGGAAAGATGGAGCCATAGACTGTCTGGACAAGTTCCTGCTTAAGTATGCAGCTTCTCAGATGCCTCGCCACACCACATGTAAGGACGTTGCCGGCAATCGCCTTTGTGAATGTGACATTACCTGTTGGTGATGATGAAGACCATGAAATTCCAAATTATATACATAAAGTTATAAACTAGGCTCATCTCCCCCCCCCCCCCCAAAAAAAAAAACCCTAATGAATCTGATAGATCTAGGGTTTATGTTATGGTCTCATAAAGCACTATTGTATTAAAAGAATTAATGATTTAAATCCTATATGTTTTTAAATCAGTTATATAGATACATACATATATAGGGTCATGGCAAAATCCGACCACAAACCGTAAAGCTGGCCTTTATTTCATGAGCTCATAAAACATTGTCGCATTAAAATTAATAATGAAATATATAATTGAAACTTATCAGATTTGTTCATACTTATAATGTATTATTACCTCCGTATTTTTTTTATAAAATCCAAATAATTGAATCGCGTGGTTTAAAAATATTACTGTTAAAATTAACTAAAAGTAATAATTTGATAATAAGTTGATAAGAAGTGTGATTTTCTTTTATCAAATATATCTTTAAATAAGGTAAGTGAGAGAGAAATAATAAGAAAAAAAGATAAAAGATTAGGTCTGAGAAAATGATAATGCAACTAATTAGAATAAAATTGCTAAAACTATATTTAATATTCAGATATTGAATTGGCTCCCCCCATCGTATTTCGCTTACCTATCTTTTCAAAGTTATTGTCCCACTAAAAAAAATATTATTGTGATAGGCTGTGTTACTGTTCTACAAGTAACTTATAATAAAAAATAGAGTGGTAAGAAAATGGATTAATTGATACCTTTTCAGCAATAAATGACCTTATCCCAGAGAAGCCAAATCATCAAAGATAGAAATCTCACAGAAATTAGTGAATCACTTTCTTAGTACTATAGGTCTTTAAAACGTAAGTCTACAACATTTAATATTTTTTCTCTATTTTATTCTTCTATACAATTAAATTATAAATTATTTAAAAATTTAATATTTTATTTTTATACATATTATATATAATATTTTTCACTTAATTATTATGTCACTAGTTTGACCATTAGTCTAACTAGTTGAATTAAGAAAATAATGACCCATCTGTTCTTCATATTATATATAACCCAGAAGGGTTGAAAGAACCAGAACATATATTTCAGAGTTTTTTTCACATGTAATCAGAATTTTAATACATATATTCATGAGCAACCGCTAAAACCTTAGTGCGAAGACATCATGAGAAGCCAGTTCAGAAAGCAATAGAATTTATTGTATTATACTCCCTCCTTTTCTTTTCTTTTTTTGACCAGAGAATACTCCCTCCTTTTCAATTCATCATAAGGAGCCGGTTGAAATATATACTAGTATTTCTCTTGTTTCACTATCTCCTCCCGACCAACCGTTACCGAAAAAGGAATCTAAACTAATTTGTTCCCCTAATTACTGGCAATGTCTTCTACGCAAAATCATATAATAATATACCCATATATACATTATTTTGATTCTATAAAAATTAAAATAATTAATACATAACTTAAGATTTAATAATTGATGCAAGAAGATATATGGTTATGGAAAATGAGACTAGAGAAAGTAGCTAAACTGAGCTTAGGTTGTTAATTACCGGCTAATATTCGAGCATGAGTGGAAGAAGGAAGGAAGAGAAATCTAGAAGCCGAAATTAGTAAACAATTAGAATAGCCTTCTTCATTGTTATAGCAACTCTCAATTTTTGGCTTTTCAAGGCTCATACAACACTAACCCATCGTCTCCATTTTTAAGCTCGAGAGAGGCAAACACCTAGTTGAATTGTCTACTCCATTTATACTCATCTAATTCTATTTTTAAAATAGAAAGAGAGAGCCAGTTTAGGAGATGAGCACCCAAAACTCATCCCATCATAGACTGTCCAAATATGATCTGGATCGTCCTGATTTATAGTTTTTTATTTTTACTTTTTTAAAATAATTCTTTACAATGAGTATAGAATATAAAATAAAATAATATCTTAATAATCACTTTATGAAAAGAAATGATTTTATTTATTTAGAAATAATTAATTAAAAACATCTCATTTGGACCACTCATATCAAATCTGAACGATCTATATAGGATGAGCTTTGTGTACCGGTTCTATAAAGAGAGAGAGAGTTTTTTTTTTGTATCTTTAATTCAAGTCATCTTGTTAAATTTATCATAGCAATACATAATTTTACTCTTAATTTATTGTTTTATAAATTGTTATTTTGTTGGAAAGGGTGTGCATATATATATGTTAAATATACTGGGATAAGGTTGAAAACTTATTAAATTTTAACAAAGAGTTGATGAGATTTAAGATTTTTGTTACTCTGGTAAAACATGTTAAAATGGTCTTATATATAGGATTAAAGGAGTAGTTGATATTACAAGATTGCTATTTTGATTAAATTGTATTCTCAGCTTTATTGCTGGATTAAGATTTTTAAAGAAACTCTTGCATGGACCAACCATTTTAAAATGTGAAGAATGTTAAGTATGATTTATTCTTTCATCGCTATAACCAATGGTAAAAAAAGAAGAAGAAAAAGGAGCTAAAAGAGATATTAAAAATCATTTTATTTTGACGAGGTCATAGGAAGACTTGCTCATTGACCCGAGAATGAAAACAACATAGATGCTGTCACCAGGAAATTGATAGGGGTCAGTGAGAAAAGGAAATGAGAGGTAAAGAGATAAATTATAATTATAAAATATAAAAATTTCCACCAATATATGTATTATTCATGAGGCTAGTCCAACTTCATAGAATATTATAACGTAACTTATTATTTTATCTCGGACTAGTGGTACTAACTGTTGACATTTTTTTAAAAATAAGAAGATATGATAATTAAACTGACTGGATCGTAGGAAGACTAGCTCATTGACTTGAGAATGAAAACAATTTAGACGCTGTTTCCTGGAAATTCATAGAGTCACTGTTAGAAAAGCATGAGAGAGAACGATAACAATTCATCTTAATTTTATAAAATTACCGTAAATTAGATTAGTGAGCTACTTCCCTGTTGGTAGCTCGAATTATAAAGGACATTATCTGATTTCAGAAAAGTATTTCTGATTTCAGATTAAATTAGTATTTGAGGGACAAAATAATAGTGGAGGAAAATGACTAAAGAAAGTTGGATAAATTGACTCCCATCAAAACCTTTTTATTTTTCTGGGTTACGCAAGGACTTAGATGCAAGGCTGTTCACACTTCCTTTAGGAAAAGTCCTATAGTATTTCAATTTGAATAGGTTTATAGCAATTTCTAACTTTCAAAAAATGCCAGCATAATTTATATATATCAGCTGAGAAAATCAAGATATGAAAAAAAAAAAAGAAGACAAAGATTCGTCCATTAATAACGACGAGAGCTACTTTTCTTTTTTCCTTTAATTTTGACTTCCTTTGATATTTAATCTTTATATGATCGCTCCCGATGGGTTTTATTATTCGAGCTTCCACAGATTTTTAAAAACATTAATAATAATGCTTTTCCTAAAATACCCTTTGTTTTGGTACTGCAAAAAATCCGGCCCCTAAATCATTAACAATTTTGTTAATGAACTTCATTGAGGTAACATCTTAAAAAATTTTGATAGAAAAAATTCCTTTATTACGAGTAAGACTTAGAAGCAAGGCTGTTCACACTTCCTTTAGGAAAATTCCTATAGTATTTCGATTTGAATAGGTTTATAACAATTTCTAACTTTCAAAAATAGTATTTCAATTCGTTGGCAAAGGGATTTTTAGCATTGAAAGTTATGTTCCATGTTAATTGAATTAAAAGTGTATTCAATAAGGGGTGGTGAGGATCCATATATTTTGCATCTTAATTACATGTTAAGCTTTTTTTATGCAATAATTACATGTCAAGCTTATGAAGTAAAATTTTTTTACAGTTAGTACTTCCGTTAGATCCAACCCACAATAATAATTTACCCTTCATTCTTGAGTCCAAATTCATTTGCTTTCGGTTTTTTTGATCATAGGGCTTCAGTTGCTTTTATAAAAATATGCTTTTGCGTTCTCCATTTTTCTGTATATGAATCGCCCAAATTATATTAAATGAAAATGATATAAAATAAGGGAAAAATATGCACAATAAAATTACATGATAGAAGACGAACTTCATATGTTTATTAAACTGACTTGTAGCAGATAAACCATAGGATACCATCCTCTTGTCAAGTACAATACGGCCACGTACATAACTTTAAGAACCTCTCACACACAAAAACACAGACAAATACAATACACAGAATTCATCAGAAATGATAACCAAGAGACAATAAAAGCTAGAGAGAAGATATTAAAAACAAGTAGTTTCTCTCTCCACACACGCAAAACGACCATTTATCTAACATTTTATGTGATATTAATCATTATTATTAGTCATATATTTCTTTTGCTACTTCTTGCAATTACGGGTATATGTAGGGCAAGGTTTTGCTGTTGTGGGCGGACTTTTAAGGCAAGATCTGTAAGAAGAACCAGGAGGACATTGAACTGCAGGCTTGTTCCTATTATTTGTTGGCGAGATCACTGGTTTGTTAGCATCTGCAAAATATCATATAATATTTACAAACGTATAACTTCAGTTTAAATAACAAAAAAAAAGAAGAAAGAAAAATGAATCTGTAACTCATAATAATTTCACGGTTGGAAAAGGTCGCAAATTAAACTAAAGTGAAGTTTTGAGTCGTTACCATATAATCCACGAGCATGAGTGGAAGAAGGAAGGGAGAGAAATGAAGAAACCAAAGTCAGAAAAGCAATTAGAATAATAACCTTCCTCATTGTTTGAGAGAGAGTAGAGAAAACACTAACAATAATTGTCAATAATGCCTTTGATATGCTCCACACAACACTACCCCTTCATATCTAGTTATAGGCTTCAGGAAGAGAATCGAAGTTGAAATTGTCAACAATAATTGGTGTGTGAGTTTCCTGGTGAATTCCATCCCAAAAATGACAATATATTAAATATTAAACGCAAGACTGCAATTGACTTTTTGCTCTAAATTTATAACTTTTTTTAAAGTATTTTTGTTGATTGCATATATTAGGAGCAGTTTCAATCTGCAAATGAAGAAATGGGTGTTTTAAGGAAAAAAAAACCCAACATATATTTGTTATATATAACTAAATTAATTAATTTTCTTCATCTCTATAAATTTGTTGTCTAGCTCTATAGTTATGACCGAACGGAATATTATTTTAAAGAAAAATACATATATTGCCAAAGAAGATAAGAAGTTCAAGTGAATTAACAAGGTGCAGAGGTACATGACGAAACAACTTTTGTATGTTTCAATGTGTCTATATTTTTAGCCTCTAGATAGAAATCCAAAGTTGAAATGGTCAGCTATAATTAAATATTTTATTTTCAATAATTTGCTTTATTAAATTTCATGTTTTATTGATTTATTGACTGGGACCCTCATATTCGTTGGGATGGAAAACAAAAAACTTTACGTTCATGGAAAACAAGAAATATGAATTTGTGATGAATATGAGATTTTTAGCTCATCTACTTATACATTTTCTTCTTTTCTTTCTGCTCATCTCATTCCTATGATAGGATCATAAAAATAAACCGCTGACATTTAATATTTTATAAATTCATCATTTTTCTGGTTTTACGATTGTAAACTATCCAAATTAAATTTTAATATGTTAAATTAATTCATATTTATTTTATTTAATATTATAATCATAATTTATATATTATTAAATCTCAACCGTTCAGTTGTTGATCCAATAATAACGATAAGCTGAGGAGAAAGAAAAGATGAAAAGGGATGAGGAGAGGATCCAAAATTTGATAGATAGGTATGGGCTAAGGTGCAAATTTACCCTAAAAGTTTTCAGCACTAGGCACCTGAAATTTTCCCCCGCCCATTATGGATTATATATAATAAAAATTTAAGTTAAGCATAGGAGTTCAATACAAAGGTATAATATTTCGCCGCCAATGTGGACCAAATGACAATGTTTTGAATTGACGATGTTGATATTAGTTTAAGGAATGCATATATATAGCGGCAAAAATCACAATAACGTGAATAATTTAAAACAAAATAACAAGTAGCAAATGGAATTATTTTGTAGTAGAATAAATTTTGTTTATAATTAGACTAACAGCATGTTTATTAATGGGTGATTTCTAAAACTAACAAGCCATCCATGAGTCTGCACATTTCAATTGCAAGATCATAAATGTACACATATGCATATCCCAACTTCCCAGGTGGTGAATAAGGGATTGAAGTTTGGAAAAAAAGAAAAAATGAAATGGAGAATAGTTGGACATATATGAAGAGCTGTCGAATTAGTATAATCAAAGTTAAAAAATAGAATTGATGTAATTTGCTAATATTATGCAGGATGTGAGTGCATCAATCAATTGTACAATGGGGGTGTTTGTCAACTTTGTAAAAATATTTTTGCAGCCCAAATCATGGTTGACGTAAAAAGTATCCAAATACCTTACATATTTTTGAAACTGTGGTTTGGCTAGAAAACCGTGATTTGGCCCGATGAAACTATGGTTTTACCTTAAGTGAAAAAATTTTGCTTCCGAAAGGTTGAATTGGTGGTTGTCGCATAACTATTAAAATGTCAGAGTAAAGCCAACGGTAAGTGTCCAAAAAAACCCTTCAGCAAAAGTCAAAAACTTCACATTTTCTCCTTCCTCATTCTACTTTCCTTTCTCATTTTCTTCCACTTTCTCGTTGCCTTTTTATTTTATTTTATTTTTTCTTTCTGTAATATGTTGTTAAAAAATGTAGTTGCTCAAATGCTGTATATAGTTGCAACCTCACAATGATTATGACACTTGATTATTTATTCTCATACTTTATATACACTTGCAATTATTAATTAGTTATATAATTAATAAATTGTTTTTATGTATGTTTATTCAATTCTGTAAGAAAAAATATTATGGGAAATCACATGTAAAATCTTTAAGGTAAAATAATATTTTTCTGTTGAAAAAAATCAGTTTTTAAAAATCATATTTAATCTTATATTTTATAGATGTATATACACAAATTACTTATTAATTAATTATATTTTTATATATTACTTATTATATTGGTAAAAAAATATTATTAACAAATTTATTACTGCAAATAAAAATATAAATTAAAATATACTTTTTATATAATTATCACATCAACTTATGTCTTTTTTAGTAATTTGTGTATAAAAAAAAAGTACTTTTGATAACAAATATCAAATCACTCTTATTTTATCAAAATCACCTTTTTCATAAAATTTATTCTTTCAAATTTTATTCTCAAAAATAACTTTCTCCCGGAAGCTATTTTTTAATCATGGTTTGGTTTTATCAATATAATTTAGGTCTAAGTCAAAGGCAATTTCTTGAAAATTTATTGGCTGGGCCCTATATAACAAAGAAATTTATTTTTATTAAAGATTGGCATATATTGAGGATATCGAAAGTGATGTTATGACGCAGGAATCTCTTGTATTACCTCTAATCTTTAATATAATAGATAAAATAGATTTGAAGTCTTATATTTAGGACCAAAATAAAAGTCAAACGATGTTTTATATTAAGAACCGGAGATAGTACATTTCAATGTTTGACAAGCAATAGTCTTAATTTGAACCAATTAAAGTTCTCCAGTTCATAAGAATTTGCCTTATAATCCATTAATCTTTGAATTCAAATCTCGCTATTAAAATAAAGATTATGTTGGGAGGCTATCTATAGATATATCTATCTGTAAGTGCTTTTGAGAGTTATCATGACTCTATTCATCTAAACTTCTTTTTATGAAAAAAAAAAAATTGCCTTAATTTGATGAGAAAAACTTGGGACATTGGTAAAAAAGTTGCTATTTGGAAATCTTATAATCCTGTAATTTTAAATATAAAATCTATTTTGTACTATAATTTAGAGGAGTAGTATTTAAACAGTACCAGTGCGGTACTCTAGGATTTCATAGATAAAGGTACCAATATTCAAATTCATGTCCTCCTAATAATTAATAAAATTTTCAAACAAAGACTCGACTGTGATGATGGATAATCTTCATTTATAAAAATAATAAAAGTGAGAAATAATATTTAGAAATAAACTACGAGTTAAACTATCTTGTAAAACTATTGTTAAGGTTTAATATATGATGATGAATATGGCGTGTTAATATATTAATTCATTTTAAAAACGAATACACATTGGATATAAAGATGGTTTCATTGACGAAAAGTTAAGTCAACATGAGTTGGATAGAAAACGCTATAAAATATATTTAAACCTAAATTATATCAATATAATTTACTCTTTAATTTTAGGCAATACAGTTGTCTAAAAAGTTATATAAAAAATAAATATATACTAGTATTTCTCTTTTTTCCCCATCTCCCCCCGACCAGCGTTACCAAAAAAGGGATCTAAACTAATTTGTTCCCCTAATTACTGGCAATGTCTCCTTTGCATAATCATATAATAACATACCCATAAATACATTATTTTGATTCACAATAAAAATTAAAATAATTAATATATAACTCAAGATTTAACAATTGATGCAAGAAGAGATATGGTTATGGAAAATGAGACCACAGAAAGTAACTAAACTGAGTTTAGGTTATTAATTACCGGCAAATACTCGAGCATAAGTGGAGGAAGGAAGGAAGAGAAGTGTGGAGGCCAAAATTAATAAAACAATTAGAATAGCCTTCTTCATTGTTATAACAACTCTATCAATTTTTGGCTTTTCAAGGCTCATACAACACTAACCCATCGTCTCCATTTTTAATCTCGAGAGAGGCAAACACATAGTTGAATTGTATACTCCATTTATACTCATCTAATCTTATTCACAAGGTAAAAAAAAGGAAGCCAATTTAGGTGCTCATCGAAAGGTCGTCCCATCCAAACTGTCCAGATATAATCTGGATGGTCCTGATTTAGTGTTTTTTTTTATTTTTACTTTTTTTAAAATAATTTTTTTATAATGAATATAGAATATAAAATAAAAATAACTTCTTAATCATCACTTTATCAAAAGATGATTTTCTTTATTTAGAAATAATTAATTAAAAAAATCCTATTTGGATCATTTAGATCAAATCTGAATGATCTCAATAGGATGAGCTTTAGGTACTGGTTCTTTTTCTTTTTTGGGTGAACGCTTTGGGTACTGGTTCTGTAGAGAGAGAGTTTTTTTTGCATCTATAATTTAAGTCATCTTATTAAATTTATTATAGCAATACATACTTTTACTCTTAATTTATTGTTTTATAAATTGTTATTTTGTTGGAAAGGGTGTGCGTGTATAGATATATATGTTAAATAGGCCAGGGTAAGATTGAAAACTTACTAAATTCTAATACAGAGTTGATGAGATTTAAGGTTTTTCTTATTTATGATAAAACATGTTAAAAGTGTCTTATATACAAGACTACAGGAGTAGTTGATAAAAGCCATGACCAGAATCTTTGAACTCATGCTTGATAACCTCCTCATTTATATTGATGACTTTTTGCTTTTTTGACACCTATTTCTCCTTTTTTTACCGACAACATAATCGAATATTTTTCAATTATTTTCCCAAACTGGGTCAATAATAGCTTATGGGAATCCTCATCTCTTGAGAAAAGCAAAAGGTCATCAATATAAATGAGAAGGTTATCAAGCATAGGTTCAAAGATTCTGGTCATGGCTTTTTTGAATAGTGATGGGGCAACTTTGAGTCTAAATGGCATAACAGTCTATTGATACTGGGCATTTGAAATACAAAACGCAGTTTTGGGTGGATCTTCTGGGTGGATACCCAATTGCCAAAAGGATTTATTTCTTCAATTAAGACAGCTCCCCAAAAGTCATCACTGGCATTAGTCTGGAGGATCCATAGTCCTTTGTTAGGGATCTTTAAAGGAGGTGGTTGCTATGCAATTCTTTTGAGAGTTTTTACAGCTGAAGTTTGCTCTGTCCTCCACGCGGAAGGATTCTTTTTGAGAAGTTTAGACAGCTGGCTAGTGTTATTAGACACATGAGGGATAAAATCTCTAAGATAATTAATAATCCCCAGAAATTGTTGAATTTGCTTTGTTGTCAGATGCTTGTCTGGAAACTTGAGTAATTAAGATTTTTAAAGAAATCTTGCATTGACCAACCATTTTAAAATGTGAAGAATGTTAAGTACTCCTTTAGTCCTAAATATAAGATCCATTTTATAGTGATCGAGGAGAATGATTTATTCTTTCATCACTATAACCAATGGTAAAAAAAGAAAAAAAAAGGAGCTAAAAGAGATATTAAAAATCATTTTATTTTGATGAGGTCATAGGAAGACTTGCTCATTGACCCGAGAATGAAAACAACATAGATGCTGTCACTAGGAAATTGATAGGGGTCAGTGAGAAAAGGAAATGAGAGGCAAAGAGATAAATTATAATTATAAAATATAAAAATTTCCACCAATATATGTATTATTCATGAGGCTAGTCCAACTTCATAGAATATTATAACGTAACTTATTATTTTATCTCGGACTAGTGGTACTAACTGTTGACATTTTTTTTTTAAAAATAAGAAGATATGATAATTAAACTGACTGGATCGTAGGAAGACTAGCTCATTGACTTGAGAATGAAAACAATTTAGACGCTGTTTCCTGAAAATTCATAGAGTCACTGTTAGAAAAGCATGAGAGAGAACGATAACAATTCATCTTAATTTTATAAAATTACCGTAGAATTAGATTAGTGAGCTACTTACCTGTTGGTAGCTCGAATTATAAAGGACATTATCTGATTTCAGAAATGTATTTCTGATTTCAGATTAAATTAGTATTTGAGGGACAAAGTAATAGTGGAGGAAAATGACTAAGAAATTTGGATAAATTGCGAACATTTTATATTGATAGACACATAGAAGCAAGGCTGTTCACACTTCCTTTAGGAAAATTCCTATAGTACTTCAATTTGAATAGGTTTACAACAATTTCCAACTTTCAAAAATAGTATTTCAATTTGTTGGCAAAGGGATTTTTAACATTGAAAGTTATGTTCCATGTTAATTGAGTCCAACCTCCGTTGATAATTTACCCTTCATTCTTGAGTCCAAATTCATTTGCTTTCGGTTTTTTTGGATCAGTAGTGCTTCAGTTGCTTTTATAAAAATATGCCTTGGCGTTCTCCATTTTTCTGTATATGAATCGCCCAAATTATATTAAGTGAAAGTAATATAAAATAATGTAAAAATATGCACAATAAAATTACATGATAGAAGACGAACTTCATATATTTATTAAACTGACTCGTGGCAAATAAACCATAGTCTTAATTTAAACCAATTAAAGTTCTCTAGTTCATAAGAATTTGCGTTATAATCCATTAATATTTGGATTCAAATCTCGCTATTAAAATAAAGATTATGTTGGGAGGCGATCTATAGATATATCTATCTGTAAGTGCTTTTGGAGTTATCATGACTCTATTCATCTTAACTTCTATTTATGAAAAAAAATTGCCTTAATTTGATGAGAAAAATTTGGGAAATTTGTAAAAGAGTTGCTATTTGGAAATCTTATAATACTGTGGTCCTAAATATGAGACTTGTTTTGTAATGTAACTTAAAAAAGTAGAACATAAACAGTACCAGTGCGTTACTCTATAGGATTTCATAGATAAAGGTGCCAATATTCAGATCCAGGTCCTGCTAATAATTAATAAAATTTTCAAACAAAGACTTGACTGTGATGATGTATAATCTTTACTTATAAAAATAATAAAAGTGAGAAATAATATTTAGAAACAAACTACGAGTTAAACTATCCTGGAAAACTATTGTTCAAACAATATGTTATAAACACGATATATTATGATTTATTTAATATATGATGATGAATATAGCGTGTTAATGTATTAATTTATTTTTAAAACGAATACAAATTGGATATAAAGATAGTTTCATTGACGAAAAATTAAGAGAACATAAGTTGGATGGAAAACGCTACAAAATATATTTAAACCTAATTATATCAATATAATTTACTCGTTAATTTTAGCAATACAGTTGTCAAAAAGTATTATAAAAAGTAAATGATAAATTCTAACGCAGAAAATGAGAAAAAGTTCATGTTGCTCAACCTAAAAATGCCTTAATATTTAAAAAAACGGGAGAATTGACCAGTTTTGGGCTGGAGAAGATTTGTTCATTGACTTGAGAACGTAGTCAGTTTTACGGCTATTTTCAAGAAATGGATTTAAGAAATTGTGGATTATATTTAAATAATTTTACAAAGTTATAGTGTGTGTGTGTGTGTGTGTGTTTGGTGGCCGCGATTAACTAGAAATTTTGGCCAAAAAAGATTAATTATGACCTCGAAATGACGTTGTATTATTGATGTTGAAGATGGTGATATTATTATATTAGGAAATACACACATAGGCACGCATATACGTGTATATGTATAGTGCCAAAGAAGAAATTAACATGAAGTTAAAATGTATAACAAGAGACACATGACAATAATTATACAACTAAGGAGTAATGAATATTAAACTTCCAAACTGAATAGGTCACAGAAAGACTTGATCGCAGACTTGAAATTAATGAAAACAATTTAAAGGCGATTTCTAGGAAAAGGGTATTATTTTGCATCGTTTTTCCATTAATATAAGTACATTAAAAAAAAAGATGGTAAACATTTGTTAATATGAAATAATTATTTTAAAAAATGTTGGGATTACGAATTCCATTTATGCATGAAGAGTCATTTCTTGAACATTTAGAGTGAGGAATGGTCACTTTCTTTAAATGTTTTTAACTGTTTTCTCATAGGGTTCAGCTTGTGAGAAATTGTCCTTGGGGATGATTGGAGAAAACTAAATTGAGCTACTGGCATAAGGAGAAAAAGATGGCCAGATAAGATTTAAATAATATAAAAGAAAAAATTGAACGCATTACTCAAATATGCTATACTTAATTAACTTAATTTTATCACTTTTAATTGATCAAATTCCAACATTTTTTCCCTCAAGTGATGCAATAAATTCAATAATTCAAGATTGGAACCATTTCCCTGGGTTTTTCTTTTTCTTCCCAGAAGTAACTCTATGAATTAACTACTTAAAAAGATGGCAAAAAGGCCAGGAGTGGAGTTAATTCTTTATTTCAAGTACAACACCAGCACATAAATTTAAGAATTACATAATTCTTACACTCAAAGTACATAGAATTCATGAGAAACCTAAACCCTGACTTCCCATGAAATAATCCAGGCAGGAAGACATTATTCCTCAAAGGGAAATGATAACCAAAGGCTGAAACAACAGACATGATACAGAAACACGACAGTAATTTATTTAATAATGGATTATTAGGAGATTGTTATTATGATCTCCACCAAGCAAAAGGACTATATATTATGATTATTATACCTTATACCTATCATTCGTATATTTCTTTTATCTCCTACTTGTTACAGCCACGCACATAGGGATTGCAAGGAGCTTTTGGAGGAAGGCAAGCAGTATAAGGAGAACCAGGAGGACATTTTACTGCAGGCTTATTCTTCGGCGTTGGCGAGGTTACTGATGTCTTTTCTGCATCGTCATCATATATATTATTTACATACAAACATCAATATAACATGCTCATCTGATTCTATTTATGTAAGCCATGTGATTAAATTTTTAACATGAATGTACTGTTTTACTCTTTGTTTATTATTGCGTATAAATTATTATTTTCTTGAAAGGTATATATACTATATAAAGGTAACGTAAAAAAAATATTAAATTTTAAGGAAGAGTTAATAAAATTTAAGGAAAACATATGTTGGAAATAAATGATTTATAAATACGACCATAGGAGTATCAATTTAATATATTCAGAAATCACAACGAAAAATAATTAATGAGCATAATAGTAATTTCACAACTGAGGCAAGATGCTAGTCACGGTGAACGAGATTGTAAGATGATGATGATGACTATGATGATAAAGCAGCAGAACAAACGAAGTTGAAGTTGTTACCTTGTAATAGACGTGCATGAGTGGGAGAGGGAAGGGAGAGAAATATGGCAGAAACCCAAATGAGAAAAGCAATTAGAATAGCCTTCTTCATATTTTACAGCAATATATGACTTGTGATTTGGCTTTTGTATATACCACACTTACTCTTCCTCTCTATTTATAGTCTCTAGAAAAGAGGAGCACAGTTGAAATAAAGGGCTTTCAATTGGTACCAGTAAGTTTGACTTGGTCGTAGAAGTTCTTCAGTATTGGTTTCTCCCAATTCCCACCCACCTAAATATTTTGCTTCCAAGAATACTAGCTAATTAGTGATTATCTAATTAATTTGTTCTTTCATTTAAATCCAATCAGAATATGAACTGTTGTTTGATATTATGCTCTTAGACTCATTTAATTAATTAAAAAAATTACTTAATTATAACATATGTTACATAATATCTTTAAAATACCTATGCATATTATTAGATTAGTTTAAAAAATACAAATATTTCAGGGTAATTTATTTAGCTTTTTTAATGTTTCTAAATTAGTTCAAGGGAAAATTTCAGAAAAAGCCTTTGGAATATAGGAAATTTCAGATTGGGTCAAAAAAGTGAGTAGTTATTCTCTACACAAATCTAGGTAACGCCTAAACTCTTATAGTGATTCCTTAAATCATTGTAGTGAATATAAATGAGGGCACAGTTGTCAATTCCTCTTGATTTTATAAATGACAAATTGGATCATTAACCATTTCTGTCATTTTCAAAATTTCAGGACCCAATCTGAAATTTTTTATATTCCAAAGGTTTTTTTTGAGATTTTTTTTTTAGTTCAATGAGTTTTATATTAAAAATAAGAGATAGTATATTAAAAAGAAAAAAATTAAATTGACTTGGTCGTACCTTATCTTCAACACATGGGTCCCTCGACCTTTTGCTTTTTATCGTTTTCAACAAATATCCTAAATTCAACTCCTTTCATTTACGACCAAATTAGATGTTGGCCCAATTGTAGGAACCTTCTGGCTCAATGACGCCTTAACTGTCTATTTTGACGGTGACTACTAGAGAGTGAAATAGAGGGCACGGTGCACTCCAGTAATTTTGTATGCTCACATTTCACCGTTCTACCATTTATTTGTAGTCTCTACTCTAACGAAAAATAAAAATCAAAAGCGAAGAAATTGTGAGAAAATCCCAAAATATTTTTAAAACTACACTTGAGAAATAAGATCAGAGGTAAAATTATATTTTTATTCTTTCTTTTTTTCAACTATTACAAACAGGCAAGCTGAAGCCTGAGAAACGGCAAAATAAGTCAGTTATGAGGAGTTTGTTGAAACATGTTATTATTCGCTAAATGGAAATAAATATTTACCATAATTGATTAACAAGCAGCAACAAGTTTTAGCAAATGCCACATTTGGTAATTTAATCTAAAAGGCCACTATTTGAGAATATTTATTACGCATTAGCTATTTCTACACTTTATTAACCAACTTTGCCCCGGAAAGTCTCAGATTCCCGCAAGGAGTGTTGAGTTGGCTTTTTTTTTACAAAAAAAAAGAAAAAAGAGGGCACTGTGATAAAAAAGTAACATTTTTAATTTCCATTTTAATGCATGTGAGCTAATATGAAATTATTAAAATTAGAGTCACTGATTTATATCTTTTTGAAATTTTAAGAATATTTTTTTTGTGATTTTTTTAATACTCTGCAAGTCGGCAAATAAAGAAAAATATATTTAGAAGTTATTTATAGTCCTGAGTAAGGAAAGAGAGAAGGAAAATTAAAGTTAAAATTTAAGGCTTTTTTGGTCAACAAAGGAAACTGATTTCTAATGCATATATATAATTGAATTTCACATAATATCTACATATCTATATTTCGGTATACGATACAAAGCTGTACTCTTACCAATATATGAATAGTCAGCTCATTTTTTCTTTTATATAACTATTTAATATTTGATCGCGTCCAAATTAGTATCATATCGTATCGAGCCTAATTAGAGGTATTTCTCCCAAAGCACATGCTCCCATTTTAATTAGTCCTCCTTTTGGTCCTAAATATATATGAGCTACATAATTAATTTACAGAAATTGAAAAATCAGTTAATTATATATGAAAAATGTGTACTAGTATTAATTTTTCTAAAATATTTTTTTAAACTATTTGTCTTAATATTTAAAGAAAAGTCCAAATTGACGTACATAGTTATCAAAGGACTTTGTGCCAGGCGGCATGGTCGATCAAACAACTGCTGGCAAGTCAGTTTAGTTTTTTTTCCCCTAAAGACCTCATTTGGTAGATTACAAATAAATTTTATAATTAAGACTAGATGTAGTATAATTTAAATATACGCACGTGCATAAATATATCAATATCAGATTTGAACCTGAAATTTTATCCAAATATGAGGTGATATTATGGCTGAGACAACTAGTCGTTAACTGGGTTCACATGAAAAATTTTAGGATAAAAAATTTCAGTTATATGAAGAATAGTTGCTTGAAAATTACTAAACAATAATGAAAAAAAATATGGATAAATAATTAAAGTGGACTTGTGAGTTTTTTTCCCAAAAAAATTCCGACTTCTTTGTGTGGATATTATGCAGATAAATTTCTTGACACTCAACATTTTAATTTGTGATAAAATTATTAACTGAAAGTTATATATAAAGTACACTCCCTATGTTTCTCATTATAAGCAACAATTTCTCTTACGATGATTCATGATATGAAAAAAAAGGATGATTCAATTTAGTTAATGCTTTTAAAATTATCCCATTTTTAATATTATGCTTAATTAGTTAATCATAATAAATACTAACCCAATCTTTTTTTTTTTACTTTTTCCAACAAATAAAAACCCAATCGAACTCATATATTTTAATCCCTCTGTCTAACATTGAAAGTTATGTTCCATGTTAATTGAATTAAAAGTGTATTCAATAAGGGGTGGTAAGGATCCATATATTTTGCATCTTAATTACATGTTAAGCTTTTTTTTATACAATAATTACATGTCGAGCTTATGAAGTAAAATTTTTTACAGTTAGTACATCCGTTAGATCCAACCCACAATAATAATTTACCCTTCATTCTTGAGTCCAAATTCATTTGCTTTCGGCTTTTTTGATCATAGTGCTTCAGTTGCTTTTATAAAAATATGCTTTTGCGTTCTCCATTTTTCTGTATATGAATCGCCCACATTATATTAAATGAAAATGATATAAAATAAGGTAAAAATATGGACAATAAAATTACATGATAGAAGACGAACTTCATATGTTTATTAAACTGACTTGTAGCAGATAAACCAAAGGATATCATGTTGTAAATAATATGTGTGGGTGTGTCAAAGGAAGAGTCCCACATTGCTTGGGATTGTGAGGGTCCAAGTAATAAGTGGTCTTGGACTACCAAATGAGCCAAGAGGAGGAGTGGACTTACACGCACAATGGGCCATCAGAGACAAATCCGGCCATTTCCCCTCTCCCCCTTGTGCATGAGTCAAATGCAGTACTGGGCACTTTATTGGAAATATCTATCTAAATTTTAATTATAATTATGCCTCTTTAATATTCGTAACCGAAGACTTATTCTTCTTAAATAGTCATTAAACAAGTTAATTACTACTTGAAACCGCTCATTTAATTATGAGTTAATTATCATTAAACGCGTTTAAATGTGCCCAATGGTGTTGTGATCCGTAGCCGCATGAGACGGAAGTTCAAAGTGGAACCGCCGTGCTCTGAGCTTTCAGGCAACTCTCTTCCCTCCTCTGGTGTTCTGCCTTACTGAGTTCTTTTACCTTTTGCTGTTCTGCTCACCCTGTTCTTACAGGAAGAATCCGTTTAATCCTGGGGAGTGCCGCTTCTTACTTTGCCGGTAGTTGCGGAATAGCTCTTAAGGACAGTGTCTGTAAGACACAACTCGGATTTACTATTTCTCTGCAGGTGTTGCTGTCAACAGGGTTTGCCTAGTATTATAGAGGAGGTGGAAGATCTTCTGGATCTTAGAGAATTTTGGTGCTACCACCTACAATCTTATGAGCTACTTGCATCAATTGTTTTCGCATTCATTGGCGGCAAAGTTACCGAAGAGGGAGGCGTCTGAGCTTTGTCCTATTTTACTACTCCTATTTCTATTTTCTCTTGAATAAGAGGAATATTGAGTTGGTCTCACATTATTTGTTCCTTCTTTCAGGACATTTTTGAGACTGCTTAACAGAGAAATTGGTTGAAATAAGCTGCTACTCTTCTTCTCTAATGAAGAATTGAGATGACAAGGAATGAACCTCTGGTAAATGTAGAGGCCAGGGATGATCTGTGGTTTGAGTTCTAACTCACATTAATACTCGGGCTCAGTTGCCTAGTGTGTGGTGATTTGTGAACCCGATGAAAGCATGTGTTAAGGCAGTGGGTCTGATCATATATTGATATTTATGAGTAGAGTTGGTTGATGAGGCATGGTGGGTCATGGTGGTTATGAACACCAAGTGCCAATTTAGCCTTTTTAACCAGACTCACTTAGGACCTTGTAGACACTGTAGTCTGGATAGAAAGTCTTGGTATAAACGTTGTGATAATGGTGAAGGTGCTTGGAGAAAACTATATGGTATTGATCAGAACCTAAAAGGAAGTCTTGCTTCACATCGCACCGATCAGGTACTACTCCTCTTTAAGCAGGAACAACTTTTGTGAGTGTGATGTTGTTTCCTATGTTCTATGAACTAGGAAAAACCTTAATAATTTTGTACCCGGCTTAACGTCTATGTGCAAATGTGCGTCTATGTGCTAATATGCATTTCTTTCCTGATCCTAGTCAGTGATTATAGACAAGTAGCATGTTTATATTTTAATGGATTTTCCCTCTTCCAAAAGGGAAAGGACATTTTACATGAATTGATGAAAATTCATTGCGTTGTGTGGAAACATTTATTTGAGGCTTATATACAAAATTCAATGTAGGACTAATTTGTAGAAGCTGCAATTTTGAATGGTGTTTGTATTTAGTATGTATCAATTGACTGATTGATGGAGTTCACGGGCTGTTTTCGTGAATTAGACAAGTGAATGACTTTCGGTTACATAGACATTCATAAAGAATGAATTTTGAAGTAATCACATAATAAGTTTCCATTTTATAAATACTGAGGGTGGAATCAATGTGGAAACGGAAAACATTAACATGTGTGAACCAGTTGCATGAGTGCAATATGATTAGATTTTATGGGTTTTGAATATATATTATATTCCCTTGATCCGTTACTGCCTTTATTGGGTTCATTACTGTTATGCTTAGAATTAAAAAAAAAAGTTAAATATTCATTAATGTGAACAATGGCGTTCATGGCGTGATTTCATATATGGTCATCTTGTTGGAAATTCTGGAAGTTAATTGTTATATTAAGTTTCGTAACCTCCATATATATATATATATACTCTGAATGTTGGGGGTTTTATTGGGTTTAGTTAATGAGTATTCCGGTGAATTTAATTCCTTCCATTTGCTAAGGTTTTATTGCTTTCGGTTGATGAGCATATTAAATTGGTTTGAATAGCTGCTAACCTCCTATTGTTCCATCAACGTCTTCTCTCTTTAAATAATCATTTTAGTGTGCTGTTGGCTTTGTATATAAAAATGTATTGTAACATCAATGTGATGAGTTTCATAACCCCCTATATATAAATGCCATGTGAGTGATTTTTTGTGGGTCTTAATATATTGCCGTTATGTGTACAATTAAACCTGTTAGTGGAATTTAAAACACATTACGTAATGACAATTTTGATGAAAATATTTGATTATATGAATGGAACATTTTATATCCTATGTATTCATATATTTTATGTGGTGATTTTAATAGCTTGGCATTGGGAACAAACTTTAAATCTAATCTGTTGTGACTCCTTATGAAATTAGAATGGGGGGAGATATTGGTGTGAAATTCTAATTTAATTAGAATTATTATTGATAAGATATGTAAATAATTTTTCTATATTTGAAAGTGTGGGGGTGCCTAAAATATGAGGTACCTTACAGAAATAATATTGGTGGATAAAAATATGTTTTAGTTTATTTCAAATTGTGTTAGTCTCATCTTGGAAATTTCAATATGTGTGTTGAGATTAGGGGGGAGGAAAAAATAATTAGGAACCTTGTTATTTGCTATTGAGAGCAAATTTTGTGAATTATCAAATTTTTTGTGTTGCTTAAAACAAGCATTATCTGGATATGAAAATCTAGTAATTTATCTAGCACAAAGACAAATTTGCATTAATTTTTATAATATCATTATTTGTGGTTTTAAGTGTTGAAATCATAAAGGAATGAGATTATGAGAAAAGTGTTTTAAAAGCTTGGTTTTGAGAACCAGTATGTGAATATTCCTTATGATGTTAATACTTCATTTGAGGTAGCTGTGCAGCTTAATTTGTGTATACACAAATTTTTGAGAATTTGTTGTATTAAATTAATTATTGTGATGTAACTTTTGTTGTAAGGATAAATACATATTTAAATATGGAGTCCTATGAGGGAAATGAAATATTCAAGGGGTACCATAAATTTTGGTATCAAGTACAGTGGATTCCCGTGATATAGAGATACACGGATGTTAACTGAATTTCAGTTTATATGAGAGAAATTCACTAGCGATCATTCACCTTTATTGGTGTCAGGCTAAGATGCTGAAAATTTCTTAGCGGATGTTTAGTGTAAAACCGACACTTGTCGATGAGTTGTGATTGCTAAATAGCAATAACCATTGTAGAGAGAACAATGGTGCAAGTGGAAATCACTTCAGATACAATGTGAATAAGCATGCTTAAAAATTACGAAGGTATCTCAATCAACTTTATGAGGTCAAAGTGGACCTAGCGAATCTGTTAATAACCCTATGAAGAAACAAATTAGTCGAGGGTAATGGGACTAAAGCCACTTGAAGTTGACAGCGATGGCAACCCAACCTTTGTGATTGGTGATCCCATGAAGAAGGTTCAATGGGTAAAAACAAGTCGTTTGTCAGTTCTGCCAGCACTAAAATAAATTATTAGTCCCTTCCTATGGCATGAGAAAGTGTTAGAATGCAATTTTGTGAGGCTGAGTGAAAGCCCTTAATGATTTCATAATCCTACGGGATGATGTGCTCATTGCAGGTACATTTAATGAAATCACCTCTACGAATGTGGAGTGAGGCCACTCCTATGAGATCGTGGCAAAATCTCTAAAGCATTCGTTATGCACCAGGCACGCGCATGGCCGTCTTAACGCGCAAAAACGCCGTTAACAGCAGAAATGTGGGGGTATAATCTGACTAATAATGCCTCTAGTATACGCCTAAGAGGTGTTAGTTTTAAGTTCATAGGACCACTAACATCTCTATGTACTAAGTGTTATTGGTCTAGGTCTGGTTTTAAGTCCAAAGGACCACCAGATACAATGGTTATACTCATGTGTGTAACTCAACTAAAGGTACTTCCTTTGACACATATGGGGGATTGTTGTAAATAATATGTGTGGGTGTGTCAAAGGAAGAGTCCCACATTGCTTGGGATTGTGAGGGTCCAAGTAATAAGTGGTCTTGGGCTACCAAATGAGCCAAAAGGAGGAGTGGACTTACATGCACAATGGGCCATCGGAGACAAATCCGGCCATTTCCCCTCTCCCCCTTGTGCATGAGTCAAATGCAGTATTGGGCACTTTATTGGAAATATCTATCTAAATTTTAATTATAATTATGCCTCTTTAATATTCGTAACCGAAGACTTTATTCTTCTTAAATAGTCATTAAACAAGTTAATTACTACTTGAAACCGCTCATTTAATTATGAGTTAATTATCATTAAACGCGTTTAAATGTGCCCAATGGTGTTGTGATCCGTAGCCGCATGAGACGGAAGTTCAAAGTGGAACCACCGTGCTCTGAGCTTTCGGGCAACTCTCTTCCCTCCTCTGGTGTTCTGCCTTACTGAGTTCTTTTACCTTTTGCTGTTCTGCTCACCCTGTTCTTACAGGAAGAATCCATTAATCCTGGGGAGTGCCGCTTCTTACTTTGCCGGTAGTTGCGGAATAGCTCTTAAGGACAGTGTCTGTAAGACACAACTCGGATTTACTATTTCTCTGCAGGTATTGCTGTCAACAGGGTTTGCCTAGTATTATAGAGGAGGTGGAAGATCTTCTGGATCTTGGAGAATTTTGGTGCTACCGCCTACATATCATCCTCTTGTCAAGTACAATACGGCCACATACATAACTTTAAGAACCTCTCACACACAAATACACAAACAAATACAATACACAGAATTCATCAGAAATGATAACCAAGAGACAATAAAAGCTAGAGAGAAGATATTAGAAACAAGTAGTTTCTCTCTCCACATGCGCAAAACGACCATTTATTTAACATTTTATATGATAATAATCATTATTATTAGTCTTTTTTTTTTTGCTAATTCTTGCAATTCCGTTTATATGGGCAAGGTTTTGGTTTTTGTTTTGTGGACGGACTTTTAAGGCAAGATACGTAAGAAGAACCACGAGGACATTGAACTGCAAGCTTGTTCCTATTATTTGTTGGCGAGGTCACTGGTTTGTTAACATCTGCAAAATATCATATAATAATTACAAACGTATAACTTCAGTTTAAATAACCAAAAAAAAAAAGAAGAAAGAAAAATGAATATGTAACTCATAATAATTTCATGGTTGGAAAAGGTCGCAAATTAAACTAAAGTGAAGTATTGAGTTGTTACCATATAATCCACGAGCATGAGTGGAAGAAGGAAGGGAGAGAAATGAAGAAACCAAAATGAGAAAGGCAATTACAATAATAGCCTTCCTCATTGTTTGAGAGAGAGTAGAGAAAACACTAACAATAATTGTCAATAATGCCTTTGGTATGCTCCACACAACACTACCCCTTCATATCTAGCTATAGGCTTCAGGAAGAGAATCGAAGTTGAAATTGTCAACAATAATTGATCTGTGAGTTTCCCGGTGAATTCTATCCAAAAAATGACAATATATCAATATTAAACGTAAGACTGCAATTGACTTTTCTGTCTAAATTTATAATTTTGTTCTTAAAGTATTTTTCTTGATTGCGTATATTAGGAGCAGTTTCAATCTGTAAATGAATAAATGGGAGTTTTAGGGGAAAAAAAACCAACATATATATTTTATATATAACTAAATTAATTAATTTTCTTCATCTCTATAAATTTGCTGTCTGGCTCTATAGTTATGACCGAACGGAATAATATTTTAAAGAAAAAATATATATATTGCCAAAGAAGATAAGAAGTTCAAGTGAATTAACAAGGTGCAGAGGTACATGACGAAACAACTTTTGTATTTTTCAATGTGTCTATATTTTTAGCCTCTAGATAGAAATCCAAAGTTGAAATGGTCAGCTATAATTAAATATTTTATTTTCAATAATTTTCTTTATTAAATTTCATGTTTTATTGATTTATTGATGGGACCCTAAAAAAAACTTTACGTTGATGGAAAACAAGAAATATATATGAATGTGTGACGAATATGAGATTTTTAACTCATCTCCTTATCCATTTTCTTCTTTTCTTTCTGCTCATCTCATTCCTATCATAGGATCAGAAAAATAAACGGCTGACATTTACTATTTTATAAGTTCATCATTTTTTCTCGTTTCACGATTGTAAACTATCCAAATTAAATTTTAATATTTTAAATTAATTCCTATTTATTTTATGTAATATTATAATCATAATTTATATATTATTAAATCTCAACAGTTCAGTTGTTGATACAATAATAGAGAGAAGATGAGGAGAGGGAAAGACAAAAAAGGATGAGGACAGGACAGGATCCAAAATTTGACAGATATGTATGGGCTAAGATGTAAATTGACCCTAAAAGTTTTCATTCAGAAGCACTAGGCACTTGAAATTTTTCCCTGCCAATTATGGATTATATATAATAAAAATGTAAGTCAAGCATAGGAGTTCAATACAAAGTTATATTATTTCGCCGCCAATGTGGACCAAATGACAATGTTTTGAGTTAAAGATGTTGACATTAGTTTAAGGAATGCATATATATAGCGTCAAAAATCAGAATAACGTGAATAATTTAAAACAAAATGACAAGTAGCAAATGGAATTATTTTGTAGCAGAATAGATTTTGTTTATAATTAGAGTAATAGCATCTTTATTAATGGGTGGTTTCTAAAACTAACAAGCCACCCACGAGTCTGCACATTTCAATTGCAAGATCATAAATGTACACACATGCATATCCCAACTTCCCAGGTGGTGAATAAGGGATTGAAGTTTGAAAAAAAGAAAAAATGAAATGGAGAATAGCTGGACATATATGAAGAGCTGTCGAATTAGTATAATCAACGTTAAAAAATAGAATTGATGTAATTTGCTAATATTATGCAGGATGTGAGTGCATCAATCAATTGTACTATGGGGGTGTTTGGCGCCTTTTGGTACTTTTACAGCCCAAACTATGATTTGGTCCAAAAAGCATTCAAATACCTTGCATATTTTTGAAATTGTGGTTTGGCCAGAAAACCGTGAATGTCCAGAAATACCCTTCAGCAAAAGTAAAAAACTTCACATTTTCTCCTTCCTCATTCAATTTTTCTTTCTCATTTTCTCCCACTTTCTCGCCGCCCTCTTATTTTATTTTTTCTATACTACAGTATGTTAAAAAATTTAGTTGCTCAAATGCGGTATATCCCATAATATTTTAATTAATAATTGCAAGTGTATATAAAGTATGAGATTAAATAATCAGGTGTCATAATGATTGTGAGGTTAAACATACATAAAAATAATTTCTTAATTAATTATTTTTTTATATATTATTTGTAAGAAAAAATATTATGGGATATCATATTTAAAATCTTTAAGGAAAAATAATATTTTTCAGTTGAAAAAAATTATTTTTAAAAAATATATTTAATCTTATATTTTATAGATATATATATACACATCTTAATTATTAATTAATTATACTTTTATATATTATTTATTACTTCAAATAAAAATATAAATTAAAATATACACATCCACTTATGTCTTTTTTAGTAATTTGTGTATGAAAAAATTATTTTTGATAACAACTATCCAATTACTTTTACTTTATCAAAATCACTTTTTTCACAAAATTTATTCTTCCAAAATTTATTCTCAAAGATAACTTCTTGAAGTTATTCTTCAAACTATGGTTTGGTTTTATCTAAACACTCTCTATATATTATGCAGGATATTCTCAATATTTAAAGAACTATTGAACAAAAATAAAAAGAAAATTGGGACGAATAATTAAAGTGACTTCAGAGTTACATACGTTAAATCCATCACCCAGGTAAATTTTTTACTTGAAATTGTTTAAAAGAATTTTAAAAAGTACTTAAATTATATTTAACCTAAATTATATCAATATAATTTACTCTTTAATTTTAGGCAATACAGTTGTCAAAAAAGTTTTATAAAAAGTAAATATACACTAGTATTTCTCTTTTTTCACTATCTCCTCCCGGCCAGCCGTTACCAAAAAAAGGGATCTAAACTAATTTGTTCCCCTAATTACTGGCAATGTCTCCTTTGCATAATCATATAATAATATACCCATAAATACGTTATTTTGATTCACAATAGAAATTAAAATAATTAATATAAAAATCAAGATTTAATAATTGATGCAAGAAGAGATATGGTTATGGATGGAGGAAAATGAGACTAAAGAGCTGTGGAAGCCAAAATTAGTAAAACAATGAGAATAGCCTTCTTCATTGTTATAACAACTCTCGATTTTTGGCTTTTCAAGGCTCATACAACACTAACCCATCGTCTCCATTTTTAATCTCGAGAGAGGCAAACACATAGTTGAATTGTATACTCCATTTATATTCATCTAATCCTATTTATAAGGTAAAAAAAAAAAACCAATTTAGGCACTCATCTTAAAGGTCGTCCGATCCAAATAAATATCTGGACGGTCCTCATTTAGTGTTTTTTATTTTTACTTTTTTAAAATAATTTTTATAACGATTAGATCAGCTTTGGGTACTGGTTCTTTTTCTATTTTTGGTGAACACTTTGGGTACGGGCTCCGTAGAGAGAGAGAGAGTTTTTTTTTTTGGCATCTTTAATTTAAGTCATCTTATTAACTTTATTATAGCAATACATACTTTTACTCTTAATTTATTGTTTTATAAATTGTTATTTTGTTGGAAAGGGTGTGTATATATATGTTAAATAGGCCGGGTAAGGTTGAAAACTTACTAAATTCTAATACAGAGGTCAGCATGTTAAAATTGTCTTATACATAGGACTACGAGAGGAGTTGATATTACAGAATTTCTATTTTGATTAAACTGCATTCTCAGATTTATTGCTTGATTAAGATTTTTAAAGAAACTCTTGCATTGACCAACCATTTTAAAATGTAAAGAATGTTGAATATTTTTTTTATCCTAAATATAAGACCCATTTTATAGTGACGGGAAGAATATGATTTATTCTTTCATCGCTATAACCAATGGTTAAAAAAAAAAAAGAGCTAAAAGAGAAATTAAAAGTAATTTATTTTCACGGCAAGGTCATAGGAAGACTTGCTTATTGACCCGCGAATGAAAACAGCATAGATGCTGTCACTAGGAAGTTGATAGGGGTCAGTGAGAAAAGGAAATGAGAGGGAAAGAGATAAATTATAATTATAAAATACAAAAATTTCCACCAATATATGTATTATTCATGAGGCTAGTCCAACTGCATAGAATATTATAACGTAA
Organism: Neltuma alba; assembly: GCF_004799145.2. Taxonomy (NCBI): domain Eukaryota; kingdom Viridiplantae; phylum Streptophyta; class Magnoliopsida; order Fabales; family Fabaceae; genus Neltuma; species Neltuma alba. The sequence continues at coordinate 229,075 of NW_021636907.1, read as the reverse complement.
TTTATTCTTTTATTTTGGACTGGTGGTACTAACTGTTGACATTTTTTTTTAAAAAAAAAAGAAGATATGATAATTAAACTGACTGGGTCGTGGGAAGACTAGCTCATTGACTTGAGAAAAGACAATTTAGACGCTGTTTCCTGGAAATTCATAGAGTCACTTTTAGAAAAACATGAGAGAGAAAGATGACAATTCATCTTAATTTTATAAAATTACCGTAGAATAAGATTAGTGTGCTACTTACCTGTTGGGAGATCGAATTATAAAGGACATTATCTGATTTCGGAAAAGTATTTCTGATTTCAGATTAAATTAGTATTTGAGGGACAAAGTAATAGTGGAGGAAAATGACTAAAGAAAGTTGGATAAATTGCCAACATTATATATTGATAGAACAAATTCCTTTATTACGACTAAGACTTATGGCAAACTCAATTATTTTAATATATTTTGATATCTTTTATATGGGTTTTTTCAATTTAATTGGTCCCTTTTTGCCTTAATTGATTTAATTTAATTTATTTTGAATAATTATTTTATAGGGGTAAAATTGTCATATTTTGGTTTAATTGTGAGTAATTGGTTTTTTTAGGACAATTAATGCTACCTTATTTTTAAATTTTGTTTGTAGGTTTTTGGAAGTTTAAAAATAAAAATAAAAAAAAAAAAAAAAAAAAAAAAATATAACAATAATAAAATAATAAAAGGGGAGAGCAAAACGCAACGTTTTGCCCTCCCCCAACCTAAGATTCTATAATCACTCGCACGCGCAAGGGGGGAAGAAGCGGAACGCGAGGGGGGCACCAGCGACGGCGGAGAAGAGAGGGAGAACGAAGGGGAGAGAGGCGACCGAGAGTGAAGGACCAGAGCTTAACAACGATCACACCTCCAGATTCTGTTTCTTCACTTCAAATCATCATCTTCCATATTCACCGAAATCCATCATCACCGGCGCCTTCACCTTCTTCTTCTCCTGGGCGCAGCAAAACCAGCAGGCTCGACGGCGTCGTCTTCTTCTTCTTCACTGCTGCCAGCAACGAAGAAGAAAGAAATCATTCATCGTCCATCGTCCTCCATGGCCTGTAGCAGCTGAATATAGCAGTCCTCGTGGCAATCCGCGGCTAAGGCTGTAATTCTCCAATTCCATAACAATGGCAGGAGCTCAAATCATTAAAGGGGAGTTTTAGTTGCTTTAATTTCCTGTCTAATAATTATTTAACAATTCCTAGGTCTTAGGATAGTTATTCTGATTATTAGAAAATTTTTATTGTTTAATCTGATTATATTTGGAGATTATTGTGACTGGATTATTGTTTAGCATTTGACATTGGGCTGTTTATAGCTTTGATTTCAATTATAATGTTGTGGCTATGACATTTGTATTGATTTTGGAGTTAATATATTGTGATTTTCTAAGGTAACTTGGAATTTTGGATCATATTGTCTCTTGCTAGCTTTAATTCTGTTAGTTTGGATTTAAGAGTTCTAATTAAGCATTGGTTTTTAGCATCCTTAATCCCATTTTACTATTCTGGTTGCAGTTAGTAAGTTGGGATTTTAGGAAAATATTTTGTGGCAACTCGAGGTGGCTCGGTTGTTGGATTAAAAGCTTAATTATAATTTTTAATTCATTCTTTTTAACTCCCACATCTTTTAGAGTGATGATTGCCTGCGTTGTTGAATTGGATGATTGATTTTTATCAGTGTTATTTGTGTGTTTCATTTTCATTTCTTTTATCTTCATTTATTTCAATCATTTTCATATATAAAAAAAGGGTATTTTAATTTTAATTTAATTCAAGGCATTTAATTAGCAATTTTTCAAAATAAAAAATTCCTTTTATAGTTTACGTTACTTGCAATTATTTACTAGGATTTAATTTTATTTTCGGCTCCTCAAAGTGAATACGACCCGGATTGTACAGTATATTGTATTAATTCAGTTAATTTTTGGAGTAACCCTAAAGCGACAATGAAGGGAAGTTAACTTCAATGGCTCATACTTGTGACAGATAATAAATAACCGTTGCATATCCCTCATAGTTTCTTAAACAAATTTGTAATGAAAAGCACATGAAATTTCATCATTAAAAAAAAAAAATTTGTGACCGGACGTGTCTGCACTAAGTCAGTAGCAAATGCCCAAATTCGGCCGAAGTTCATCTCAAATTCTCTCGTAAATCCGTTTTAAACTTCTGTGATTTTTTTTCTTCCGGTGGCGTGAGATAAAGACAACAATACTAAAATGACTTCTATCCTCATTTAGTGTTCATCATAGCGATGAGCACGGTGTGCTCATCCCTAATGATGCAATCTAAACCATTTAAAATTTAATATAAATGGTTTAGATTTAAAATTTTTAATATAAAATTTTTTAGTGATAAATTTACTTTTTAAAAAAGAAGAATCTCATATAAAAAGAAATTTAAAATTACTAAACTCTAAATAAAGAATTTTTACAAAAATATATTATTATCTACTAATCTAGTATTATCAAAAATTTAAATTCAATTTGGACCATCCAAAATTAATCTTGATGGTCCAAACTGCAATGAGCACTTCATGCTCATCAAATTAATAAAAGAACTTGAGCTAGTGACTAAAAGAAGTTAAAATACGGATAAAAAACGTTTTTCCCATGAAAAAATTGCACTTAATTCGTCTCACAGATTTTGAGGTCACGGAATTGGATCACTCATCCCTGAGAAATTCTCATCAAAATCATTTTGTCAGGAAATTTCTTACATATTAGAATCCTAATATTCAAACTCATGTTCCATGATATTAATTGGACTTAATTTCCCTCACTTGCTCCCCCCCCCCTCTTTTTTATTTCTCCATTTGAATATCCCAAAAACTTAAAGCAGAGAAGTAACTCTCTGAATTAACTAATTAATTATATATTTCTCACACTCAAAATCACATGGAATTCATGAGCAACCTTTACATCGGCTTCCCGTGACAATGAAATCTCCGCAGGAAGACATTATTATTGATCTTGAAAAGTGAAATGATAATCAAAAGCTGCAACAAGCTACACATACACATGACACAAAAAACAGAAACAGTACTGTTTCTAATGAAAAATTAAGAGAGAATTATTACTATGAGATATCGAGAAGGCGATTTAGTTACCAAAAAATTCTAAGGATAAGTTAATAACAAAAACCTGTCATTATTTTCTATATTAAAACTTGTCATTATATGTTCCTGAAATAATTGTTAGAGTTTCAGATGACTAAATTTCTTCTTTAGGATCTTAAAATAATTCTCCCACAAATTAATAGGAAGCTATAGAAGATATTAGAAAGAAGACAGCAATTTATTTAATAATGGTCCTTCCAAGCAAAAGGACTATATTTATATTATTATCTGCATATACTTTAGACGTATCATTCATATATTTCTTATCCGTGGTTGGAGAAGCTACCCCTGTCATTTCTGCATATACTTATATACTACTTTCGGTCTTAATTATAAGATTTTATTTGTAAAATATAAATAGAATCTTATAATTAGAATGGAGATAATATTTTTCATACTTACAAGTGCATGGAATTCAGGGGCAACGTTAACCTCGACTTCCCATGAAATCTAGGCGGGAAGACATTATTCTTTAAAAGTGAAATGATAATGAAAAGCTGTCACAAGGCACCCGTAAACACACTTGGCACAGAAACAGGACAGCAATTTATTTACTTATAATGCTCCTAAAACTACAAAGTGGGTCTTATATTTAAAATTAGGGAGTATTACATTACAAAATTGATCTTATATTTAAAACCAGAGGAGTATTACTAATACTACTAATATATGTATCATTGACATATTTCTTTTCCTTCTTCGTACAATCACGGCTATAGTAATCGCACGGAGCTTTTGGAATTGGGATTGATGGAACAAGGCACTGAGGATTACGAAAACCAGGAGGACATTTTTCAACAGACCTATTCCTATACGTCGCTAGCGAGGTTAGCCATGCCCTTTCTGCATTGTCATCATATATATAATATTTACATACACATATCAATGTAACATATCAATTTTTAATAATATGTTCACATGTCACAACGAAAAATAATCAAAGGTTATTAATACAATTTTTAATTCATGAAATTTGATATCATTTTTATTTTAGTCCTTAAAATTTGAAATTAGTTTTGGTTCTTAAAATTTACTCCGTTCGTAAATGTTAATCCAAGTGAGTTTAAATTGTGTTAAATATTGCTGATTTGGCACAAACATCATTAATTTTGATGATGTGGTGATGATTGGGTAAGATGAGCTGACACTTGTAGTTTATGTGGATATATGGGGAAAACAAAAGAAAAGGCTTCGAAACGCAAAGCAAAAGGAGAGCAGCAACATTTCTTATCAATATTTTTGCCATATAAGCTACAAGAATACCAACTCATCTTACTTACACTGTGCAACAAGAATGCCAACTCATCTTACTCCACTGTTAAACTTATAGGGGCTAATATTTATAGGTGCAGTAAATTTCAGGTACAAAAGTTATTCGTTCTAAATTTGAGGGACCAAAAATAAAATAAAGTCAAATTTTTAAAAGCTAAAAGTTGTATTAACCCAATAATTAATTAATACTTATCTTATCTTTAATGCAAAAACTTTTTAACTACTTTAGATAAATTAAGAGAGTTAAATAAATTAATTCTAACAAATGTGACTTGATTTCCTTAAAATACTGATCTCATAAAATATTAGATGACATGTCAATTCATGAGTAAGATAAATCAACTTAAAAAAAATCATAAATATGAGAGATGAAATTGATTAAGCTCTTACATATATTATTAAAGTCAACTCTCTAATTAGCTTCTATATTTATGACAGGAGGAGTACAATAATTTCATAATTGAGGCAATTTAGTCACATATAGTAAATGAGATAGGGGAAAAACATAAAGAAGCAAAACAAATCAAGTTGAAGTTGTTACCAAGTAATAGACGTGCTTGAGTGGAAGAGGAAAGGAAGAGAAATAATGTAGAAACCCAGATGAGAAAAGAAACTAGAATAGCCTTCTTCATATTTACAGCCACGCACACGCATATAACTCCTTTAATTTGGCTTTTGTATATGCTTGCACTACACTTAACCTTCCCCTCTATTTATAGAGGCCTACGAGAGAGGAGCACAATTGAAATAAAGGGCTTTCTGTTTTTTTTTTGCCAGAGAAACAAATAATAAAGGGCTTTCAGCTGGTACAAATAAGTATAATTGATTTGTATTATATGCTCTTCAACATATTGGTTTCTCCCACCCACCGATTGCTTTTATCCTCTTGCACAGTCACAACCACACTTCCTAAATTTGATTTGTTTCATTTACAATAAAAAATGTAGTCCAAATCTTAATTTATCCCCTAGCTTGCATCACCCCTTGCGACATCCTAATTCCTTGTAACTAGTTTGCTACTCACTAGGGCTAAATTAAATTATTATTTGAATAACCAGGATGAGAACTAAGGAATATTTATATTTCTGGACTAAAATTTAGATTTTATTAGAATATGTGATTATACTTAAAACCTTGGATTTGCATAACTCGTTTTAAACTTCAGAACATTTTAATGTGAAACTTAGTTCTTTTAAAAAATAAAAATAAATTAAGAAAAACATCTCGGAGCCAGTGCCGGATCAATAATAAAGATTGGGTATCAGAAAATGGTTATATTTGCGGCACCATGGCTTCTGGACCTGATCCCATATATATGGGCCAGGCCTGTCTATTTCCTAGCTCTGACAATTAACTAAATAAATAGATATCTGTATCTTATTTTTAAAAACACTTTTTGGGGACCTAATTGTTATTAAACCGTTGTTTTAAACGTCATTCGCTGGCTAATTTGCGATCCAAGCAATTTCTTCTTTCATTTTAATCCGATCATAGTATCGTACAAATTATTGCTTTATATATATTTATATTAAAAAGTCATAATATATATTTATTTATATTAAAGAGTAAAAAGTAAAATACATCAACTCCCCTCTATTTAACCTAAATTACAAAGACCTCATTTTTATTTTAGAAACTTATATGGACCTTCTTTAAAATCAAAATATCTATTGCACAAACTTCTTTTCTACTTTTGAGATTCAACTCCTATCCACCAATCCGTTAGTTAACCATTAAATCATAGGATTTGATCCATTATTTTGACCAAATTACCCCTTCTTAATTACTAATAATTATCATTTAGTGACATATCATACATCTATATTTAAAATTAAAAAATAATTTTAATAAATATTTTAATATTTTTTTGTTATACTATTGAATTGATTACCATATTATAAATTTTATTAATTTTATAAATACAGATTTTTATTTTACAATAAATCTTGTTGATTTATTTAAACTTACTTGTGATGTAATTTTTTTAAATATATATTAGTAAAAAGTGTCTTGTAATCGTATATATTTATTTTCAATAAAATTATAAAGTTATGTCTTAATTTGTTAAATTTAGTAAAAATATTAAATAGATTATTAATAAATATTAATATTAAAAGATAAACCATATATTTAATATAATGAGGGGTAAAGTAGGAAACAAGGTTTATTCTAATATTTTTTTAATTAAAAAATGTACGTAAAGAATCTTATTAGAATATTCTTTAATGATATTAATGGTTTTGACTAAAATATATGTTATCAAAATAGATGGAAGATCTGTGTAATTAAAGCAAAACAGAAGAGTGGTCATAATATTTTACTTAAAAGTAAAAATCTGACTTGACTTGGTCGTACCTTATCTTCAACATTGGCCCCTCCCATGCATTCACTGCCTTCTATCATTTTCAACAGTCACACCCACCATTCCTGAATTCCTTTCATTTACAATCAAATATTGGCCAAGTTGTGGGAGTCTTTTCATTTACCAACATCTCTCTTAAATCTTTCTAAATAGTTTAATTTGTGTTGTGAATCATCTTATTTGAGTTGTTCATCCAATCATTAACATTTAATTTTTCTCTCTATAGAACCTCAAATGGAGTTGTGTATTCTTATATAGTTCTTATAAATTGCGTAATTTGTCTTATAAGTTTTCTTATTTCAGATGTTCATGCAATCCTTAAATGGATTCATGAATTGCCACATACCCTTTGTAACTTGCCTAATTTATATTGTAAAGCCTTATTCCAGTGGTTCATTCAATCCTTGGCATTTAATTTTCTTTTCATAAAACCTTAAATAGAGTTGTGAATTCCTATATGCTTTTTGTAAATTACCTAATTTGTATTGTAAATCATCTTATTTTACCGGGATACTTAAATTTGTTTTTGTCATATATATAAAAATCTATATATTTCCTTTGCATTATGGGGTTAAATGAATGAATGGCTTGGTAGTTATAATTTTTTTGGTTTATGAGTTCAAATTCTCTAATGATCTTATTTGCAAAAAAATTTCCAGTCACTAGAGCTTTGGCAATCGGCCTCGGTGCTGGAAGTTGGAGTCAGCTAGCTGGCCACCAGAGCTTTGGTGGTGATTGATTTTTTTTTCCGAAATAATATAAGGCATAATTGTCTTTTCATCCATAACAATTAATTTCATTTTGGTCAAAGAAAGTGCAATGAAGTTTTAGAATGTTATGGGGGTTGTTGGAAAACAAATTTATTTAGAAGGGACTAACTGAAAATTTTCCCTCTTTAAATTGATCAAAGTGCCTTTGGTGAAAGATTCATAAACCTATCGGTCATTTATTGGCTTAGCTTCGGTTTATATATGCTGGTTAAAAAAAAAAAAAAGCTTCCGTTTATATAGAAATTAAACTGATTATTAATACACACATTTAAAGTTTAGACGCAATTTTAATTAATAAAAATTTCATTATCCCTTAGTTCCATTATACTTGTTATTATATTATATATGATTATATTTTTATAATATTATATATAATTACTTGTTATTATATTATATGTATAAACACAATTTCAATTGATAAAAAGTTCACTTTTTCATTGCATATATGGGTTAGATTAATTTTGTCAATTAATTTATTATTTATATGAACAGAGTTATTGCATATTTTGGCAAAAAAACATTCATATTATATATATATATATATATATATATTGATCGGATGATTTTGTCTCTTCGTTTATTATTCTTATCTATTCCCATGTTGGCTGTAATTCAACTAATATGCCTGTGCATCATTTTTTCTTAATTATATACCAAACAAATTCTCGTAATCATTCCATGTTCTCCGATTCAGAGAACCAAACGGACTGTAAGCGAAATACAACCGTACTTCCTGCAGAGAAAGCCAAGTCGGGAATAGAGATGTTATTCTTCAAAAGAGACAAGTGAAATCAAAAGCTGCAACAAACATATACACACAACCCAGAAATTAAACAGTACCTAAAAGTTTTAAATACAATTATTACATACGTTCCCTGCTAGCTAGAAAATATAAGAAACATAATTATCATCATACTCCTCCGGTTCTAATTATAAGACCCAATTGACTTATTTGAGGAGATTAAGGAAGTAAGTTAAGTTGGTTATTTATAATAAATAAGTATTGTTATTTCTAAAATATCCTTGCTAATTAAGTATATTGGCTAAAACTATCATTATTAGAAGGATTATCTTGGAAAAAAATGCATAAATATAAGAGAGAAAATGGATTGGGTCTTATAATTAGGACCAAATAAAAAGTCAAATTGGGTCTTATAATAAGGACCGGAGGAGTATCTAATTATTTATTGTTATTATATCTAATTCCCAGGTGGTCGACAGCCTCGGACATAGATTGAGCATGGAGGGCTCGGAGGCTTCGTCTTTGGCATGCAAGAAGTATATCTTCTACTAGGAGAACATGGAACTGCTGGCTTATTTCTTATTGGTGCTCCCCCAGTAACTGACTCTACCCTTTCTGCATATTATCATCATATCATATGTATATCTTGGCAAAATAAATCTTAATCAAGGCAATACAAGAGAGTCACAGTAAATGAGATTGGGAAAAGGATAAGAAGCTGCAAATTCAAAGGAAGAAGTTACGTTGTTACCTGATAATGCTCGAGCATGAGTGGAAGAGGGAAGGCAGAGAAATACGGAAACCAGAATAATAAAAGCAATGAGAATAGCCTTCTTCATTGTGAGAGTGTAGAGAGTGAAAGAGAGGGCACAATGCACTCCAGTAATTTTGTATGCTCACACTTCGCTGCTCTATCACTTATTTATAGTCTCTACTCTACCGAAAAATAAAAATCAAAAGCAAAGAAATTGTGAGAAAATCCCAAAATATCTTTAAAATTACACATGAGAAATAAGATCAGGGTTAAAATTATTATATCTTTACCCCCCTTTTTTTTCAATTACTACAAACAGGCAAGCTGAAGCCTGAGAAACGTCAAAATAAATCAGTTATGATGAGTAAGATTCTCCTCCATCCTCCCCTTCTGATCTATAAGCACCTCTGCTTGACTAGTCTGGGTTAGTAGATTAGAACCCTTTGGTCAGTTCCCATGTGGGCTTCTCGTCCAAGCATATCAGCACACTTTAAAATATCTCCCTTTGCATATTTTATTTAAAAATTATTAGTTAAAAATTTCAAATTAGAACCCCTTGGTCAGTTCCCATGTGGCTTATCAAAAAAACCATGAAAGATTTCTAAAAGTTGACTTATAAATAAAGACTAAATTATATTGGCAAAGGATATGACCAAAATATAAGTATATTTTTAAGAAATTGCCAATATCAATATACACTCGTCTGTTGTTATTTTATTCTTATTAAATATTTTATATATTTTAATAATAATTAAATATGTTAAAATAATACAAGAAGTTATTCTAATGGAGAAAGTTATACTTTGAAGTGATCTTATGTGACTCAGCGCAATTGACTTTAGACAAGAGAAAACAAAATATAATAAAATCGATCTGTCCCACATGTCCCTTTAAAGAAAAGCACATGAATTATCAAAGTATGAAGCAAAAATACGTCCACAAATTCCATTATCAATTATTCAATCCTTTGCCTTGTCTTCTTCCTCACCCTTAACCTCTTTCTCAGAAAAAGAAGACTCAGAAATATCCCGCCTGGCCCTACCTCTCTTCAATTCCCCGGCAGATCTCCACTACCACCTTTCATCGTCTTTGCCAAAACAAAAGAAAAATTACCCGCAGAGAAGTAACTGTATTGATTAATTAATAAATTAATTAATAAAGAAGCCAGGAGGCCTCTTCTTTATTTCAAGTAGAACAGCAGCACATAAACTTAAGAATTATATATGTCTCACGTACACTCAAAATTATATAGAATTCATGAGCAATCTTTACCTGGACTTCCCATGAAATCAAGGTAGTAAGACATTATTCTTCATAACAAAAGTAATCATTAAAAGCTGCAAACACATATGTATGACTTATTTAGGCAGCTCTAGAAAGGTACCGCCTCTAATTCTTAATATAAAACCTAGTTGACTAATTTGAGAAGATTAAAGAAGTTACAAAATTATTTAATTATAGCATATATTGTATGATCTTTCTAACACATTTATGTGTATTATTAGATTATATATCAATTTATAAGTGAGACGAATTGCTTTAAAGGGACAACATCATGAACATAAAATGGCAGTTGCTGAGATGAGCATGTTGAGATGGATGTGTGGTCATACAAAAAAAGACAAGATCCATAACAAACATATAAGAGGAAAAGTTGGAGTGGTTGCCATTGATGAGAAAATGGTAGAAAACCGATTGAGATGGTTTGGTTACGTGCAAAGAAGGCCTTGGGATACGCTGGTAAGAAGAGTTGCGCAAACAGTATGAAGTCCTCTAAAAAAAAGTAGAGGAAGGCCAAAGACAACGCTTAATAAAGTTATTGAGAGAGATCTTTCAATTAACAATCTATCCAAATATTTGGCTTTGGATAAGGCTCCATGGTGTCGTGCAATCCATATAGCTGACCCCACCTAGCAGGATAAGGCTTTGTTATTATTGTTATAAGTGAGATGAATTAGTTGAAAAAAAAAACTATAAGTATAAATACTTTAAAGTAATTTAGTAATTTTCTTAATCTCTCTCAATTAGTCAATTGAGTCATATGATGGGGTAACATCAGAAACAAGACAGCAACTTATTTGAAAAAAGACCGAAATTAAGACCACATGGAGCTTTTGGAATAGGGTTTGATGCCGGAACGGCAATGAGTATTACGACGAGAACCAGGAGGACATTTCACTCCCGGCTTATCCATATCCATCATCGGCGAGTCTTCCCATGAACATTGATCTGCATCGTCATCACCATATAATATTGACATATCAGTTTAGTATGCTCACATATCACAACGGAATCTAATTTATTTTTTTATATTTCAGCTTGATCCTAAATATAAGATTTTAATCTACTTTGTCTTTTATAGTTATTTATTTATTTTTTAAAATAGTCTCTATGATAATTGCACACGATAAAGTATTTATATTCTAATGCAGATTAATAAGAATATTTTAAAAAATTTAACATTTATTTATTATAAATAACTAACTTAATTGATTTTTTAATATTTATAAATTAGTTGTCTAACTCTTATATTAAAGACAAGATGCAATGTAATTTATTCTTCCCTTTTTATCCACTCCAATCATACAAACAATTGCTTCATATATATTATTAAAAAAAATCTAAATTGACTTACTCGTCCCTTCAACCTTGGCGTCTCTGGGATATCCGCCTGTTGCTTTTCATTCGTTTCAACCGTCAGTCAGTCACAACTACCTTCTTAAATTTAATTCTTGTCCTTTACAATTAAATATTGTCGAAATTTTAATTCGTTCCCTGCTTTGCATCAGCCCTTGTATTATCCCTCCCTTCACTATTCCTCATGTTATCCTCTTTATTAATACTTTATATATATGATGCGTAGATTTTCTTAGTGCAAGAATATGATCACTACCAGAAAAAAAGCTTTTAACGATGATTATCAAGGGTTTTTTATGACGGTTTTGGAGGCGAAGTGGATACAGTCGACGTTGAAATGTAAATAAAACACAGTGGTTGCAAGATTTTCGATGACAGTTCTGTAAAAAACCGTCATAGACAATTAAATTTTTACGACGGTTATTAATAAAACCGCTGTTTAAACTTTACTTTCCACGATGATTCTTTAAAAAACCGTCGTGGAAAATTGATCTTTCCATGGCGGTTTTATTAATAACCATCGTGGCAAATTGTTTTAACGCCAGTTATATAAAGAGTGTTCAATTGGCTTTTTTTAAAATAAAAAAAAAGAGGGCACTGTGATAAAAAACAAACGTAACATTTTTAAGTTCCATTTTAATGCACGTGAGCCGATATGAAATTATTAAAATTAGAGTCACTGATTTATATCTTTTTGAAATTTTAAGAATTTTTTTTGGGGATTTTTTCTATACTCTGCAAGTTGGCAAATAAAGAAAAATATATTTATAAGTTATTTATAGTCCTGAATAAGAAAAGAGAGAAGGCAAATTAAAGTTAGAATTTAAGGCTTTTTTGGCCCAAAAAGGAAACTGATTTTTAATGCATATATATAATTGAGCTTCACATAATATCCACATATCTATATTTCGGTGCGTGATATAAAGCTGTACTCTTGCCAATATATGAATAGTCAGCTCATTTTTTCTTTTATATAACTGATTGATTGATTGATAATTCATTGATTGCGTCCAAATCCGCAAGGTATTTAGTCGACTTAACCACTACATAAAGCACATGCTCACATTTTAATTAGTCGTTTTGTCCTCCATATATATGAGCTAAATAATTAATTTATAAAAATTAAAAAATTATTTATTATTTATGAAAAATGTGTACTAATATTAATTTTCTAAAATATTCTTTTTAATAATTTGTCTTAAAAACTACTCTATTGATGTAAAATTCTTTTAATATGTACAAAAAATAAAGAGGGTTTGAAAAAACATTATAAATTAAAGAGATAAAATTAATTAAGAGTGTATATTTAAAATGAGACAATTTATCCTTTTAATTTTAACCAATTATTTTAAAATTACAAATAATTGCTTGATATTTAGAGAAAAGCCCAAACTGACGTACGTAGTTATCAAAGGAATTTGCGCCAGGCGGCATAACCGCATATGGTCGATCAAACAAATTGCCCACAAGACTTGAAAGCAAGATATTTTATTTCGACGACAAGTCTATTTAGTATTTTTTTTAATACAATTTAAATATACACACGTATATAAATATATCAATATCATATCTGAGCTCTACTTGAGAAAATCCTGGGGAGAAGCATAATTTTGTTTTGTCCTTGAGAAACTGGAATTTCTCCTCCAAATGATAGACAAAACATGCGACACAACTCACCAAATATTTTGTCGATCTTGATTCATAGCAAAGAAATGATGCAGTTGTAACATCACATGATAGCTGATTCCATTGCGGATAAAATAAACTAAATTTTTGCATCTAAAGTTCTTATCGTAGCTAGAGAGTTATGGAATTTTCTTACCACTCATCAAATAATCGAAAGCAAAACTGCTCTATTGTTTCCCCTGCGAAGATTATTTGTTCCAACAGTGTGACACCTTTCATTAGGCCAAAGACATCTCCAATAGCAAATATTAGTAATCTTGGACCCCAAACCGTAGAGAGGCTGAAATGTAATCCTCAATTCAGCAATTAACTCTTGTGGCATTAATTCAAAATAGGAATACTCCTACAGGGTTATTTTGAATGAATTATTGACTATGTTAATTCTATTCCCCACTGAGAATCTTCGAAACAAATATGTACATCCCTCTTTTAAGATACCACCGAGTCGTCTAATGAGATCTTTACGCCTTGTAGTTGCCAAAACCATGTCACCCTATTACACAAAGCACACCCTTATAATCACTGGATTGTATCTATGCCTTGCATCAAAAGTCTAAAACAACAAAGTTCACAATTTATTCTTGTAATAGGTCAATGAATAGACTTCATACCTTTTTGTCACAGATAAACAAAGTTCACAATTTATTCTTCTCAATGAATAGACTTCATGCCTTTTGTCACAGATAATACAATTGAAAGCTATAGTTGCATCATCAGCTAAGTGAGAAAGATTCCATGTCACAGAGAGCGCTCGTGCACATATTGTCCAGTAGGTATGCTTATCCCAGACACTCAAAAACATGGAGACATCCCCAAATGTCATTCCCAACCTTGGAGTGGGACGCTTCACTATTATGGGTGCAAACATTTCATTTTGAAATTGAAAGGATATTTGTCCATTTATATAGGTCAGTTTTCAAGGTGCCCCCGCCAAAAATAATGCGGTATTTTAATTAGTGAGGACGAAGAGTCATTCTCGTTAGAAGACTCGTTATCCTAGGAAGACATGCAGTCATATGGCCCCTTGGATAGAATGAAGCGGTCAGTCATATGCCCCTTTGCTCTTATCCAAATCAATTGGCTATTAATCGAATTAATTGTCTAGTAACCATCATGCTATGCATTTAACATCTTATCGAGAAATATGTGTAAATTTGACAGGTGGACCAATCACAAAGCAGTCACAAGGTTTATAGGTTATATAGATAGATAGATAGACAGATAGATATAAGTACCTTAAACACAAAAAATGGTAAACATTTGTTAATATGAAATATTTTAAAAATGTTGGGATAACGAATTCCATTTATGTATGAAGAGTCATTTCTTGAACATTTAGAGTGAGAAGTGTCCACTTTCTTTAAATGTTTTTAACTGTTTTCTCGTAGGGTTCAGCTCGTGAGAAATTTTCCAGGGGGATGATTAGAGAAAACTAAATTGAGCTACTTGCATAAGTAGAAAAGATGGCCAGATAACATTTAAATAATATAAAAGATAAAATTGAACGCATTACTCAAATATGCTATCCTTAACTAACTTAATTTTATCACTTTTAATTGATCTAATTTTAACATTTTTTTTCCTCAAGTGATGCAATAAATTCAATAATTCAAGATTTGGACCATTTCCCTCGGTTTTTCTTTTTCTTACCAGAAGTAACTCTATGAATTAACTAGTTAAAAAGATAGAAGGCCAGGAGTGGAGTTAATTCTTTATTTCAACCACAACACCAGCACATAAATTTAAGAATTACATAATTCTCACACACAAAGGTACATAGAATTCATGAGAAACCTAAACCTCGACTTCCCATGAAATAATCTAGGCACGAAGACATTATTCCTCAAAAGATAAATGATAATCAAAAGCTGAAACAACACACATGACACAGAAACATGAGAGTAATTTATTTAATAATGGATTATTAGGAGATTGTTATGATCTTCCACCAAGCAAAAGGACTATATATTATTATTATACCTTATACTTATCATTCATATATTTCTTTTATTTCCTACTTCTTGCAGCCATGCCTACTATAGGGATTGCAAACTTTTGGAGTTGGCTTTCGTGGTGGAAGGCAATTAGAATAAGAACCAGGAGGACATTTTACTGCAGGCTTATTCTTCTCCGGCGTTGGCGAGGTTACTGATGTCCTTTCTGCATCGTCATCATATATAATATTTACATACAAATATCAATATAACATGTTCATCTGATTCTATTTATAGAAGTCATGTGATTAAATTTTTAACATGCATGTACTGTTTTACTCTTTGTTTATTATTGCCTATAAATTATTATTTTCTTGAAAGGTGTATGTACTATATAAAGGTAAAGTAAGAAAAAAAAAAGCTATGAAAAAGTTAATAAAACTTCAGGAAAACATATGTTGGAAATAAAAGATTTATGAATGGGACCGTAGGAATATCAATTTAATGTATTCAGAAATGGAAAAAAAAAAAAATTAGCGTAATAGTAATTTCATAACTGAGGCAAGATGCTAGTCACAGTGAATGAGATTGTAAGATGATGACGACGATTATGATGATAAAGCAGCAGAGCAAACGAAGTTGAAGTTGTTACCTTGTAATAGACGTGCATAAGTGGAAGAGGGAAGGGAGAGAAATATGGCAGAAACCCAAACGAGAAAAGCAATTAGAATAGCCTTCTTCATATTTTACAGCAATATATGACTCTTGTGATTTGGCTTTTGTATATACTACACTTACTCTTCCTCTCTTTTATAGTCTCTAGGAAAGAGGGGCACGGTTGAAATAAAGGGCTTTCAATTGGTACAAGTTTGACTTGGTCGTAAAAGTTCTTCACTATTGGTTTCTCCTAGTTCCCGCCCACCTAAATATTTTGCTTCCAAGAATACTAGCTAATTAGTGATTATCTAATGAATTTCTTCTTTCATTTAAATCCAATCAGAATATGAACTATTGTTTGATATTCTATTTCCTGTTTTTAATATAAGACTTATTTAATTAATTTAAAAAAATTAAATAAATCAAATAAATTACTTAATTATAATATATATATGTTACATAATATCTTTAAAATATCTATGCATATTATTGGATTATATAGTAGTTTATAAATTAAGTAAATTGGTTTTAAAAAATATTAAATGCATATATTTCAAAGAAATTTATTTAGTTTTTTTAATGTTTCTAAATTAATTAAAGGAGTTTTATATTAAGAATAAGAGAGAGCATATTAAAAAGGGGAAAAAAATTTTAAATTGACTTGGTCGTACCTTATCTTCAACACATGGGTCCCCCTACCATTTGCTTTTCATCTCATCCTAAATTCAATTCCTTCCAAATTGTAGGAACCTTCTAGCTCAATGACGCTTAAGTGCCTCTACTTTGACGGTGACTCCAGAAAGTTGCTTTTAAAATTTTCTTTTTCTAGTGATTAACGATAATAAAGTTTCCATTGTTACTTCTTGAAATGCTTTTGCTTTTACCATTTCTCTGCCAATTGCCCAAATAAATGATAGAATAAAAGAAGCTTTATTTATTGACTGTATATAGACTGACTTATACTCCATCTAATATAAATATAGATGAGCTAATTAAAGAATTTGTTTTGATTTTAAATATAATATCTTGATTCATTTCTTCTCACAAATTTATACTTATTTTTTCAAATAATGCTAATGATTGCATATGGTACTAGTGTCAACGCTTAGGGATTACAATTGATGATATTAATTTTTTTTCCAAAAAAAAATAGAGGGATGTTCTAAAATGAGTGGGTTGTTGGAGGAGGAGCTCAATGACTGGGGAATGATGTTGTTTCAAGCACATTGAGAGTCATTTAGTTAAAAAAGGATGAGAGAGAAAGATAACATAATTCATCTTTCTTTTTTTATTTTTCCCAACTACTTCCTCGTCTTCCTCCCCTACTTTGTAATGCATGTGAGCCGATATGAAATTATTAAAATTAGAGTCACTGATTTATATCTTTTTGAAATTTTAAGAATTTTTTTTGGGGAGTTTTTTTCTATACTCTGCAAGTTGGCAAATAAAGAAAAATATATTTATAAGTTATTTATAGTCCTGAGTGAGAAAAGAGAGAAGGCAAATTAAAGTTAGAATTTAAGGCTTTTTTGGCCAACAAAGGAAACTGATTTTTAATGCATATATATAATTGAACTTCACATAATATGTAGTTATCTGCATATCTATATTTCATATGTGATATAATGTTGTTCTCTTACCAATATATGAATAGTCAGCTCATTTTTTCTTTTATATAACTAATTGATTGATAATTCATTGATTGCGTCCAAATTCGTAAGGTATTTAGTCAACTTAATCACTACATAAAGCACATGCTCACATTTTAATTAGTCGTTTTGGTCCTAAATCTATATATGAGCTAAATAATTAATTTATAAAAATTAAAAAATTATTTATTATTTATGAAAAATGTGTAATAATAGTAATTTTCTAAAATATTCTTTTTAATAATTTGTCTTAAAAACTACTCTATTGATGTAAAATTCTTTTAATATGTACAAATAATAAAGAGGGTTTAAAAAAATTATAAATTAAAGAGATAAAATTAATGAAGATGGCATATTTAAGAATGAAAGGAGGATAATTTATCCTTTTAATTTTAACCAATTATTTTAAAGTTATAAATAATTGCTTGATATTTAGAGAAAAGTCCAAATTGAAGTACGAAGTTATCAAAGGACTTTGCGCCAGGCGGCATACCCGCATATGGTCCATCAAACAAATTACCGACAAGACTTGAAAGCAAGATATTTTATTTTGACGACAAGTTTATTTAGTATTTTTTAATACAATTTAAATATACGCACGTATATAAATATATCAATATCAAATCTGAGCTGAAACTTTATTCAAGTATAAGATGGTATTGCTGCTGAGACAACTAGTAATTAATTGGGTTCACATGAAAAATTTTAGGATAAAAAATTTCAGTTATATGAAGAATAGTTTCTTGAAAATTACTAAACAATAATGAAAAGACAATATATGGATAAATAATTAAAGTGACTTGTGAGTTTTTTTTCCAAAAAAAAAAAATTTCCGACTTCTTTGTGTGGATATTATGCAAATAAATTTCTTTACACTCAACATTTTAATTTGTGATAAAATTATTAGCTGACGTTTATATATAAAATGCACTCCGTATGTTTCTTGTTATAAGCAACAATTTCTTTTACTTTTAAGTATAAAATAAATTTTTTTATCTAAAATTTTAAATTAGCTTTTTGTTTTGTTTTCACTCTCTTTAAAAATAGATGCTACTTATAATTTATCTGTGATAAATTTTCACTCATTATCTCTCATGTACCCTTTTATAAGCAATAGTATAATTAGAATATATATATTACATATATATTTATTATTTTTAATTAAATTTAACTAATATTTTGAACTACTTGATTTTGTCAGTTATTTTTTATAAAAATAAATGGAACAAGTAACGTGATTCTTTTCTTTTTGTCCCTCCCTTTTTCATTGACATTGTCTATATATTTAATAAAAGGATAATTAATCCACAGCTCCTTATAGTTTTAACTAATTTTGAATCAGGTCCTTATAGTTTTTTTTCTTTTTATCAAGTCCTTATAAGTTCACCTTATTTTTAATTAAGTCCCTGAATTTTTTATTCTTTATTTTATAAATTTTAATAGTACTATTATATAAACATAAAATAGTGTATATTATTTAATATTAGTTTATAAACAATAATATTCTAAAGATATTGAATTATTATAATGATTTTAATTTTTTCAGAAAAAAATTAATTGTTCTAAAAAAATTTCCTGAATTAATTAATTCTATTACTTTTTTATTACATAATTATTAATTTAATTTAATTATTAATATTTTATATTTCAGTATTAATCTATTTAATTAAGCTTATATTTAATTAATAAATAAAAATTAAAACTACATGGACCTGATTAAAAATTTAGTGAAATTATAAGGACTTAATTAAAAGAAAAATAAATACAAGACCTAATTAAAAAAAGGTAAAAGTATAAGGATCTGATAAAAAGAAAAAAAACTATAGGGACCTGATTCAAAATTCGTTGAAACTATAAGAACTTGCGGATTAATTAACCCTTTAATAAATTTTCAACTTTACACTATTAAGTATGCATACTTTAAAAGTTAAATAATATACACAAACATTTAATGAGGGATAACAAGGGAAACTAATGTTAAAAATATAATGACATGCTAGGATCAAAAAAATTTTTTCTCCACCTTATAAATAATATCAAAGTGGTTTCATGAGCTTAATAAATATTTACGACCTCATGTCCTTAATATAAATAACTAATTTATAAATATTGAAAAAATAAGTTAAGTTAGTTATTTGTAAGAAATGTGTATTGATTTTTTCTAAGATATCTTATTTAATCATATGCATTAGAGCAACTTCTTAATGGAAACCCCCTTAGCCCTTTGCAATATGTACAGTAGTTTAGCAAAAATATATACTCCTCTGGTCCTTAATATAGGACCCAATTGTTGAGTTGGTTTTGGTTCTAAATATAAGACCCATTTCTCATATTTATCAATTTTCTCTAAATTACCCCTATAGATACTCCTTCAACCATAATCAAGTAAAAGAGAGAAATAGGGTATTAAAAAAGATGATTATAGTATTTTAGGAAAAACATGTCATATTTTTTATAATTAACTAACTTACTTAATTTCTTAATCTAATCAAATTAGTTAAATGGGTCTTATATTAACGACCAGAGGAGTATATAGATTTGAGAGACAAATTGAATTAAAATCTTATTTAAGATCAAACTAAATAATCTTTAATCCATGTCTGATGTTTAGGACTAGAGAAACTAAAAAAGTAAATATCTTTAAAAAAATGTATATAAAATGAAAGAAAAATTTTGATACAAATGATTCTATGGGTGCTCTTCGTTCGGTATGCGTGGATTGCATGGGTAGATGTCTATTTCAGCATTTACTCAGGCATGGACTTATCCAATTCCCTGCATTGACGTTTCAGTCTGCCTTATCCCCAAGGGTCTTAGTCGTCGTCCCTTTCTCTTAAATGACCCCAAAAAGAAATTTAAAAAAAAGTGTATATCACAAAAAAATAAAAAATCCAGAATATTACACAGTGGATTTTAACAGTGCGCAAGAATACCAATAAATCCGCCTTGCTGTGACGCGCGCTTGTGTGTATATTCTCTTCCATCTTATATATAAGTCATTTTTTAAATAAATTATTAGGAATTTGACCCCCCCAAAAAAAAAGAAATTATTAGGAATAAAAAAGATGATTCATGATATTAAAAAAAAAAAGGATGGTTCAATTTAGTTAATGCTTTTAATATTATCCCGTTTTTAATATTATGCTTAATTAATTAATCATAATAACTACTAACCCAGTCTTTTTTTTCTTTTGCCAACAAATACTAACCCAATCTAACTCATATATTTTAATTCTTCTGTCTACCATAAATATACTGATTGACATGAGGTCACTATGAGAGGGGGGAAAAAAAGGTAGCTGCTGCGTAGATTTTGTGTAGGGGCTTATAAAAAAAAACCATGAAAGATTTCTAAAAATTGACTTATAAATAAAGACCAAATTATATTGGCAAACGAGGATAAGACCAAAATATAAGTATATTTTTACAAAATTGCCAATATAAATATACATAGCACATACATACATTTTCTCAAAACGATGCCAAGCAATACCCCTTTATTAGGTCTTTTTTATTTTAGTCTTATTAAATATTTTATATATTTTAATAAAAATAAATATTTTAAAATAATAAATTTTTCTTTAAGAAAAATTGAAGTTATTGTAATTGAGCAAGAGATATTTTGAAATGATCTTATGGGACTCAGCACAGTTAATTTGACTTTAGCCAGGAAAAAAACAAAATATAATAAAATGCATCTGTCCCACATATCCCTTTAAAGAAAAGCACATGAAATATCAAAGTATGAAGCAAAAATACGTCCACAAATTCCATTATCAATTGTTCAATCCTTTGCCTTGTCTTCTTCCTCCCCCTTAGGGTGTGTTTGGTATGAGGGATTTGGGAGGGAGGGGAGGGAAGGGGAGGGATTTTAATCATTTTCCCTTGTTTGGCAACACACAAATTTTAGGAGGGGAGGGAAAATTTTTTAAAATTTCCCCTCCCCTCCCCTCCCTAACCTCCCCTCCAAAATTGGGAGGATTTGGAGGGAAAGGGCAATATTTTGTCATATTATGACCATTATACTCATATTTTGTCATGTTGTAACCATTATGTCTATATTTTGTCATGTTGTGACCATTATACCCACACCTTAAATAAAATAAGAGCAAAATTATCCATATTAAAATGTTTTTCCCTCCCCTCCCCTCTTTTTTTATAAATCCAAACAAGATAATATTAAAATCCTTCCACTCCCCTCCCCTCCCCTTCCTTCCATTAAAATCCCTCCCCTCCCCTTCCTCTCATTGAGCCAAACATACCCTTAACCTCTTTCTCAGAAAAAGAAGACTCAGAAGTATAATATCCCACCAGGCCCTACTTCTCTTCAATTGCCCGGCAAATCTCCACCACCACTCGCATCGTCTTTCCCAAAACAAAAGAAAAATTACCAGCGGAGAAGTAATTGTATTGATTAATTAATGAATTAATTAATAAAGAAGCCAGGAGGCCTCTTCTTTATTTCAAGTACAACACCAGCACATAAACTTAAGAATTATATATGTCTCACGTACGCTCAAAATTACATAGAATTCATGAGCAACCTTTACCTCGACTTCCCATGAAATCAAGGAAGTAAGACATTATTCTTCATAGCAGAAATGATCATTAACAGCCGCAAGCACATATAACAATTAAATAGAAACAGTGATACTCATGGCTTATTTAGTACACAGCTACATAAAAGGTACTGTCTTTAATTCTTAATATAAAACCTAGCTGATTAATTTGAAGAAATTAAAAAAGTTACAAAATGACTTAATTATAACATATTGTATGATCTCTCTAAAATACTTCTATGCATTATTAGATTATATATCAATTTATAAGTGAGACAAATTAATTGAAAGAAAAATGATAAATATAAATATTTTAAAGTAATTTAATAATTTTTTTAATATTTTCAAATTAGTCAACTGAGTCAAAACAGCAACTTATTTGAAAAAGGACCGTAATTTAGACCATATGGAGCTTTTGGAATGGGGTTTGACGCTGGAAGGGCAATGAGCATTATAACGAGAACCAGGAGGACATTTTATTCCAGGCCTATCCATATCCATCATCAGCGACTCTTCCCAATAACATTGATCTGCATCGTCATCATCATATAATATTGACATATCAGTTTAGTATGTTAACAAATCACAACGGAATGTAATTAATTAATAAGCGATTAACTCAATAATAAGGCATCGCAAGAAGCTAGTCACAGAGACTGAGATCGGAAAAAATAAATAAAGTCGCAAAATAAACGAAGTTGAAGCTGTTAATTACCATCTGGTATGATACTACGAACATTAAGACGAGCGTGAGTGGAAGAGGGAAAGGAGAGAAATGTTGTAGAAACCCAAATGAGAAAAGCAATTAGACATAAAGGGCTTTTAATTTGGCCTTTGTGCGTGTGTGTTCAGTACGCTTACCCTTGTCTTCCTCTTGTCTTCCTCTCTATTTATGGTCTCCGGGATAGGGAAGCACAGTGTATTGACATAAAGGGCTTTTAATCAGTACTACCTCCGGTTGTAAATATAGTTGGAGATTTAATTTGATTCTAAACACAAGACCTTAATTTATTTTATCTCTCATATTTATTGATTCTTTTTCAAAATAGTCTCTATGGTAATTGCAAATGCTAAAGTATTTATATTCTAGTATTTATATTCTAATATACATGATCAATAAGGATATTTTAAAAAACTTAACACTTATTTATTATAAATAACTAATTTAATTAATTTTTTTAATATTTATAAATTAGTTATTTAGCTCTCATATTAAGTACGAAAGGTAATATAATTTATTCTTCCCTTTTCATCCACTTCAATCATGCAAATAATTGCTTCATATATATTATAAAAAAAATCTAAATTGATTTAGTAGTGCCTTCAACTTTGGCGTCTCTCCCAATCCACCTACTGCTTTTTATTCGTTTCAACCGTCGGTCAGTCACAACTACCCTTCTTAAGTTTAATTCGTTTCCTTTACAATTAAATATGGTCCAAATTTTAATTCATTCCCCGCTTTGCATCACCCCTTGTATTATCTCTCCCTTCACTATTCCTCATGTTATCCTCTTTATTAATGCTTTATATATGATGCAAGAATTTTCTTAGTGCAAGAATACAGATGCTTTCTTCCATTTGAAAGTTTAAATTAGAGTAGTTTTTTTAAATGATGAATACGAGAAGGATGAAGGAATGTTTATATTTTTGGATTAAAATTTATGCTTTAAAATGTAGTTTTGTATTTTAAAATTTGCATAACTCATTTTGGACATTATTACATTTCAATGTGTAAACTAATTTTTTTTTAAAAAAAAGGACTTTTGAGTCAGCTCGACCAGTAGGGGTTAGGCTTCAAGAAACGGTTAAATTCGGGGTACAGCAATGCTCCTGGGCCAGAGCCCATATGCGTCAGCCCCACCCCATTTCCTATTTTAAGTAGTCCTTGGAGACATATCTGAACTTGGCATTTGTTTTCTTTTGAAAAAAATCAGTTCACGTTCATGACCCGTGAGCACCAAACGTAAGGCCTACAAGAAACAAAAGTGAATGAACGAATCTAGTCACGTTGTCACAAACTAGTATCCATATTAAGCTTCAAAAAGTCTCCAAGAGCACGCAATTTTGATGTGTTTGTTTAAAGATTCTTATCTATTAGAATCCTGTGCAGATAGCTCTCTCTCCATTATGAAAGTACTAACGTGATGAGTATATATAAGTTTAAAAGGAGAATCTAATCCCAAAAAACTAACATATTAGACTTATAAAAGCAGAACACAAAACATAATAAAAATCCATTTGTCGAACAAATCTTTTTATTTAAAGAGAAGCATATGAATGAATCATCAAATTATGACGCAAGCTACCAAAAATATGTCCACAAATTCCATTATCAATTATTCTATCTTTTGCCGTGCTTTCTTCCTCATTCTCAAGCTTTCTCAGAAAACAAATATTCAGAAATATCCCACCAGGCCCTCCTTCTCTTCCCATACTCAGCAATCTCCACCAGCTAAAGAAGCCACTCCACCACCACTTTCATCGTATTTCCCAAAACTATGGTCAAATCTTTTCTCTCTGGTTCAGCTCTCGTTTGGTAGTGGCGTTTCGTCACCCTCTGCAGTTCAAGAATGCTTCACGAGAAACGACATCATTCTGGCCAACTGCCCCTAGTTCCTAACCGGAAAGCACGTCGACTGCAACTACACCACTGTCTCCTCTGCAACGTACGGCGAACACTAGAGCAACCTCCGCCGCATCCTGGCACTTGACATCCTCTCGACGCGTCATCTCAACTACTTCATGGAAATGCGAAGGGACAAGATGAAGCTATTGGTACAAAAGCTTGCTCATGATTCTGTGATGAGCATAAGCCCAAAGCTCAAGAGGAGAGCTCAATCCCAAAAGACTAGCTTATTAGAAGTGAAAGTCCATTGAACTTATAAACCCCACAACATTTGTGAAATTTTCCAATATAGGACTTATAACAGAACACCCCCTCGAGAGCCAACATTCCCGGTAGCTCCACTCTACAGCATTTCACTCAGTCTTCTTACTGGTCAGAACCCTCCGCAGGTAGTCCTTTCCAGTTCGTCGACTCTCAATGAAAACACCAAGTTGTTATAGATTAACTCTATCACAATGCAAATGAGTATAATCTGGATATTATTGATATATCAATGAACTAGTCATCCACAGTGTATGAATAACTATATAAACCAAATTACAGTGAAGAAAACGGAAATCATAGGGAAATGAAGAAAACGCAGAGAAATGTTAGGGAGAAGCAGAGATAACCACGAAGGTCCAGAGAGGAGTCAGAATGCAGAGAGGGAGGATTTTCACCAAAATTCTACACACCCCTGCTCCACTCCTAACGGTTTTTTATTCCCTCAGCTTCCATGATACACGTCTGACATGTGTACTTCTTCTTGGACCACCTCCTATCCCATTGGCTGTATGGACTTAGGTTTCATCTTTGGATTGGGTTGATTTCTTCCCTTGATGGACCATGACAGAAAATTTCACACAAAAACCCAAAAAAATTATTAAATTTCAAATTAGGATTGTTTCCTAGTTCCTACATTTTAATAAGTCTTCAATGCACTTAACTTGTAAGCATTAATACTTTTTTGTACGAATTTCTTAATCAAGATTTAGTAATTTTTATTATCTTTGTGTGAGATTTTTTTCTAGTTTTATAGATAGAAAACGCTAATAAATGTATTTAAACCTAAAAGATATCAATATAATTCACACTTTAATTTTAATCAAATAATACAAAAATTGCTTAATAATAAAAAAAGCGAAGAATTGACTTGTCCCCATAAAGACTTCTCCAGTTTGGGTCTGGAGACCATTTGCTCATTGACTT
Source organism: Neltuma alba (assembly GCF_004799145.2). Lineage (NCBI taxonomy): Eukaryota > Viridiplantae > Streptophyta > Magnoliopsida > Fabales > Fabaceae > Neltuma > Neltuma alba. The sequence continues at coordinate 203,095 of NW_021636907.1, read as the reverse complement.
GATAATGTAAACATTTTTAGGCTATTTTCAAGAATGGATTTAAGAAAATATGGATTATACATATAAATAAAAAAGATCAGTTTAGACAATTATTTAAATAAGTTCACAAAATTATATTATATAAATTTCGCCGCCGATTAGGACTTAGAAATTACATGACAATGTATTAAGTTAAAGATGGTGACATGGTGCCAAAGAAGAAAATAAGATGAATTTAAAATATAAAATAATTGTACGATTAATGAGTAATGAATAGTAAAACAAAATTCCAAATTCACCTAAAAGACTTGATCGTTGACTTGAAAATGAAAAAAAAAAATTTGAGGCGATTTCAGGGAAATGGATATTATTTTGCGTCTTTTTTCCTTTAATAAATCATTTCAGTCAGTTTATTTGTAAACCCATTTCGTAAAGCTGGCCTTATAATTTTTTGTTTTTTGTGTAGAGTGTAGAAGAAAAACAATCTCCGAACAAAAGTAACTTAAACACACAATATGGTAAACTTTTTTGTATGAAATAATTATTTTAAAATATTGGGATTACAAATCTTATATATGAAGAATCATTTCTTGAACATTTATAGTGAGGAATGACCACTTTCTTTAGCTTTATTAATTTTTTTCCTCATAGGGTACGGTTTTAGCTTGTGAGAAATTTTTCATGTAGTTGATTATATTCCATGCTATTCTAATTCCATTATAGAAAAGCAAATTGAGCTATACTTGCATGAGTAAAAAATGACCGTAACATTAAGTTAAAAATTGTATGCATTATTCCAATATGCTATACTTAATTACCTTAATTTTCTCATTTTTAATTGACCTAATTCTAACATTTTTCATGATGCCAGAAATCCAATTGGAAGATATTTATGGCTGATATTTGTTATAGATAATAAGTAACCGTTGCATATCCCTCATAGTTTTTTAAACAAATTTGTAATGAAAAACACATGACATTTCATCATTAAAAAAAATTTCTGACTGGACTTATCCGCACTAAGTTGGTAGCGAATGCCCAAATTCGGCCGAAGTTCATCTCAAATTCTCATCGTAGCAATAAGTACGATATCCAATCTAGATCATCCAAAATTTGATATAAATAGTTTAAATTTCAAATTTTTAATATACAATTTTTTAATGATAAATTTACTTTTTAAGAAAAGGAGAATCTCATATAAAAAGAGATTTAAAATCAATAAATTCTAAATAAAATATTTTTACAAAAATGTTTTGTTATTTATAAGTCCAATGTTGTCAAAAATTTAAATTCAATTTGGACCATCCAAAAGTAATATTGATGGTCCAAATTGCTCATCAAATTAATAAAAGAAGCTTGAGCTGGTGACTAAAAGAAAGTTGAAGTACGGATAAAAAAAATGTTTTATCCCATGAAAAAATTGCACTTAATTCGTTTCACAGATTTTCAGGTCACAGAATTGGATTACTCATCCGTGAGAAATTCTCATTGAAATAATTTTGCGAGAAAATTTCTTACATATTAGAATCCTAATATTCAAACTCATGTTCCATGATATTAATTGGACTTAATTTCCCTCACTTGCTCCCCCCCCAAAAAAAATCCTTTTTATTTCTCCATTTGAATTTCCCAAAAACTTAAAGCAGAGAAGTAACTCTCTGAATTATCTAATTAATTATATATTTCTCACACTCAAAATTACATAGAATTCATGAGCAACCTTTACATCGACTTCCCATGACAATGAAATCTCCGCAGGAAGACGTTATTATTGATCCTGAAAGTGAAATGATAATCAAAAGCTGCAACAAGCTACACATACACATGATACAAAAACAGAAACAGTACTGTTTCTAATGAAAAATTAAGGGAGAATTATCACTATGAGATATCGAGAGAAGCCGATTTAGTTACCAAAAACTTCTAAGGATAAGTTAATAACAAAACCCTGTCATCATTTTTTACATTAAAACTTGTTATTATATGTTCGTCACATAATTATTAGAGTTTCACATGATTAAATTTCTTCTTTAGGATCTTAAGATAATTCTCCCATAAATTAATAGGAAGCTATAGAAGAATATTAGAAAGAAGACGGGAATTTATTTAATAATGGATTATCTAGAGAGTTTAATGGTCTCCTTCCAAGCAAAAGGACTATATTTATGTTATTATCTGCATATACTTTAGACGCATCATTCATATATTTCTTATCCGTGTTTAGAGAGGCTACCCATGTCCTTTCTGCATCTACTGATTTATTTCGAAGACAATATACCAGCACATAAATTTAAGGATTATTATATATTATTTTTTGTCTTAATTATAAGACTTTATTTGTAAAATATAAATGGGATCTTATAATTAGAATGGAGGTAATATTTTCCACACTTAGAAGTACATGGAATTCACGGGCAGCGTTAACCTCGACTTCCCATGAAATCTAGGCGGGAAGACATTAATCTTTAAAAATGAAATGATAATCAAAAGCTGTCACAAGATACCCATAAACACACTTGACACAGAAACAGGGCAGCAATTTGTTTATATTACTACTACTGCTGCTAATATATGTATCATTCACATATTTCTTTTCCTACCTCGTATAATCACGGCTATAGTAATCGCACGGAGCTTTTGGAATTGGGATTGATGGAAGAAGGCACTGAGGATTACGAAAACCAGGAGGACATTTTTCCACAGGCCTATTCCTATACGTCGTTGGCGAGGTTACCCCTGAAAAGTTATTAAATTTTAAATGAGAGTTAATAAAGTTTAAGGTTTTTTTTGTCTGTGTAAAATACGTTGAAAGTACCTTATAAATAAAACCAAATAGGTATATAATATTTACATGCACATATCAATGTAACATATCAATTTTTAATAATATGTTCACATGTCACAACGGAAAAATAATCAAAGGTTATTAATATAATTTTTAATTCATGAAATTTGATATCATTTTTATTTTAGTCTTTAAAATTTGAAATTAGTTTTGGTTCTTAAAATTTACTCCGTTCGTAAATGTAGATCCAAATGAGTTTAAATTGTGTTAAATATTGCCGATTTGGCACGAACATCATTAATTTTGATGATGTGGTGATGACTGGGTAAGATGAGCTGACACTCTTCTAGTTTATGTAGATATATGGGGAAAACAAAAGAAAAGGCTTCGAAACGCAAAGCAAAAGGAGCAACAACATTTCTTATCAATGTTTTTGCTACATGCTCCTTTGGTCCTATTTATAAAGTACTTTCAACATATTCCACACTGATCAAGAAAAACTTTAAAATGCATTAACTCTCTATTAAAATATAATAATTTTTTGATTTTACCCATATTTAATATATACACCTTTTAAAAGAGACAACTACTTACATTATAATAAATAAAAAACCAAATAGTACATTCAAACTGAAATTTTAATGAAGTGATTTATAAATAAGACCAAGAAAAGACTTTCTCTTTCTACTTTATAAATAGGACCAGAGGAGTAAGCTACAAGAATACGAACTCATCTTACACTGTTTAACTTATAGGAACTAATATTTATAGGTGCAGTAAATTTCAGGTACAAAAGTTATTGGTTCTAGATTTTAGGGACTAAAAGTAAAATAATGAAATCAAATTTTAAAAAACTAAAGAGTTAAATAAATTAATTCTAACAAATGTGATTTGATTTCCTTAAAATACTCTCATAATATATATTAGATGACACATCAATTTATAAGTTAGATAAATTAGCTTTAAAAAATAATAATAAATATATGAGAGATAAAATTGATTAAGTTCTTACATCTATTATCAAAATCAACTCTCTAGTTAACTTCTATATTTAGGACAGGAGGAATACAATAATTTCATAATTGAGGCAATTTAGTCATGTACAGTAAATGAGATAGGAGAAAAACATAAAGAAGCAAAACAAATCAAGTTGAAGTTGTTACCAAGTAATAGACGTGCTTGAGTGGAATAGGAAAGGAAGAGAAATAATGTAGAAACCCAAATGAGAAAAAAAAAACTAGAATAGCCTTCTTCATATTTACAGCCACACACACACACATAACTCCTTTAATTTGGCTTTTGTACAGGGAAAATTGCAATTAGGTCCCACTCAAGAGAATTAAATATAAAAAGGTCCCTTGAAATCATAAAATTATTCTGAAGTCCCAAGGGACCTTTTTATAATAAATTTTATTTGTTTAATTACCAAATTACACTTCTTCTTTTTTTTTTAATTTGTATTAACAACTGAAAAGAGCAGTAGTTGACAACTCAGGGTGCAAGGATTGACAACTATCACAGCTGGTTTGATGGCACATTTTCTTAGCATATCACACTATAAGTTGTCAAACCAGCCGCGCTAGTTGTCAATCCTTGCACCCTGAGTTGTCAATCACTGTTCTTTCAGTTGTCAATACAAACTTTAAAAAAAAAAAAGAAGGGTAATTTGGTAAGTAAATAAATAAAATTTAATGCAAAAATTTTTTTGGGACTTTAAAATAATTTCATGATTTCAAGGGACTTTTTGTATTTAATTCCCTTGAGTGGGACCTAATTGCCATTTTCCCTTTTGTATATGCTCACACTACACTTAAACCTTCCTTTGTATTTATAGTCTCTAGGAGAGAGGAGCACAATTGAAATAAAGGGCTTTCTGTTTTTTTTTTTTTGAGAGAAACAAATAATAAAGGGCTTTCAGCTAGTACAAATAAGTATAATTGATTTGTATTATATGCTCTTCAACATATTGGTTTCTCCCACCCACCGATTGCTTTTATCCTTCTCCACAGTCCCAACCACACTTCCTAAATTTGATTCGTTTCATTTACAATGAAAAATGTTGTCCAAATCTTAATGTATCCCCTAGTTTGCATTAGCCCTTGCGTCATCCTGATTACTTGTAACTAGTTGCTACTCACAAGGGCTAAATTAAATTATTATTTGAATGGCCAAGATGAGAACTGAGGAATATTTATATTTTTAGACTTTATTAGAATATGTGATTATACTTGAAACCTTGGATTTGTATAACTCATTTTAAACTTTAGAACATTTTAATGTGAAACTTAGTTTTAAAAAAATGAAAAATAAAAAAGGCATCTCGGAGCCAGCCATTTGCCCGATCAATAATAAAGATTGGGTATAAAAAAAGGTTATGTTTGAGGCAACAAGGCTTCTGGACCTGAGCCCATATATATGGGCCAGGTCTGCCTATTTCTTAGCTAACAATTATCTAAATGGATATCTGTAACTTATTTTTAAAATTTTTTTTTGGGACCCAACTGTTATTAAACCGTTAAACCGTTGTTTTGAACGTCATTAGCTTTCTAATTATCAATCCCAGTAATTTCTTCTGTCATTTTAATCTAAGGAAAAATTGCAATTACGTCCAATCCAAGAGAATTAAATACAAAAAGATTTCTTAAAATCATAAAATTATTCCCAAGTCTCACGGGCCTTATTGCAATAAAATTTATTTGTTTAATTATCAAATTATTTTTTTTTTATAAGTTTGTATCGACAACTAAAAGAGCAGTAGTTAACAACTTAAGTTGTAAGGATTGACAACTATCGTGACAGGTATTAACAACTCATGCATTACTTTTGTGATGTGCTAAGAAAATGTGTTGTTAATACTTGTCGTAATAGTGTCAATCCTTACACTTTAAGTTGTTAACAACTGCATTTTCGGTTGTCAATACAAATATTAAAAAAAAATCATTTGGTAATTAAACAAATAAAATTTATAACAAAAAAGTCTTTCGGGACTTCAGAAAAATTTTATAATTGTAAGAGATTTTTTTATATTTAATTTCTTTAAGTGAGACCTAATTATAATTTTTTTTTAATCCAATCATACTATCGTACAAATTATTGCTGTGTGTGTGTGTTAAAAAGCAAAAATCTCAATTGACTTGGGCGTGCCTTATCTTCAACATGGGCCCCACATGCCTTGATTGCTTTCTGTCCTTTTGAACAGTTACATCTAGCATTCCTGAATTTAATTCTTTTCATTTACAATCAAATATTGGCCAAGTCGTGGGAGCCTTTTCATTTACCAGCATCTCTGTTAAACCTTTCTAATAAGTTTAACTTGTGTTGTACATTGTTTTCTTTAAATCGTTCATTCAATAATTGATATTTAATTTTCCTCTCTACAGAATCTCAAATAAAATTGTGAATTCTCGTATAACTCTTATAAATTGCATAATCTGTATTATAAATTTTCTTATTTCACTCGTTTATGCAACTCTTAACAATTAATTTTTCTCCAACAGAACCTCAAATAGAATCATGAATTGCCATATGCCTTTTGCTACAAAACCTCAAATGGAGTTGTGAATTCTTATATATATTTTGTAAATTACCTAATTCGTGTTGTAAGTCATCTTATTTTAATAGGACACTTGAATTTGTTTTGTTATATATATATATATATATATATTTCTTTTGCATTACATGATTAAATGATTGAATAGTTTGGTTTTTATAATTTTTTAGCTTGTTAAAGAGTCATGGGTTCAAATCTCTTAACCACCTTATTTGAAATTCTCCAGTTATCAAAGCTCTAGTGATTGGCTTAGCTACTAGAGGTCGAAGCTCCAGCCGGCCAGCCACCAGAGCTTCGGTGGTGATTGATTTTCTTTCAAAATAATACAAGAACATAATTATCTTTTCATTCATAATATTTAATTTTATTTTAGTCAAAAGGAGTGAAATGAAGTTTTAGAATGCTACGGAGATTGTTGGAAAATAAATTTATTTAGAAGGTACTGACTGAAAATTTCGCCTTTTTAAATTGATCAACCTATCGGTCATTTATTGGCTTAGCTTCGGCTTATATAGAGATTAAACTGATTATTAATATACATATATATATATATATATATAAAGTATAGACACAATTTTACTTAATAAAAATTTCATTATCCCTTAATTCCATTATACTTGTTATTATATTATATATTATTGATGAGAGCTTTTGTCGTTCGTCTTGGAGTTCCCAATCAAAAATAAATTCAAGTAATGCAATATAGTGCAAAACTTGGATCGTTTCACTTTGAGGAACTTTTATTTGAAATCCTAAGCAAACCAACTATCAAAAATAAAGAATTGACTTGGAAATGGATTGATTTTCTTTTTAACTAACTAATTGGCAAAATTTAAAAGGATGCAAAATGAGTAAATAATTTTTTGATTTTTAGTTTATAAAATGGATATGAATGAAATAAACAAAGAGAATTAGCAAGTGACAGGAAATGAAAAAGCAATCCTCTAGCACAATGATTAAGCTATCATTACTTCAATTAATTTGGGAGTTAACTAAAGACTCTAAAGGCCACTTCTTAGACTCGGTTTAATTAGAATAATCGACACCAAGCCACCTTGCATATTAATTACTCACAATTAAAATGTTTCAGCACAATTAGCCAAAGAGAATCAAAGAAAAGCAATTAAGAAAGAAATTCCGACTTTGTGTGGATATTATGCAGGTAAATTTCTTTACACTCAACATTTTAATTTGTGATAAAATTATTAACTGAAAGTTATATATAAAATACACTCCCTATGTTCCTTGTGTTATAAGCAACAATTTCTTTTACGATGATATTTTTAGGTATAAAATACATTTTTTATCTGAAATTTTAAATTATTTTTTTTCATTTTCACTCCCTTTAAAAATAGATGCTACTTATCATTTATCTGTGATAAATTTCCACTCATTATTGTCAGGTACCTCCTTTAAAAGAAAAGGCATAATTAGAATATATATATGTTACATATATATATTATTTTTAACTAAATTTAACTAATATTTTGAATTGTTTGATTTTGTTAGTTATTTCTTATAAAAATAAATGGTAGAAGTAATTTAATTCTTTTCTTCTTGTCCCTCCCTTTTTCATTGACATTGTCTATATATTTAATAAATTTTCAACTTTACATCTATTAAGTATACATACATTAAAAGTTAAATAACGTACACAAACGTTTAATATTAAGGGATAACAAGGGAAACTAATGTTAAAAATATAATGACATGCTAGGGTCAAAATTTTTTCTCTCTCTACCTTATAAATAATACTAAAGTGGTTTGATGAGCTTAATAAATATTTAAGACCTCATGTCCTTATTATAAATAACTAATTTATAAATATTAAAAAAATCAGTTAAATTAATTATTTGTAAGAAATATGCATTAATTTTTTTCTAAAATATTTTATTTAATCATATGCATTAGAAATACCCCTTAATAGAAACCCCCTTAGTCCTTTCCAATATGCACAATATTTTAGCAAAAAAAATTTTTTTTGAGAGATAAATTGAATTAAAATCTTATTTAGGATCAAACTAAATCTTTAATCCATCTCTGATAGAGAAACTAAGAGAGTAAATATGTAAACCAAATGTACATAAAATGAAAGAAAATTTTTGATACAAATCATTCTATGGATACGCTTCGTTCGATATGCATGGATTGCATGGGTAGATAGTGTCTATTTTCGCATTTACTCTGCTATTGACTTATCCAATTCCCTGCATTGTTGTTTCTGTCTTCCTTATCCACGAGGGCGACGAGTCTCAGTCATCGTTCCTTTCTCTTAAATGACCAATAAAAGGGTTTGAAAAAATATCACAAAAATAAAATAAAACAAGATTAAAAAAATGGAAAAGAAAAAAGATCCAGAATAGTATACAGTGGATTTTAACGGCGCGCAAGAATGCCAATAACTCTGCCTTGCTGTGACACGCGCGCTTGCGTGTGTGTATTTTCTCTTCCATTATAGGTAAGTCATTTTTAAATAAATTATTAAGAATAAAAAAGATGATTCATGATATCAATAAAAAGGGATGATTCAATAATGCTTTTAAAATTATCCCATTTTTAATATTTTTCTTAATTAATTAATCATAATAAATACTAACCCAATCTTTTTTTTTTTCTTTTGCCAACAAATACTAACCCAATCCGACTCATATATTTTAGGAAGAATTACAACGAGTTCTCATACAAGGAAAAAAATTACAAAACAAGTTCTAGAAGTTGTTATTCTCTATTTTAGAACTTGTCATTACAAGCTGGTTAAGTTGTTATTAGACATTTTAATAGTTATTTCTCTTGTCTGGGACTTGATTGTAATTCTCTTTATATTTTAATCCCTCTATCTACCATAAATATACTGATTGATATAAGGACATTATGGGAAATAAAAAAGGTAGCTGCTGCGTAGATTTTTTTGTAGTGGCTTATCAATAAAACCGTGAAAGATTTCTAAAAGTTGACTTATAAATAAAGACCAAATTATATTGGCAAAGGATAAGACAAAAATATAAGTATATTTTTAAGAAATTGCCAATATAAATATATATAGTGTATTCATAAATATTCCCAAAACGATGCTAACCAATGCTCCTTTATTAGGTCTTTTGTTATTTTAGTCTTATTAAATATTTTATATATTTTAATAAAAATTAAACATTTTAAAATAATACAAGAAGTTATTCTAATGGAGAAAGATATATTTTGAAGTGATCTTATGTGACTCAGCACAGTTAACTTGACTTTAGACAAGAGAAAACAAAATATAATAAAATCCATCTGTCCCACATACCCCTTTAAAGAAAAGCACATGAATTATCAAAGTATGAAGCAAAAATATGTCCACAAATTCCATGATCAACCATTCAATCCTTTGCCCTTGTCTTCTTCCTCACCCTTAGCCTCTTTCTCAGAAAAAGAAGATTCAGAAATATCCCGCCAGGCCCTGCTACCCTTCAGTCACCCGGCGGACCTCCACCACCACTTTCATCGTCTTTCCCAGAACAAAAGAAAAATTACCCACAGAGAAGTAACTGTATTGATTAATTAATAAATTAATTAATAAAGAAGCCAGGAGGCCTCGTCTTTATTTCAAGTACAACACCAGCACATAAACTTAAGAATTATATGTCTCACGTACACTCAAAATTATATAGAATTCATGAGCAATCTTTACCTGGACTTCCCATGAAATCAAGGTAGTAAGACATTATTCTTCATAACAAAAATAATCATTAAAAGCTGCAAACACATATGTATGACTTATTTAGGCAGCTCTAGAAAGGTACCGCCTCTAATTCTTAATATAAAACCCAGTTGACTAATTTGAGGAGATTAACGAAGTTACAAAATAGCATATATTGTATGATCTTTCTAGCATATTTCTGTATATTATTAGATTATATATTAATTTATAAGTGAGAAGAATTAGTTAGAAAAAAAACTATAAATATAAATACTTCAAAAAATCTAGTAATGTTCTTAATCTCTTTCAATTAGTTAACTGGGTCATATGATGGGATAATATCTGAAACAAGACAGCAACTTATTTGAAAAAAGACCGGAATTTAGACCACATGGAGCTTTTGGAATAGGGTTTGATGCTGGAAGGGCAATGAGTAGTATGACGAGAACCAGGAGGACATTTTATTCCCGGCTTATCCATATCCATCATCGGCGAGTCTTCCCATGAACATTGATCTGCATCGTCATCATCATATAATATTGACATATCAGTTTAGTATGCTCACATATCACAACGGAATCTAATTAATTAATAAGTGATTAACTTAATAATCAGGCAAGAAGCTAGTTACAGAGACTCAGATTGGAAAAAATGAAATAAAGCCGCAAAATAAACGACGTTGAAGTTCTTAATTACCATCTGGGATGATGCTACGAACATTAAGACGAGCGTGAGTGGAAGAGGGAAATGAGAGAAATATTGTAGAAACCCACATGAGAAAAGCAATTAGAATAGCCTTCTTCATATTTTACAGCAATATATACGACTCCTCTAATTTGGCTTTTGTTTATATATGCTCCCTATACTTACCCTTGTCTTCCTCTCTATTTATGGTCTCCAGCATAGGGAAGCACAGTGTACTGACATAAAGGGCTGTTAATTAGTACTACATCTAGTTTTAAATATAAGACATTAATCTATTTTGTTTTTCATATTTACTTTTTTATTTTTTAAAATAGTCTTTATGGTAATTGCACACGTTAAAGTCTTTATATTCTAATGCAGAAGATTAATAAGAATATCTTAGAAAATTTAACACTTATTTATTACAAATAACTAACTTAATTAATTTTTTTAATATTTGTAAATTAGTTGTCTAACTCTTATATTAAGGACAAGATATAATATAATTTATTCTCCCCTTTCTATCCACTCCAATCATACAAATAATTGTTTCATATATATTATAAAAAAAAATCTAAATTGACTTAGTCGTGCCTTCAACCTTGGCGTCTCTCCCATATCCATCTCTTGCTTTTCATTCGTTTCAACCGTCAGTCAGTCGCAACTACCCTTAAATTTAATTCTTTTCCTTTACAATTATATATTGTCGAAATTTCAATTCATTCCCTGCCTTGCATCAGCCCTTGTATTACCCCCCCTTCACTATTCCTCATGTTATCCTCTTTATTAATACTTTATATATATGATGCAAGAATTTTCTTAGTGCAAGAATAGGGATGCTTTCTTCCATTTGAAAGTTTAAATTAGAGTAGTTTTATTTAAATGATGAAGACGAGAAGGATGAGGAATGTTTATATTTTTTGGATTAAAATTTATACTTTAAATATAGTTTTGTATTTTAAAATTTGATCAACTCATTTTGGACATTATTACATTTTAATGTGTAAACTAACTTAGGGCAAAAATAAAAAAACATAAAAGTGGACTTTTGGGTCAGCTCGACTTATGGGGGTTAGGCTTCAAGAAACAGTTAAATTTGGGGTGGCAATGCTTCTGGGTCGGAGCCCATATGGGTCAGCCCCGCCCCATTTACTAATTCAAGTAGTTCTTGGAGACATCTCTGAACTTAGCATTTATTTTCTTTTGAAAAAATCAGTTCACATTCATGACTCATGAGCACCAAAAGTAAGGCCTACAAGAAACAAAGTGAATCAATGAATTTGGCCAAATTTGGAAAAAAATTAGTCTACATTCTAAGCTTTAAAAAGAGTCTAAGAACATGCAATTTTGATGTGTAGGTTAAAAGATATTACCTCTAATTCTAAATATAAGATCTACTATGCCATATTATATTCGGTCATAAATTTAAAATCAATTTTATAATGCAAATTACAATATAAAGTAGACCTTATATTTAGAGCAAGAGGTATTTGCATTACAAACTAAATCTTACATTTGAGATCAGAGGTAGCATGATTTTCAACTAGAAAATATGAAATTACAGTTTTTACTAAATTAACAGTAACTTTTCCATGGATTTTTTGGGAAAAGAAGGAAATATAACGAGCTAAGATGTATTTTTCGCCTATAAAGAATTTAAAGAACTTTAACTAAAAACTTGAACCACTTCATCATTATATTTCTTGATTTCTTGATTTAGCTATGACTTTTCAAAAGTAGCTGAAAATTCAAGATTTATTATATGAATAATAGCTTGAAGATCAATCTGAGTTTTGAGGTTTTTTATTTTTTAAGGGTTTTCAATTGCCAAAAGGGGTTTTCAAAGTGCCTCAAATGCTCTTCTCTATATGTAATATAAAACAGTACTATTGACAAGGTATGAATAGTAAGCTCACCCCTATTTTCACGTAAAGCACGAGCTCACATTTTACCCTACAAAAAAATAGGGGATTATTGACGGAACTTAGCTATATAATTCTTTTCATATTCGTCACGAATTAATTAGGAATGGGATGTGTATTTATAAATCTATTTGTCGATTCTAGATTTCTATTTTGTGTTATATATTTTGGTACATTTGTATAGATAATATATTATTTCTTTATTATATCAATTATATTAATTATTCCTATAACTGAAAGTTGTTTATATCCTAAATATACATAAATAATGAAATAATTAAGCACAACAAATTATCAATATTAAAACTTGCAACGTCACATATCGATAATAAAATAATTCATTTGTCAATCTTAATATGCAAGATATTTTCAATTTTCAAATTAAAATGTGTGGTTCCCAATTTCCCATGCTACCAGTCAAGTATTTCTATATTTGAATACAAACTCATATGGTAAGCATAAGCCAAAAAAAAAAAAACCTCATTTTAAAAGACTAGCTTGCTAGGAATGAAAGCCAGTTGAACTTATAAATCTTACAATGCTTATGAGATTTTCTAATATAGAACTCATAACAAAGCACCTTCTAGAGAGCCAACGTCCCGGTAGCTTCACTCTACAGACTTTATTCAGTCTTCTTATTAGTTAGAAACTTTTGTAGGTAGCCTTATCTAGTTGGTTAACTCTCAATAAAAATACCAATATGATAAGTATAAACCCAAAAATAAGAGCTCAATTTTAAAAATAAGAGTGAGAGTCTCTTAAACTTATAAACCCTATAATATTTATGAGATTCCCAATATAAAACTCATAACACCCCATCTATATTAATTTCTATATACAAGATATATATTAATAAACAACTATTTCCCTTATATATTTTCTGGGGGCTAAAACGTGGAACACACAAACATATCATGTTGCATACGCATAACACATTACTTTCCCATAGCCCGTTATGCTGTTCATCCCTGTTTTGAAAAGACATGACATCTACGGCTCACAAGTTGAAACCAATCACTTTGTAGAAAAGACATCACCAATTGTTGCATCAAATGCTTTTCTGCACAGATACGTATGCATCATAAAGCAGATGTCAGATAACGCATAAAGTATACTGCAAAACAAAACATAATAAAAATCCATTTGTCTAACAAATCTTTTTATTTAAAGAGAAGCACATGAATGAATCATCAAATTATGAAGCAAGCAAGCAAAACTATGTCCACAAATTCCATTATCAATTATTCCATCCTTTGCCTTGCTTTCTTCCTCATCCTCAAGCTCTTTCTCAGAAAGTGAAGATTCAGAAATGTCCCACCGGGCCCTCCTTCTCTTCCCATACTCGGCAATCTCCATTAGCTTAAAAAGCCACTCCGCCACCACTTTCAACGTACTTCCCAAAACTATGGTCAAATCTTTTCTCTTTGGTTTGGCTCTCGTTTGGTGGTGGTCGTTTCTTCGCCCTCTGCAGTTCAAGAATGCTTCACGAGAAATGACATCGTTCTGGCCAACCGCCCCCAGTTCCGGCCCGGAAAGCACATCTACTACAACTACACCACCGTCTCTTCCGCCCCATACGGCGTACACTGGCCCAACCTCCGTCGCATCCTGGTGCTTGACATCCTCTCGACGCGTCGTCTCAATTACTTCATGGAAATGCGAAGGGACGAGATGAAGCTACTGGTACAAAAGCTTGCTCATGATTCTCGTAAGGGTTTCACGAAGGTGGAGCTAAGATCTAGGTTTTCTGAGCTGACATTTAACACAATGATGAGAATGATATCTGGGAAGAGATACTGGGGAGATGATAGCAAAGTTGAGGACGTGGAAGAAGCAAGGAAGTTTAGAGAGACGATGAAGGAGTTGTTGATGCTAGGAGGGGCAAATAATCCCAGAGATTTCTTGCCGACACTTAGATGGTTTGATCTGGATAACTTGGAGAAGAAGCTCAAGGGTATTAGCCTCAGATTCAATAGATTTTTGCAGAGAATAGTTGATGAGCACAGAAGTGGAAATACTCTGATAAATCACCTCTTGACTCTGCAGAAATCAGAACCAGAGTATTATACAGATCAAATAATCAAAGGTCTTGTTTTGGTAAAGAGCTACTGTGTTTTTGCTTTTTGGTTGCATTGTCATGTCTATTATTCATTTTGCTTTTTAACTAGTTCCACACTTTTGCAAATTATATATCCTAGCCGTTGTTTGATGCAAAAATAAACGAATATATAATGATTGAGTAAAGCCAAAGAAAAATGAGAAATGCTTTTAAATGACATGTTTTGCGCTTCTGCAGTATTGTTGAAAATTTTTGTTCCCAGTTAAAATATGTTTGTGGGAAAATTAATCTAAAAATTCCTATAGTTCCATATGATTTTTAATTAGGTCTTGTAATTTGTTTCTTTTATTAGATTGTTATGGTATCAATTGACTTTTTTCATAATTAAGGCCTTATAGTTTCCTCCCTTTATATTGTCACATGAAACTACAAAAATCTAATAAAAAATCATGTGAAACTTTTCATCCAAAAAAAAAATCATGTGAAACTATAAGGACTTACATATTAATTTTTCTTATATTTATTGATGTTGTACATATATTACCACAAGTAGTTAAATAATGAATAATTCTTTTTATTAAATCAAGTGTTATTCCTCAAAAAACTCACAAAACTTGACAACGTTTGACATCATATATAGGCAATGCTTCGCGGGGGAAATGACACATCTGCTGTAACTTTAGAGTGGGCAATGTCTAGTTTACTGAATCATCGAGAGATATTAACAAAGGCAAGGCAAGAAATAGAGTCACAATAGGGCAAGAACACTTGATAGATGAACAAGAGGCTTTGAAACTGCCATATCTTCAAAGCATTGTATGTGAGACATTTCGATTGCATCCTGCAGGCCCATTATTGTTACCCCATATGTCCTCAGATAAGTGCACCATGGGAGATTATAACATCCCACCTGATACTATTGTGCTGATTAATGCTTGGGCCATTCATAGAGATCCTCAATTATGGAGTGATCCTTTATGTTTCAGAAAGAAAGAGGGGGAAGCAAATAAGTTGATGCATTTTGGATTAGGAAGACGAGCTTGTCAAGGTTCAGGCTTGGCACAACGCTCAATGAGCTGGGCTTTAGGCTTACTGATTCAATGCTTTGAATGGAAACAAGTAAGTGAGGAAGAAATTGATATGACAGAAGGAGAAGGATTGATTTTGTCAAAAGTTGTTCCTTTAGAAGCTATGTGTAAAGCACGCCAAGAGATCGTTGATAAGTCTCTTATATAGTTGGAACATTTGCAGAATGATGTTGCTATTTGTCGGAACCGTATGGCTCAATTGACAACAAACATTTTCTCAAGTCTTGACTTAAATAAAAAGTTGCAAGTTTAGCTCTTCGTAAGAATGATGAATGCATGAGTTTTTTCTACTGGATGAAGAATGACAAAATAAAAAAAAGTAATGTTATAACATGCAACCAAAAAAAAAATATTTAACGTTGACATTGATAATATATCTTGACCAACATAATTTCACTCTATGATAGTGTTACTCAAGACAAATGATGAAAATAAGAAGGGTTAATGTGCAATTCACCAAGTATTTAAATAGGGGCAATTGTAAGAAATTTTTTTATTTATTTAAATATCTTACTACCTCCAGTGCTAATTATAAGATTTCATTTGTAGACTACAAACGAGATCTCATAATTAGGACCGGAGGTAGTATTATCTTATCTAATTAGCTAGAAACTGACAAGAACTTGTGTTCATATTATCTACTGCTTGGTTGACTATATATAAAGTATCATTAGTATGCTTGGAGAAAGGGTTAGAATGGGAGAAAGAACGGAAATATGTAAAGTCAAAAATCGAGAGAGCAATTAGAGAAATCTATTTTTCTCCTTAGGACAAAGTACTTTTTTTTTTGGTTAAGGTTTAATTGGCTGTGTTAATCCAATTTGATGGGCGGCGGGGTGTTTGAAATCTCTCATGATAGTTATAATTATTTTCACGTGAGTTAAAACTTTTTTATATATTTATCTTTTTCTGTGTAAAAGGATCCCCCCTCCCCAAAAAAAAAAAAAAAAAAGTAACCCAAAAACGGGAACCTGTCACTCTCATGTAGAGGAACAGAACAGTTGTATTCATAATGACAAAAGATGGTTTTTGGGGCCCAAACACAGCCTTTTGTTGTTGTTCAGCGTTTTTTTTTTTAAGCACATAAAATTGGACTGGACCTGACGTGGAGGCCCAACTCAGTCACAGTCATAGAGCGGCTTGTACCAAAAAATGGGCGGAGCCTCTCTCTGCTGCAAGGAATGGTGCTCAGCCTTTTTTAAGGGAGGGGGAAAAAACAAAACTAACACCCAACATTCCAACCTCTTAAAGCATTTTCCAAGTAAAAACTATTTTTTAGTACTACTCAATAATAATTTTTTATACATCTAATATCTTAAAATATTTTTTAGTAGCATTTAATATTCTAAATTTTTTTTGATTAAGTAGATTTCATTATTCTGAAATATTTTTCACTATCACCTAATGTTCTAAAATAAATCTTTGTGCGTTTAACACCAAAAAATAAATTTTTAGTAACAGTATCATAAAATAATTTTTAGTGTATCCAACGCTCTAAAATTATCAAGAGTACTTGGTATCATAAGTTTAAGCTGATCATTACTATTAAAAAATACTTTAAAAGTATAAAATTCTATCAAAAATTATTTTAAGATATTGAGTGGTTCTTCAAAAAATAGTTAAAAATGATGAAATGTTACTGAAAAAATATTCCATAACACTGAATGCTAATTAAAAGAAAAAAAAACTGAGCACCTTACCTTTTGTACACGAAGCTGCAAAACAAGATAGTCATACAGGGGACATCCCCACCCAACCCCGAAGCCCCAATATTCTATTTAAACAAAATATTATTTTTGACCGGAATATTTAAACAAAATATTACTACCTTCAATCCTAAATGATGCGCATTGAACTCTATGCATACTACCAGGTCAAAAAAAAAGAAGGGAAAAAAAAACTCTGCACACATACTACGCAAGTACTGAACTCTAAACTTTTTTAGCATGCAGATATTAATTATGAGATTTTAAAATTTGAGTATCATGAAAAATTGAATACTAAAACAACTAAAAATGAGAATTGAAATAATGATAAAAGTTAATAAGTACTAAAAACATAATAATTGAAGATGGGTACTGAAAAATCAAAGAGGACGGTCATTTTCGTCAATTAAAAAAATAAGTTCTAAATAGGGACCTTAGTCTTTAATGAAAAATATAAAATTTATGATCTTTATATCATTATATATACAAAAACTTGAACATGAATTCCAGTTCGAATCAAACTCGAAAGGCTTATACTTTTGATCGTTTTTAAGATTTCACCTTCTCCATGTATTACTGCATGCAGGTTTTCAATCAAGTTGGTTTCATTTCCTAATGGTATAATTACTCACAAAATTTATTCTAATGTCCAGCATAAAATTTGCTTTTGTTAATTTGGATTAAGTTGCATTTATCACCATGAAGTATTTTTTTTCAGGAACACTTAGTATTCTAAATTAATTTGTAGTTGATGTAGCACATTCAAATATCTTTCTAATAACACCCAACATCCTATAATATTTTTCAGTAATTTTTCGTAGATTCAGCACTCTAAAGATTTTTCTATTAGTATTAAATATCCTAAAACTAAAAAATATTTTAAAGGAAAAATTGTATAAAAATATTTTAGTTACTTGGTACTACTAAAAAAATGCTACTTTAGGATGCTGGATTAATCATAAATTAGTTTACAACATTGAGTTATTAAAAAAATATTTTAAGGTATTAGATACATCTTAACCTTAACCTTGATATGATAATTTTGACTTATAGGTTATGCTTCTTGCTGAAACTGAAATTATGAGCTTCTGTGACTCTAGAATGGGCAACGAAAAATCTTGTTTATTAAATAATGTCTTGTAATCTGACAAGTTTTATGCGTCAATATATTATCAATATTTTGATGGAATTTAGCCACTTTAATTAATTGTTGATTATGCTATAGGTAATATCCACATAGAGCAACCAGCTAGGCTATGTGAACTTGACGGTCCTCAAATCTAACGAATTCTTTTAGATTTGGTCCTCAAATTTACACTCATTTTGATTTCAGTCCCATAAGAAATAAAATAATCTAGATTTTTATTAAATTATAAGGATTAATATTTAAGATGAAATAAAACTTGAAAGACCAAAATTTATAATTTGAAATTTGTGGGCCAAAATTAATGAGTATAAATTTAAAGAATCAAAATTATATTAACTATTTTTTAATACAAAATATCATTAGGTACACTTCTTGAACTGAGAATCAAAACAATTTAGATGCAGTTTTTAAGAAATTGATAGATTCAGTGATAGATAAATAAGTGACTGGGCAGACCTCTCGGCGGTCTGCTCGGTCTGATCATTGGCCAGCGACAGATCCACATGCATTGGAACGTAGTGCGGACCAAGGTGACGCATCGTTGTTATATTGCTTATTACTTGTCCGCTGCTGCTTCTTGTTTTTTCCTGAACAAAACGTTCACGCGAATTGAGTTTTGGGACTCACGAAAGTTATGGCATATTTTATTCTAAAAAAATATTTATAGAGATATTTATAAATCACTCAGTAGTAAAGTGATCCTTATATTATCAGCGAAATTTGAATTTATGATCTTATATGTTATAAATCGACTCCTTATTAATTAGATTAGTTCTTATTGAGTACTCATCTACTTCTTAATGTAAGCTAACAGCTGTTTAAATAGTTTGGATGGGAGCGTGTTTGAGTTATTGTTTTAAAAGAGTAGTATATGAGAAGACTTTTATTTTAATTTAAATAAAAGTAAGAAGAAGAAAGTCAAATGAATTACTTAGATCTCACAAAGTTGATATAATCTTCCTTAAACATTATCAATTTAAAGTCGTAAGAACTGAATTGATTCTTAACTAACAAAGCCAAAACTCCAAGGAACAAGTTAAGGGGTAATTTTGCCCATAAATTTTATTTATAAAACTTAAAAATTTATATAGTCAGTTCGATCAATATGAGCACATGCATGACCCTCGTCTTCATCATGAGCCTGTGTCAGTGTTAGAAAAGTTTGCCAACGTATATATTGTATTATTGAGTTACATCAACTCTGCACTACTTTCAGATAACCATTGGCAAAATCTGCATTCAATAACCCAACGATAACGAAAACGACATAATTAGAAGAAATAGACAAATTTTGCTTACTCTCAAGCACCAATCACCACGCCGTCCAGCCACGACAAAAGCTGATGAAGAATTAACATTATATTTGACCACTCCCAGCAAGGGCGAAGGATTAACATGAACTCCCTCAACTTATAAGTTTTAAATTGAAAAGGAGTGTGATTCATTTTATAAATTTCAATTTGAGTTTGTTTTAACAATTAATGTATTTTTTAAATTTTGTTCTTAATTATTTATTCTCTCTCATTTGTCATACTCTCTCTTATAACATTTTTTCACACATTTTCTTTAATCTTTTTTCTAATTTATTATAAGGCATATTGAGAATAGAATATATTTTAACCTATTTATTGCTTTTAATTAATTGCTTGTTATTCACGAATTAGTTATTTGAAACTTCTAATAATATTTGACCACCTCTGCAATGGTTTTTAATATCGTCACTATTTATTATAAGGGCATATTTAAGAATAAAAATGTATTTCCAATCTATTTATTGCATTTAACTAATTGTTTGTTATTCACAAATTAGTTATTTGAAATTTACAATAAAAATTGGATAAAGTAAATTGATAAACTATATTTAATGTCCTCACTCTTTAATATACCTTTTTTTGGGTGTAAATTCAAAGTATTTTCAAGTCCTATCAACAAGTATATTTTTGGGATTCGAATTTGCATTCTCCTCATTACTAGGGTGAGATTGCTTACTATTTCAATTAACAGCTTATTGGAAATATTTTTATAACATCCCAACTTTTTAAATGTTTCTTTAATTTTATTATTATATAAAATTAATAATATTTTAATATCTTACTAATATAAATTGATGTCGTTTTGAATTTTTTAATAATTTTTTAAGATCTGCATTATAAAGAGTATTAGAGAGTAGCGCATTATAACCCTTGCCCCACACCTACAATATACCACTGCTAAAAATATTTACATGACACTTTATTTTATCTTTATTTAATGATTATTAATCAATATTCGGATCTTATTCAGATTAATTGTGTACAATTTTTTTTTGAAAAAAAAAAGAGGACCCCGATGAGATTTTAATCAACGGGCTCTTACGATTCGTCAATCAAGGTCATCAGCTATATATATACGACACCAAAACACGTCTCCATGACTCAAATCCATTCGGATCACTAAAGTACTCCACAAAAGAGAAGTACCAAACAATGATGATCACCTTCTTGTTCTGTTATTTCCTTCTTTCTCTTGCTTTCTTCTTCACTCTCAAGCTCTTCGTTCAAAATAAGAAGTTCAAAAACATCCCACCTGGTCCACCTTCTCTTCCCATTATCGGCAACCTCCACCAACTGAAAAAGCCACTTCATCACGCCTTTCACCGGATTTCTCAACGTTATGGCCAAATCTTTTCTGTTTGGTTTGGCTCTCGTCTCGTGATCGTTGTGTCATCGCCTTCTGCAGTCCAAGAATGCTTCACCAAAAACGACATCGTCCTGGCAAACCGACCTCGCGTTCTCCTCGGTGAGCATATTGGCTACAACTCCACCACCTTAGTGTTCACTCCCTACGGCGACCACTGGCGCAACCTCCGCCGTATCACGGTGGAAGAGGTGCTCTCGAACCACCGTCTCAACAAATTCTTGGAAATGCGAAGAGACGAGGTGAAGCGCCTGGTGCAAAAACTTGTTCAAGACTCAAATAATACGGTGTTCGCCAAAGTGGAGATGAAATCAAGATTTTATAAGTTGACCTTCAACAATATGATGAGAATGCTTTCTGGCAAAAGGTACTGGGGAGACGACAATGAGGTTGGGGATGTGGAAGAGGCAAGAAAGATTCGAGAGATTATAAAACAACTGGTGTCTCTAGGAGGGGTAAATAACATTGCAGATTTCTTGCCCATACTCAGGTGGTTTGATTTTGGTCACTTGGAGAAGAGGCTCAAGAGTTTTGCCAAGAGAGCCGATGGGTTCTTGCAAGGTCTCATTGATGAGCATCGAAATGCAAAGCAGAGAGCAAATACTATGATCGACCATCTTTTCAGTCTCTAAGAATCACAGCCTGGGTACTATACGGATCAGGTTATTAAAGACCTCATTTTGGTAAGTGAAATAATAAATAATGTTACGCTTTTACCTTTTTTACTGCATGCAGTTAGATATCTTTTGATTGCATTGTATTATAAGACGTGCATGCAACCTATGTTGAAGTTGAGTGAGTACAGAGTATGCTCAGTATCTGCCTCATTCTAAATTTATGATGGTTAATTATGGAAGAATTTGAAAGAAAAAAGGGCTAAATTATACAAAAATTCTCTTGAACTTTATGTCATATGTAAATAATTCCTTAAAATTTTATATTTATGTAGATAATTTTCATGCTATTAGTTTTGTCATTATTTATTTGCAAATGGTTTAAAGTTTAGGGGTTTATATGCATATAATTCTAAGTGAGGGGGTTACATATGAATATAAAAATTTAAAGTTTAAGGGGTATAAAATTGATTGGTTTAAAGTTATGCGTAGGTTCGAAAGGCTAGGGGTTTCTTATTAAATTTTAAAAGTTAAAGATGTTATTGCACATATTCAATTAATACTATATTGTGAAAGGATTAAGTAAATAGGGAAAGGGAAATATCTATCGAAATAGGCGGCTCAGCTTGTAATTAAGAATTTGACTTCTCCTTGTATTGCAGAATAACGCAAAATATACTATATACTTCAAAATGCTAATTGTGTGACCACTCACTAAATTTAGTCTAAAATTGAATATAAAATTTGTATTAACTGATTTTACTTTGTTAATTTTGACTTATAGGTCCTGGTCTTTGCTGCAACGGATACTTAAGCTGTAACTTTAGAATGGGCAATATCTAGTTTATTAAACAATCCTCATGTGTTGGAGAAAGCGAAAAAAGAAATAGACACTCATATAAGGCAAGAAAAATTAATCGATGAGCGAGACATCTCAAAACTACCGTACGTACAAAGCATCGACTCTGAAACACTTCGATTACATACTGCAGCATCATTGTTGAATTCACACGAGGCTTCGAATGATTGCACCATTGCAGGATACAATGTTCCGCGCGGAACTCTTGTGTTAATCAATGCTTGGGCCATCCATAGAGATCCCCAAGTGTGGAGTGATCCCACAAGTTTTAAGCCAGAGAGATTTGAGAAAGGAGAAGCAAACAAGCTAATTACATTTGGGTTGGGAAGATAAGCATGTCCTGGAGAAAGTTTAGCCCAACGAACAGTGGGGTTGACTTTGGAATTGTTGATTAAGTGCTTTGAATGGAAACGAGTAAGTGAGGAAGAAATTGACATGACAGAAGGAGCAGGAGCCACCATGCCAAAGGTAATTCCTCTGGAGGCCACGTGCAGAGCACGCCATCCAGCCATTAACATGCTTCTTTCTTAAAATGTTGTAGAGGATAGCTTGTGCATCAAAAGACATGGAGTTGTGGGAGTGTCTTGTTGCCAGGAATGTTTCTATAAAGAGTAAGAGAAGAGAAGAAGAAAAAAGCAGTGCATGATGTTTTTAAGCCATAGAGAACATTTTACTTTACGCTTAATTCGCTCCTCATATCCTTATCTTATAAGATGTAAGTTGGGTTAAATGGAAATTTTTTTTAGGATAAAATGGAGACCCTTGAATATAAATTACACTATTAATACTCATATTAAGACAACAATGACTTTTACAAAGTGATAAATTGTATTTATCTTTACATGCACTTAAAGACAAAAACAATGAATTTGATTTTGTTGTAGTAATGTGTTGTTGGATGTTTTAAATAAATAAAAGCGAGGAGTATTATATTTATAGACCATGAAGTGATGTCTTGAGGAAATGCTTCTTGAAGCAATACTTCTTTAACTAACAGTTGTAACCGATTTATAAACCAATGTGACTTAAATAACGAAAGGTTTACTTATTTAGTAATTTTTTCATAAAGGATTACACCTTTTTAATATATAGGATTTCCTTAAAAAATAGCACAACATTTCACAAAGTGGTCGTTGTCACGCGTTTTCATTGATGTCTTTAGAAACCAAAGAAACCAACATTTCTTTTAAAGTTGTAACTCTCTGCACAGCACTTCATATAAATTTATATAAGAATATAACTTTTCTGAAAACACATCTTTTCATTTTAAAAATATTCCAACATTTCTTGCTATATCTATTGCGTTAAGAGAACGGGAACATACAAACACACACGAATAATTTCCTTCTAGTTCTGTTTTCATGTTTTGCATGAATAATATTTCATCAGTTCGCTGAATTGCATCCATGTATCATCTTCATTGATCGCAGCAATGATGTCCTTTCATCTGTCTCAACAATGGTATGTGTTTCAAGTAGTTACTCCTCTGGTCCTATTTATAGGGTGGAGAGAAAAGTTATTTTTCAGTCCTATTTATAGGGCACTGAGAGAAATTTTTTATATGTATGTATAATTTTATCCCTCATTTATTATTGTATTGACTTTATTTATATGAAGTATAATGTATATTAAATAGGGATAAAGTTAGAAAGTCATTAAATTTTAAATGAGAGTTAATGAAGTTTAATAGAGATATATCAGTCGGTGAAAGAATAACTAACTAAAGAAGTTGGATTTAATTATTTGATATATATACAAGAGTTCGATGGAATCAATGTCTATGTTTGGATGAATTTGCTATATTGAGTCTTGTTTGTCCTTGTTCATTGGCTGTAGAACTTTGTTTTAATTAAAAAAAAAAGGGACTTATGGGAGCATAAAGACAGAAATGCTCCCACACTTACTGCTTATGAGAGAGAGTTTAATATTTGTCATAAATGCTCTCAGACAGAGTCCCAGAGCCTGCAATTTGGATTTGGATTTTAAAAAATATGATTTCTCAATCATAAGCCAAAAAATACGGAATTGCAGTTCTGGCAAATGAACAGTAATTTTCCCGAGGATCTTGTGGGAAAAGAGGGAAAGATAATGAGCTCAGTTGTATTTTTCACTTATAGATAAGTTAAAGAGCTTTAATTAGATACTTGAACCACTTTATTCTGATTTTTTTAGATCTAATTATGACTTTTCATACGTGACCGCAAATTCAAGATTTATCAAGTGGATAATAACTTGGGAATCAATTTGAGTTTTGAGGTTTTTGATTCTTTTATGGATTTTCAATGGCCAAAAGGGGTTATGAAAGTGTCTCAGGCTCTTCTATATGTAATACTCCTAACTCAGCTCACTCCTAATTCCATATGTAAAGCAATAGACAAGATATCAGTATTCAGCTCACTCCTAATTCCATATGTAAAGCACGACCTCACATTTTACACTAAAAAACAAATAGATGATTATGGACGGAATTTAGCAGCCAAATTCTTTTCATTGCCAACTTCTTCATTGCAAATTGATTGGCGAAGAAATGTTCGCATGCAAGTATATTTGTCAATTCTAGATTTCTATCTTGTATTAAAAATATATAATAAAATAAATGGTTAAGGTGTAAATTTACCCATTAACTTATCCTTAATGTGTGCCAAATACCATCTACTTTTCTTGGGTATAAATCTACTTTTGCAAATTTAAAATGGGTGTAAAAATGATAATAATGTTAATTATGATAAACATCCGTTACTACAAGAAAAAGGTAATTTGTAGCGGTTAAAATGATTGATTTGTAAGTGCCAATTGTAGCGGTTATTAAAACTGCTAAAAAAACCCCTGATGCAAATAGTTTTGTAGCATGTTTTCCAAATTGTTACGCAAAATAGTAAACCGCTACAAATATTTGTTGCAGCTATATAACTGCTAGTAATGATGCAATGAATGTGATGATATTGAGGTAGTTTGTAGCGGTTAGAAAACAGCTACAAAGGCATGTGTAAATGTGGGAAATAAAATTTGCAAATTTGTCGTAGTTTATTAAACCGCTACTAATGATGGGCATAAAACTTCATCTAACAAGAACCAAAAAATTCAATTTGACAGCAAAATTAACCACTACAAATGGGAAAATTTTCAAAAAATGGCGCCAGCCAGTAGGGTTGCACATGGGCAGGGTTGGGCAGGACAGGACCCTTACCTGATGCCCAGCCCGAAGAATGAACGGGCTGGAAAATGTAGGCCGTTGCCCGGCCCTGCCCATGAAAAGCCCTATTGAGTTTGGGCAGGGCAAATACGGGCTGGACAAGGCAGGCTTCTATGCCCAACAAGTCAATATACTATATTAATTAACTAATTATTTATGTTTCTCTGAATAATCTAATGTAACTTTATATTAAAATGGCAACTTAGCCTTGATTTTGTTATTGCTAATTAATATCCTATGAAACTACTTTTTGTAGTAGCTAGGAGGAGTGGACTATGACAAAAAAAATGTTTGTATATTTTATTAAACTTAATTGTTTTTCTAGTTTCTAACTCTCAAAATCATTCAAAAATAAGTAAGTATAATAAACACTGAATATTGATGCAACAGTGAGTTTGATTTGAAAAATAAATATGAGGCAAATAAAATATATAAATAAAAATTATATATATTTTTGCGGGCAGAGCCAAATGGGCAGGGCAGCATACCGTGCCCGATGCCCAGTCCTGCCCAACAATTTGCCCAGCCTGAATATGCCCAATAGTTCTTTTGGGCCAATTTTTTTGTGGGCTTGGGCGGGCATAGCGGGCAACCGGGCTTCATGAACACCCCTACCAGCCAGTAGGAATTTGCGGTAGCTATTTGTCCTTTCTAGCGGTTTAAGAACCGCTACAAATGTTAAATTGAAATTAAAAAAATTATTTATCAGATTTGCAATTAAATTTGAAGGAAAAATATAATAAATTAAGTATGACTTACATATATAATTTTGCAATTAAATTTGTTATCAGATTTACAATTAAATTTTATGTTATATAATTTCTAACATTTTAAATATTTAATAAAAATTACTGATGAGAAGATTTACAATTTTATAATTATAAAAGTTAAAAAAGTTTTTGAAATGTTATTTATGAAGATAAGGAATAAATTAGAAAGAGTAGAAGATAAAGGTAAATAAGTCTTGCATGAAAAAATGGAAAAAAATATTAGCAAATGTAGATTAAATAATATAAGAAAATAAAAATAAATTAACAATTGAAAATACTTACAATTTGATAAAATTGTAATAGAGAAGAGGAGAGGAGTAACAAAGGAGAGGAGGAGGAAAAGTGTGAAAAATGAGAGGGAGGGTGAAGGTATTTATAGAGGGTGGATGAAATTTGTAGCAGTTTATTTTAGTTTGTAATGGTTATTTCTTGTAGCGGTTTTTTACCATTTGCATTGAAATTTTAAAAAAAACTTACTAATTTTTTTTTAAAATTGTTTGGAATGAACTGTTAAAAATTTAGTTTTTATCACCTTGTCTGAAAGAAGATATATAAAATCAAATAATTAGAAATAATTATAACACCTATATATTAAAATTAAAACATCTATTGTTAATTAATGTAACAAAAATGAACCGATATTATATGTAAAAAAAAAACCTAACAATTGGTAAATTGTCATCTCCTTTGGAGAAGAAATTTTCAAAATTCGTTGGTTAGAAGGGTTCACTATCATAAGCGATGTCATCACCATCATCACCCGTATCATAAAGATCTCGCGGCTTGAGGTGAACCACCATACTCCAATCTTTATGTTTCTCGTTCTCAACATAATAAACCTGGTGTACCTTAGAGGCAAGAATATGTATGGTTCATGATCTTCAAATTCTCCCGTATGAATGGGCCCGGAGAAATTAATAGATGTGATGCCCAATTCGTTAGTAGTGAGTCCACATGAAGTTGTCGTATTTGCCTAACAACACTTGAATAGAGTGACAGTAAAAAGTCCTTGGTAATTTAACTCAATAATATCAATCAGTTTTCCGTAGTAAGGAATGCCTCCAAATCATATGTCACTGTCACTAGTACTAGCATAACTCCTCATTCCAAACGTGCCAAATACTCTAGAGTTTTGTAGGAGCAAACCCTGATCACGCGCTACTGTATAGAATTTGAACCCATTGACATTATATGTAGTAAACCTCCTGGCATCATCAAACGGACCATATGCAAGACTTTTGAGTTCAGCTATGTGGGGATTGTTGTCATTACGTATTCGACATGTAAACTAACTCAGAAATTCTCTGTAGACTCTCTTGTCAACCTTAACAGATGTTTATGAATAAACCTGTAGTTGTCACCTGACATATCTTCTAAATTCCCTATGGTGTTATTTGTTAGAGAAGGCAATGATGAAACAATTTTAAATATAAAAAAGAAAATAAGGGTATAACTTACTAGAGAAAAGGTTCAAATTGAGTGCAATTTATCAAAACATGTTTGTGTACTTGTAACTTCTTAGTAGTAGTCAGTTTGAAGTATTCAAACGCTCCAACTAGTTTTCCAACAGGAGGAAAGAAATTGCTCAAATTGGAAGGACTTGGTGGACAATCATCAATACGTGGGGGCAGTTGAAAGATGTCTCAATGTCGTCAAAGTATTTGGAATAGAAAGTTAGGACCTCATCTCCAGCATAACCTTCTGCTATTGACCACTCTGGCCACATCTTATTCCTGACATAGGATTTTAATTTTCCTAAACACCTGCATGTTTAATTAATTAATAATTATCTATAATTGAGATTAAAATGTGGAGAATAGAAAGAGATAATATAATGCACCTTTCAATAGGGTACATCCATTGATATTGAATTGGGCCAGCAAGTTTTACTTCTAGAACAAGATGGATAGTAAGATGAACCATGACAGTGAAGAAGGATGGAGGAAATATTATCTCCAAATGACAAATTGTCAAAATTATTTTATTCTGCAGTTGATCTAGCTCCTCAAGTATCAAAACCTTCACACGTAAGTTTTTGAAAAATGAACACAGTTCCACCAAAATCATAGAGACATCAGGAGGGAGTGTGCTTTTAAGTGCCAAAGGAAGTAATTGTTGCATCAAAACATGTGAGTCATGACTCTTCAACCCAGTAACCTTTCGAGCCTACAGATCAATACACCTTGAGATGTTGCTAGAATATCCATCAGGGACTTTTATTTTCTTTAATGTTGACAGGAAGATATCCTTGTTTTTCTTCGTCAATGTGAATTTAGCTGGTTGAAACCTGTCATTATCATCAGGCCAAGCATCTGGATGAATTCCAAGGGCCTGTAAATCTTTCCTAGTAGAGGTGGTCTTTAGACTTTCTGGGTTCGTTGAGCAACGTGTATAGCACATTATCACACACATTCTTTTTGATGTGCATGCCTTCAAGATTGTGGCAGATCAAATTAAATTTCCAACAAGGAAGGGTGAAGAAGATACTTCTTTTTCGTCACTGCATTGGCTGACTATCAGATGTACCATGAGAATGTCGTTTTGGCTCGTTCAACTTTGTTAATCTTATTGAACTTGACATCAACACCCTCTTATTGTCAAAATATATCTATGCTAGATAAAATAAGAGAAAGATCTCTTTTTTCTTGTTTATTATTGAAGTGATTTCATTGCAATCTAAATCTATGCTTGGAATCGAGGAACTGTCGGTGCCCTATGAAGCACCATTTATGACTATGTGGAAGGCACACAGTTTGGAGTCAAAGTTACACTCAAGACAAGCCAACCTCGTATGCACATTCCAACTGGATAATGTTCCCAACCCAGGAAAATCACTAATCGTCCACATTAAGGCTGTGCGGAGATTAAAAAGCTTTTTTCTCATATGAGTTATAGGTTTCCACACCAGTAGTCCACAGCTTGATCAATTCCTATATCAATGGTTGTAGGTAGACGTCTATATCATTTGCAGGTGCTTTCTTGCCAGGAATGATCATGGACAGCAAAAAAGAGCTTGGTTTCATGCACATCCAAAGCGGGAGATTGTACAAAATTAACACCACAGGCCATATACTATAACTGGCACTCATGTTACCAAAGAGATTAAAACCATTGGTCGTTAATGAAAGTCAAACATTTCTAGGATTGACAGCAAAATCTGGAAACTCTGAGGTGAATGCTTTCCATGCCTTAGAATCTCGTGGATGTCTTAACCTGCCGTTTAGATTTTTGTCAACATCATGCCACCGCATATGTTCCACCATTTTTTATGACATATATATTCTCTGCAGCCGCGGCTTTAAAGGAAAGTACCTAAGAATTGAAATATGAAAAAATATATTAGTTTATTAACAAACTAATTTTAAAGCAAATATATTATTAGCACATTAATGATATAATTTTTAAAGAAAATTAAAGCAATTATATTAGTTTATTAATGGAATAATTTTAAAAAAATTAAAGCAAATATTAAACCAGCTAATACCTTAGAACCTTTGTAGGTTTCTTCTACTTTTCCCCCTTTCGTGTGTGTCTTGCACCTTATACAAGTCTCCCTACTTGCATGCTCTCCATAATATAACATACAATCATTTGGGCAGGCATCAATTTTCATGTAGTTCAAGCCAAGCTTGTTAATCATCTTCTTGGCTTCATAAAACGATGATGGGAAATCCAAATGAGGGAATGCATCTGTCAGTAATTCCAAGAGCATTGACAGTGCCTTGTTTGTGATAACACATAAGCATTTTATATGATATAACTTTATCAAGAATGATAACTTTTGAGTACTTTGTACACTCATGATATAAAGGCTTATCAGCCTCATCTATCAGGTCAAAAAAACTTCAAGCAGGTTTGTTTCTTACGAACTCTAGTTCAGGTCCCAGTGCTTCTTCAGTTGATATGTGTTCGTGAACCCCAAATGCATCACACACATCGTCATTGATAAGGTCAAACTCCTTTGCTTCATCTCCCATTTAAGAAATTGCAGGAGTTAACTGAGCAATCATATTGCGTTGTTCATCATGGAAAGACCAAATTGTATAATTTTATGGGAAAGGCTTTAAAATTCAATGGTCTCTAACAACATCTTGTTGCTGCCACTTGTTGAAATTGCATTTAGGACACGGGCAAAGAAGCTTACCATTAGTAGTTGCATGCGCAGAAGAAAATTCTAAGAAGGAGGTTAATCCAGCCAAATACCACCGGAACGTATGCGGCAACTTGATCCATGTCTTATCCATGATTTATGCAAGTAAGAGCAGGGAAAGATTTCAGAGAAAAGCTCAAATGGAAGTGTAAATGGCATTTGGAACGCCTAAGATGGCTAAAGGGGAGAAAAGTAACGGTTAACAATCTGTAGCAGTTAAGAAACTGCTATAAATTGAAATAAACCACTACTAAGACCAACGGTCAAAAATTTATAGCGGTTAAATAATCGCTACAAATCTCGAGCGTGGGAGTATTTCAAATTTTAAATTTTGTAATGGTTGTATAAAGCGCTACTAATTGGAATTTGTAGCAGCTAATAAACTGCTACAAAGTTTAGATGAGGAGAAAAATTTCATTTCAAAATTCAAAAGTCACAACTGCTACTAATTTGGAGTTTGTAGCAGTTTCTTAAATGCAACAGATTTTAACCGCTACTAAATAAATAAATTTCTATTATTCTATATAATTCTATATATCCTATATAAGTATTCTCTATATTTATATAAATATTCTATATAAGTATAATAATTTAATAATTTCTGTTTAATAATTTAGAATTGAATTATATATTATTTTATTAGTATTTATTAATTTCAATTTCAACTTTAATTGTTACATGTTAATTTAATTTAGAAATTTAATTCATTTTTAATTTTTTCGAATAACTTATAAATAATAAAAAAATTCTAATACTAATTAAACTATTTAGAATCGCATAAAAATTAAAATTCAAGTATTAATTACAGTAATCCACAAATAAATTATTCGATAACTGTTCATGAAAATAGAAAAAATCCTTAAATGTTGGCCCTCACTAACAACTCTGCAAAATCATTCGTATTGGTCTAGGCCTGGGGCTGGGGCTGGGGCTGGGGCTGTGGAAGATCATCGTCCTCATTGTCTATCATGATATCGGGCAGCACAGGAGCAGGAATACTAGGAGTTACCTTTTGCCAAACAATCTCTATCATCGTATTGACAGCTTCCATCCGCTGCTCATATTTGGCCTACATCCTGGCCTCAAGAGCCTTAAGTCGAGCCTCACGAGCCTGAAGCCGGGCCTTAACAGTCTATATCTCCTCATGAAGCTGCTCGACTGATGGCTCTCTCAGATGCCTCGTGCCAGAAAGGGGTCTGGTGTGATGCTACTGCTGACTGGGGGTCCTCGCCTCAGACAACACATGACGACCCCAATTGTAAACGGCACTAAGTGTGGCACCAAAACCGAGTCCCTTAACTCGTCCTGGGTGCTTGGGTCTAGCTAAGCCTACATTGAGTGGGGCGGTGGGGTCCACAACTAACCCTTAAGACTCTCAAAGTTCTGCAGCACTCTAGGTCATCCTCTCTTGCCAAGACAATTTAATCAATTTAATATTTAAACATTAAATTAAATGAAATTAACAGAATATTAACAACAAAAATGTGAACATTAAATTTAAACATTAGATTTAAATTAAACGCTCAATAAATAATAAAATTATAATTAAATACTAATAGCAACTTCCTCAGCCTGCTCAGATTTAGGAGTGCCGTCCCTATGCCTATGGAGCTGTGGTCACATCTCGCCATAGGTAGGTGTTCGTCCCTCCTCTTGCTGCATCTTCCTCCCTTGCAAATTTATAATAAAATGAAAAAATATTTTTATTATTTAAATTCATATATATATATCTACATGTACATATAACTTGATTAAATTTACAGTATTACTCATAATCTCATTATCAGTCACAGCAAATGTCTTCAAACCGGCCGTATGTTGGATATCTTGATGGTTGCGGCTCATGGTATTTCTTTAAAAAAGATGCTGCAACAAAAATATAACAAAATTAGCTAACTTGTATGACAACAACATAACAATAATGCAATAAAGTCTTACCCTCTACTTAGGTGTCGCCTTAAACTGGACAAATGATGCCCAGCCATTGAGAGGGATGCCATCTGACACATCTGCCTGCATCTCCTCCAAGGGTCTCGTCCCTCGCCTTTCTTTGCATTGTATGGGTGGCCCCTCCTATTCTTCCAGCCCTCCCCTAATTTCTTCACTGCATATGTCTTCATATTATCCTTGACAATCAATTTTTTCTATAATTAAACAATAAAATTATAATTAATCACTAAGAAATTAAATTCATAATGTCACTCATAATTATTTAAAGAAAGATATTTAATTGTAAATTTTAATTACTAATTAATTATACCTTTAACAGCTCCCAAGCGTCGTTCTTGTTCCTCCGTGGTATCCTCTTCTAGTTTGACTTGCAAATGGGAAACAATGTGTATTGCCTACCCAGATAAGTCAAATACCAGTTGAATAGATGTCCTCCCAGCTCAATCAGTTGACTGTGCTCATTCAGAGGAATTGTGACACATGCAATCCTGTATGTAATGCATGTCCTTCACGTTCAGTTTCCCCGTGGACCTATTGCTAGCTTGGTCTACACAATTAAATTGATCATCAAATAATATCAATAACATTTAATTATTAATACTAAATAACTTATTTTACTTACCCACAACCTCCACCTCCCAACCGCTCCATTGTCCACTAGGTTGACGCGACTGATTCTGCTGCTGCTGCTTGTCCTCCTCCTCTTTCGAGCCTCATGCCTCTCCATCCAAATCATCCTTGAATCCGCCATTATCCCCCTTCAGGTTGAGATCGAAATGCTCATTGATTACTTAATCTTCCACGCTGATCATGGGCCCCTCATCGTCCTCTGGCTTCTCGAACAGCCCAGCTTGCTCAGGATGCCAGGGGCGTCTCATAGACTCAACGGGGTCTTTATCGTGTCGACGAGCCATGCTATTTAAATCATAAATAATTAACTAAACAATACAAAATATAAAATTGTTTAAATATGAATTTAATAAATTCTAAACATTTTATAATTATCTTTCAAACCATAATGATTAAAAAAAACCACCTAATTCAAGTTTCTCGAATTAAATAAAATACTAAAAATTGTAATTAAAATAATATCACCCATAATGTCTAATAAAATTAATTACTAAATAAACAAATTTTATCATTAAAAATTAAAAATAACATGTAAACCAAAAAAGATTGAAGACAATAAGATATATAATCATCACAATTAACTAATTGAACAATCTAAATCACATATAACTAATGAAACAAAATACAAAATACAAACTTGTTTAAATATCAATTTACTAAAGTCTAAACATTTTATAATTATCTTTCAAACTATAATTAATAATTAAAAAAACCACCAAATTCAACTTTCTCGAATTAAATAAAATACAAAAAATTGTAATTAAAATAATATCACTGCTAATGTCTAATTAAATCAATTACTAAATAAATATATTTTATTATTAAATAATCAAAACTTACATGCAAACTACAAAAATTAAAAACAATAACATATATAATCATGAAGTCAAATAATATAATCAGCAAACCAAAATAAATATTCAATTAATACAACACTAATTAAATATTTAAAAGCTGTAACTATTAAACAAAGTAACTAATAAATGAATATACATTGAAACCTGGGTAGCTGGAACTATATCTGGAGCTACAGTAAAATTCTGGAAAAACTTTAGCTGAACTTCCCTATATGCACGTGCCAAAAGTGAAACAAAGGGGGGAGAGGCGTTTATACAGATGTCGATTGTTTGTAGCGCTTCTCATAAAACTGCTACAAATGTTGATATTTGTAGCAGTTTTCGACAAACCACTACAAAATTATGACATGTGTCATGTCTGTGTTGAATAACGCAACACTTTCTCATTGTTGTTCAAGAAGTTGCAACAAATTGCTCAACATTTGTAATGATTCTTCTATAACCGTGACCAATTTATGAACTTTGTTGTGGTTTAATTCCAACTGCTACAAACATTAAAAATGGTTCGCCTTCTACTTTTTGATGAACTACTACAAAGGAACCGCTACAAATAGTTTGCTGTGGTTATTTTTTATGAACCGCAACTAAGAAACCACTACAATTATGAAGCCAATCTCCCATCAATTGGCAGGATGGTTGCGCCAAATTTGTAGCAGTTATTTTACCATAAAATCACTACATTGTGTGACACAAAATGATGGCAGAGCAAACTGATATAGATTTGTAGCGGCTTTATTTTAAACTGCTACAATTTTCATATTTTGTAGCGGTTTTTTTTTAACCGCTACAAATAAACCGCCGCAATTTTTAGTTTTTTTTTTGGTAGTTTGGCCATAATCATATCGTAGTTGGCAATTTGGGGGAAAATAAAAATAAAAATAATCTTTTTTAATGGGAAATGGGCTACATTACCATGGTCAAGTAATTCTTTTATAACCCCCGACCTTAAATAAAATTCATCAAAAATTAAAACATTTTTCTTGAATTTGTCCCTAATTAATGGTTGGCATTTTTATATAATTATTGATGAAAATAGGATGTAGTTTTAGTGTTGTCATTTAGCTTTTCTATTGTATAGTTCTAGTGTTAGATGCTGCATTTTGTTATCAGTGGTGTCTTGTACTACTCTATAAATACTATGTCCCTTGTATTTTCTTAGTGTGGTGTAATATACAGATTTCCAACTAATGAAGAATTGATAAGTCTATTCAAGCTACGTGTTTGGATAGTTTTGAGTTGTGATTTTTTATATGGTATTAGAGCCAGATTCGGATCTTGTCTCATTAAAGAAGACTTGAAATCGTGAAGCCTAGAAGACTCGCGCAGGAACCCTAGACAAAACTTTGTTAATAAAATGGGTGTCTATCTTCCGATCCTCTCTTTCTGCGCCCATCACACACATAGGGAACAACAATTGTTCCCTATATACTCACCAGGACTGAAATTACACAATGTGGCCATGCACGATGCGGATTGCCCTGCTTGGTAAACACAAGATATGATTCATCAATGACACATGGAAGAAGAGTGACCAAGAAGAAAGTTTGCATCCCCAATGGGAGCGATGCAATGCCATGGTACTCTCATGGCTGATAAACTCAACTCTGAAAGAATTAGCAAGCAAATCATTTATTTCTAGAATGCTTATGATGTTTGGGTTAAACTCAAAGAAAGATATGATAAAAAGAGTGGTTCGCAGATCTTTGCACTGCATAGAGAAATAATCTCCCTCCGGCAAGGGTCAAATTCCATCTCTTCTTATTTTTTAAAATTGAAGGAACTGTGGAAAGAGCAGACAACACTTGTAGTGATCCCTTCATGCACTTGTTTGGTGTCTAAGACTTATGCGGATGCAATCTAAGAGCACAAACTTTTACAATTTCTAATGAAGCTGAACAAAATTTTAGGCCAAGCAAGAAGCCAAATTTTGCTTATGAATCCACTCCCTATGGTTAATGAGGCCTACGCCATGATTGTGCAAGATGAAATGTAGAAATTGATTTTCAATGCTGAGAAATCCATTCTCACATAAGGAATAGCCATGGCAGCAAAAGGGAGAGGATGTAAAAAAGGAAGAGGTCGAGGGGAGGCTATCCTTGAATGCGTTTATTGCTATAAGACGGGTCACATAAAGGAAAATCGCTTCCAAATAATTGGCTCTCTAGCTAATTTCAAGGGCAATTGAGAGAAGCAAGGAAAGGATCCTGGTCAAAGAGGAGCGGAGGCTTCATAAGGATCAGATGTCCACTCTCATACTATAACTATAGTTGCTCTAATGTTCACACATGAGTAGTATGAAAAGATCCCGGAGCTATTGAAGAGGGACAATGAGTTGGCTGTTCATGCATTAACTGGTACAGGTCTGCTCACTCCTATATCTCACTTTAAAACCGTTTACACATTAGATTTTGGATTCGGGTGCAGCAACACATATGGCTAGTAAATTAGAATTGTTTGATCACTATAGAGAATATGATGGACCTATTAAGTCAATTAAAATACCAAATAGAGATAAACCCCCTATGTCATATATAGACATTGTAACTACTAGCAATAACATTGTCATGCATGATGTTTTATATGCTCCGCGATTAGAATTTAATCTTATGTCCATATCTAGATTCAATAGAGGACAACAATGCATGGTTGCCTTCTTCCTTGATTTTTGTTTACTGCAAGGCCTTCAGGATAGGAAGATGAAGCTAATTGGTAGAGAACTTTAATTACCATGTTGTTGATTATACTGTTGGTAATACCCTTACCTAGGCTGTGAAGTTGATGACGTTTTTTGAAAAGCAAGAAAACTAACGACGTTTTATTTTTCCAATAAAACGAATCATTAGATGTGCCTCTTGACTAGAGAATCAAAACAATTTTAGAGGTGTTTATACAACAAAAATATCTTTAAAAATATTTTTTTCGTAAGTCGAGATAAAAGCTTTTCTTACTTATCTTGTTCGCTGTAAACTCATTTTCATAAAAACCCTTATATGCAGGTTTTAAGAGAGTGATAGATTCAGTAATGGAGATGGAAATGAGTGGGCAGAGCTCACGGTGATCTACTCAGTCTGATCACAGGGCAGGGATAGACCTCCATGCATTGGATCGCAACGCGGACCAATCGTTAGTACTTATTTCTCATCCTCTTAATGCAAGTTAAGAGCAGGCCGGGATAAATTAAAAAAGACAAACAAATTATTTAACTCTAATACAATTGACTTGATATATCAATTTATTATACAAGTTAATTAGGGAAACTTCATAAACATGGAAAATAAAATAGATTAAGAGATCTTACATTTAGGATTAAAACTAATTGTTTAATTAATTCTTACACCTAGGAGCATAGGTATTTAAATACATAGTACACAATGTATATACGTCTAACCATATATTTTTGTGTGTCAGATATATTATGAATGATGTATATTATTTGTGGTCAAACTGATAGTTTTTTGCAAAATATAATTAATATTAAAATAATCTAATTATATTCTTTTCCAAGCACTTGATGAACGCAATAATAAAACATTGGGTTTGTACACGAAAATAGCATTTCTCGACTGACTGAATGATTATTTAATTATGTATATAGGGAGAAATGTATTTACAGTATTAAAACAAAAATTAACACTATTTATTTGAGAAAATTAATCATTTAATTCAT
Source organism: Neltuma alba (assembly GCF_004799145.2). NCBI lineage: Eukaryota > Viridiplantae > Streptophyta > Magnoliopsida > Fabales > Fabaceae > Neltuma > Neltuma alba. Next base: position 165,133 of record NW_021636907.1, on the reverse strand, counting down.
ATAATTTTCATTTACTTAAAACTCAGTTACTGAGTTCTGTATCAATATAATTTAGTCCTAATAGATTTTTAATTGTTTAATATATCAGTTCTTGCATTTCAAAAAACAAATAGGGAAAATGACATAAAAAGAAGTTGGAAATTGCAATATTCTAATTCAGGTACCTAGGAGTTCAAACTCCTAGAGGAGAAAGTGGTGCCTAATATGGTATTTTGTAAATATAATCAAATAACTAAAATACCCCTGTATGAGATTTTTTTTGAAAAAAAAAGCTATCAAATTTGTCATTACTAATACATTTCTTGTCATTAACTGTTTAATACCTATCATTGTTAGTTTACAATTTATTAACTTATCATTGTAAATATATTTTTTGTCATTTGTTCTTCAATACTTCTTATTATCAGTTCATAATTTGTTAATAAACTTTTTGATATATACAAGGGTATTTTTATCATTTAACTACATTTGCAAAATAACCTAATCAAGCATCATTTCCTCCCCTGGATTTTGAAGTCTTAGGTGTTTGAATTAGAGTATTATAATTTTTAACTTTTTTATGTCATTTTCCCAAAATATTATAAGGATTTATGTTATTTATTGAGCGTTAAATACGAAAAGCCTTACGGTTTAGTGCTATGGGGACCCTTTTACAAGTAGAAGGTCACACATTCGATGTTGCTTGTAGCCTAGTATTTATCCCTTTAATTAAAAAAAGATGAATGTTTTAAACACTTACAATTAATAGATTAAATTATACTGAATCAAAGTTCAGGGACTGATGTTAATCAAGTTGAAACTATACACAGAATCAAAATAATTTATGAACTTATTTTGAACTAAGTCAAAACTCTGATGAACAAATTAATTAAGTGATTAATTTTCCTATATATTTTATTAAGTACAAAACTTAAAAAAAAATTTAATCATTTAAAAATTATAGATTAAAAATTCTAAGTCTAAACCATTTAGCATCAAATTTACATAATTAGATCAAAATGAGCCCATTTAGCATCTAAATATGAAACGCCCGTTTCTTTCATCTTATTTCAAAAATGTCAATGCGTATAGTAAATGAGCCCCTGAAGTGGTCATCACCTTCATTTTTTTGGTTTACAAATTACAACTACTAACTATTTAATATCTACTATCTGATACTACAAAATAAGCATTAGGCTTCAAATAAATAAATGATAGCTGTAAGTGGTGGATTCTAGATTTCCCCCTCTTCGGGTCAGATGAAACTCCTAAGTTAACTTTTCGCATCACTTGAGGGAAATGTATATTTAATACTGCCTCTGGTCCTTTCGTGTAAGTGGTGGATGAGATTAGGCTTAATATTCACAGAGATTGACAAATTAACATTACTCATATGTACAGAGACGATCTAACTAATTCTGATAAGCTAGTTAAATTGGCTCACAGAATAGACGGGAATTTTGTGCTTCTGGATCAGCCTGCAACTTTTGCTACGGAGGCGGACATTGATGAAGGATAAGGCTGTCTTTTGGTTTGCTTTACTTTTATTGTTGATTTAATGAAGCTTTAGTATTTATTTTTTAAAAAAAGTAGATTAAGAAATCTTGTTAAATTAGTTATTTATAATAAACATGTGTTATCTTTCTTAGAATACACTTACTAATAATGTGTATTAGCTAGGATTATCATTTGATAAAATTTTTAACATGTGCAACTACTACAAGGATTACTTTAAAAAAAAAAGGACAATTATAAAAAATAAAGTGAATTGGGGTCTTATATTTAAAACCAAATTAAAAGTCAAACCAGTTTTTATATTAAGAATGAGAGCTAGCAGTATCTTCCAACGGACACTATTTCAAATCCCCAGTGTCTCACCTAAACATTTCTTTGACAAATTTGAATCTCCACAATCAAGTTTATCAATAGATAATGTGATTCATTTCTCAAATTCTGTCTGATATGTGGATACATTTGGAAAATTAGCTGAGTTTTAATCAGATTTTAATTAACAAATGTTTTGCATTAAATATAAAGGCAGTTTTGAATTCAAGAATTCCGTTTCATATAAAAACAGAAACTCTCAATTTTTTCATAGTCAAATCAAAAGAAACTCAGATTAACTGTTCACACAATAAATGATGGTACAAACGCATATTTAATTACTAGAGTGTAAAATCAATTTATTTATTTTTCAAATTGGTTACTAAAAGTCTCATATAAATATACTCGTATACAACATCACCAACGGTCTTCCTTTTACTTTTTGGGCCAAACATACCCTCATCCATCGTCTTCACGTAACATGAAAACGATGAAGTGAGGAGCTACTTTCACTATATTTTTAGTTATTATCTCTCTCTCTCTCTCTCTGGCCATTGCATTCAAGTTCATGGTATGCTTCTCAATTCTTGTTCTTTATTGTAATTTGTAACACATAATTATATATATATGAATATAATCAGATGGTTATTTAATTGATAAGGACTTTTACTTAATTAAACGCAAAATTATTAATTCACATTGAAATGTATAATGATTTATTTGTATATTCTTTTTTTCCAAACATAAAAGAGGTTGATTTCTTCTCTGCCGGAACATTCCTTAATAATATTTGTTTTTTTACTAGGCAGATTTCAGATTTATATTATGAAACCAAAAAGAAAAAAATGGATGAATAATTTATATATATCAACTGAAAAAATCAAGATATGAAAAACAAGACAAAGATTCTTCCATTAATAACAATGAGAGTTACTTTTTCTTTTGGGAGAATTTAAAAAAAAATACCTTTAAATTTTAAAACTTTACGTCAATCTTGTTTCCTATACTTTTAAAACGCAAATGACAACACATTTTTAAAGCCATTCCTAAATTGGAATTTTAAGATTTTAAAGGTATTTTCTTGGGATTTTTTTTCTTTTCTTTTGTTTCTTTTTCCTTTGACTTCCTTTGATCTTGATCTTTATATCTTCGCTATTGATGGTTCTTATTATTGGACCCTTTACAAATTTTTCAAAACATTAATAATGATTGTTTTGGTACTGCAAAAATCCGGCCCCAAAATCATTAACAATTTTGCTAATGAACTTCATTGAGGTGACATTTTAAAAAATTTTAAAACTTTTGACAAATTCAAAAACAATAACTAATTTTAACTAATTTTCTTAATCTATATTTATGTGCATAGTAACATGTCCTCATAACAAGAACCAAAAGGCAGTGAAATCTGAGAAGAGAGCACACGGAAACTTGGATTTGTAAAATGACCAATCGAATATTATTGATTCAACTATGAATATTTATAGTACAAAACATGAACCCATAATGGGCTAACTAGTATGGAACACCGGATGGACCACCGGCCCAATACAACTCATACAATCAGTATCCTTAACACCCCCCTTCAAGTTGGAGACTATACAGATTAATAGTTCCTAACTTGCGTATCATGGCCTCATGATCTTCCCTCCCAAGAGCTTTAGTTAAGACATCTGCTAATTGATTCTGACTATTTACATGTTGTAAGTCAATGACTCCTTCTTGTAGTTTTTCTCGCACGAAGTGACAATCTATTTCAATATGCTTCGTGCGCTCATGGAAAACAGGATTACTAGCAATATATATAGCAGCCTTGCTATCACAATAAACCTTCACCGGCTCAAGCCCTCTCCCATCCAAATCTCTAAGCATGCGTGTCAACCATGTAACTTCAGAGACGGCAGATCCTAAAGCTTTGTACTCTGCTTCAGCGGAAGACTTAGATACTGTTTGCTACTTCTTAGATTTCCAACAGATTGGAGAACCACCAAATTTGAGTACAAAACTAGTCACTGATCTCCTTGTGTCATGGCAAGCTGCCCAATCAGAATCTACATAGCATTCTAAGTTTGTTCTATTGGTTGCAGCAAGGAAGATGCCCATTCCAGGACTGCCCTTTAAGTATCTCACCACACGTGTGGCTGCCTCCATGTGAGATTTCCATGGAGCACTCATGAATTGGCTGAGAGTCTGCACCACAAAACATATGTCAGGCCGAGTCATGGTAAGGTAAGACAACCTACCTATTAGGCGTCTGTACACAGAGGGGTTTTGAAGAAATGGATCCAGATCTGTTTCGGTACTATGTCTCTTCTTATTTGCCTTGTTGGATGCCATTTGGATTCCTTCCCGTGACAGTCTAACACTTCTTTCCATAGGAACTTTCAATGGCTTGGCACCACTTAAACCTACATCTGAAATAAGATCAAGAGCATATTTTCTTTGACTAAGAACAATACCTCTCCTGGACCTTGTCAATTCCAATCCCAAAAAGTATTTAAGCCCCCCCAAATCCTCAATTTTAAATTTCTAGTGTAGATGAGTTTTAGTTTCATTAATTTTGTCAATGTTATTTCCAGCAACCACAAGATCATCTACATAAGCTAGAACCACAGTAATATCATGTTTATTTTGTTTAACAAAAAGGGAATAATCATATCTACTTTGTCGAAACCCCCCTTGTATTAAAGCCTCAGTAAGTTTGGCATTCCACTATCTGGATGCTTGCTTGAGGCCATATAGAGACTTGTTTAGTTTGCAAACTTTGGTGCCGACAAACTGATCAAACCCCTGAGGAATTTTCATATAGACCTCCTCTTGTAGGCCCCCCTGCAGAAATGCATTGTTGACATCCATTTGGAAAAGATGCCAACAATGCATGGCTGCAAGAGTTAAAATACACCTAACTGTAACCATTTTGACAACCGAAGAGAAGGTCTCAAAATAATCAATACCTTCTTGTTGACTGTACCCTTTAGCTACTAAACGGGCTTTGTAACGTTCAACACTACCATCAGAGTTATATTTTACCTTAAACACCCATTTACAACCTATAGCCCTTTTACCTTTTGGATTATCGACAATATCCCAAGTGTGATTCTGCTCAAGAGCTTGCATTTCCTCTCTCATGGCAGTCATCCATTTGGGATCCTTTGCTGCATGCTCAAAGCTATAAGGCTCAACAACAGTGTCAGTGGAAAGTAAATAATTCTTATAATCAGCAGAAACATGAGCATAAGTAATATATTCATGCAAGGGATACCGGCACTTGACTTTTCCTTGGTTACTATCAACTGTGTCACCAAGACAGACATAATCATTGAGCCAAGTAGGGGATTTACTGTTCTGAATAGGTCTATCAATTCCTTCTACATGCTGTTCAGTATCAATATTAACCTCATCTCCATGGTGATCAAGAATATCAGGAGGGTCAGCAGATTCATTGTTAATAATGGACTGTCTAGGATTAGACTTGGTGGAAACATGATCATCATAGGCAAAATAATCCAAGGCAGACTTACCAGTCCCTGATGCTTGATTATCAAATGAAATATCTTTAAAAGGAAACTTGGTTTCCACAAAATTGACATGTCTACTAACAAACATAGTCTTGGTCTTAAGATTATACAATAAATAGCCCTTTTGATTAGGTGGATACCCCATAAAAATGCTGACTTCAGCCCTAGGCTGAAATTTATCATTATGACAATGAGAGACAGCAAATGCAAGACATCCAAAAACTTTCAAATGTGTCAAGTCAGGCTGTTTTTGATATAAAAGCTCAAAAGGAGTTTTATAATTCAGGATTTTAGAAAGGAGTTCTATTGATCAAATAAGAGGCAGTCTTAATGCTTTCCCCCCAAAACTTAATCGGAACACCAGAATGAAAGATAAGGCTTCTAGCTACATTAAGCAAGTGTTGATGTTTGCGCTCAACCACCCCATTTTGTTGTGGAGTGTAGGGACATGTTGTTTCATGAATAATGCCCCTCTCAAGAAGAATACATTTTAGTTTAGTGTTAGTGAATTCTAACCCATTGTCAGTTCTTATTCTTTTGACAATAGTAGAGAATTGAGTACTAACATATTGTAAAAAATTAAGTAACAACTGAAAACTATCACTTTTATTGATCATTAGGAAAGTCCAAGTACATTTAGAGAAATCATCAACAATGGTAAGAAAATATCTATACCCCTGATAGGTAGGTTCCCTATAGGGACCCCATATGTCAACATGTACCAATTCAAAACAACATGAAGAAACAGAAACTGAATGGGGAAAAGGAAGTCTAGCTTGTTTAGCTAGAGGGCAAACATCACAATTGACATTAGAAGGACCTACAATTTCATTCTTTATCTTGTCTATATGCCTAATGACTTCTAACGGAGCATGTCCTAGTCTATAGTGCCACAGTTGAGAGGTTTCTTTCCTTGTGTCTTTTGATGGAAGATTCATAAGAGCATTGTCCAAGGTTAAAATTTTTCCAATCAAGTATAACCCACTATGGATTCTACCAATCACCTGAGACCTCCCAGTTAAAATCTCCTGCAATACACAGAACTCAGGCTAAAAAGAGACAATGCATTGCAGTTCTTTAGTTATTCTAGACACAGAGACAAGATTATAACAGCATTCAGGAGTATAATAAACATCACGTAGTATAATGCTGTCAAAAAGTGTTACTGTGCCAGTGTGTGTGACCGTAATTTTATCACCATTAGGCAATCTGATTTTCCTAAGGGGTCCTGAGTAAACCATAGCACTATCAAGCAGAGTAAGACTACTAACTACATGACAAGATGCTCCAGAGTCTAGTATCCAATGGGTTTTACAGAGATCAGAGGGGAGTGCATTAATATTACCTGAAATGTGTTCCTCAATGTAATCTGCTGTCCCAATCATATCTTCATTACCATCACTCTTGAGAAGCTGTAGGATCTTATTGTACTGCTGTTGGGTGATAGAGGTTTGATTTCCCGAGTTGTTTGAAGGTATAGAGGACTGAGGTGTCTGTTCTCCTACTACTCGATTCAGGTGGCCTATCTGAACCTTTCTTCCTCTGAAGTTAGGAGGATATCCAACTAACTCAAAGCATTGCTCTTTCTTGTGGCCTCTGCGATGACAATGACTGCATTCATCTTGGGATCTTCCCCTGCCACGTCCTCTTCCAGATCTCCTTCCTCTAGTTATTGCTGCATCAAATGGGCTATAAGGTTGCTGTGAACATATAAGCCTCTGATCCTCATCTTGGGAGATCATGGCATAGGCTTGGTTGAGAGTCGGTAATGGAGACATTAAAAGAATTTGTGATCGCGCTTGTTGAAAAATGTCATTCAAGCCCATAAGAAACTGAAAGAGCCGCTGCTGCTCTACTATTCTAATGTATTCTTGAGCAGTTTCACACTGACAGGTGGGCAAGGGAACTAACAGTGCATATTCATCCCAGAGTTCCTTGAGCTTAGATAAATACGCAGACACAGTAACTGTCCCTTGAGTAATGGAAGAAATACCTTTGAGCAATGAATAGATTTTTGCCATCCACTTTGTGAAATCTCTCTTTGACATCAACCCAAACAATGTGCGCATTCTCAGAAAACACTATACCATTAGCTACCTCCTTATCCACTGAATTGATCAGCCAAGAAAGGACCACAGCATTACAGCGATTCCACTGTTCTTTGAGATGTGGTTCATTGGTGCGGGTGTATGTGCCTTCGATGAAACCCAATTTATTCTTCCCTTGTAATGCCAGACGGATAGCACAGCTCCAAACCAAGTAATTGTTGGAACCGGTGAGCACTTGAGAAACTAAGGTTGTAGCTTGTGTGTCCGAAGGGTGCAAGTAAAGAGGGTGATTTGCATCAATTGTGGGGATGTTGGAGGCTTCAACTTTGGAAATTGCCTTATCAGCCATCGCGATAATTTCTTGAAGGAATGTGAACAGATTAACTAGTGAGAAGACCAGTTCAACCACTGGTGATGGGGGAGAAGAACGACGAAGTGTCGTGGATTACTCAACTGCGTGTTGGGAGATGGACAACAAGGCGGTGAACGGAAAACGCTGAATGATGGGAAACTTTGACAGCAGCGGATAGCCTATTCTTGAATTCTTTCCGTACGGACGTAGGAAATGATGACTATTAGCGCCTCCGTGGTGAGTATTCTCGCCTTCGTGAAATCTTGACGGTGGGCGAACTCCTAGGGCGCAAGGATAAACTCTAATTGAAAGGGGAGCAAGCTGGATTGCGATTCTTGGGTTGCACGAGTTCCAGAACTTGCCTTGACAAAACGATGACAGCAGCAACCATTTACACCATTACGGTTCTGCAGGCAAGGAGGCAATAGGGCCTTCAACTTTTGCCTTGGACTAGGCTCAACAATCGGACCTGGCTCTTGGTACCATGAGAAGAGAGCACACGGAAACTTGGATTTGGTAAAATGACCAATCGAATATTATTGGTTCAACTATGAATATTTATAGTACAAAACATGAACCCATAATGGGCTAACTAGGATGGAACACCGAATGGACCACCGGCCCAATACAACTCATACAAACAGTATCCTTAACAAAATCTCCTTTTTCTCTCTGTTTTTTTTTTTTAATAACATCTTATGATTCATATGAGATTTCTCGTTTATATCGTCTCTTGGCATTAATTACTACAAACAAACACACATATGTCTCTTAATGGGTAATAGGTGATTGTAGGACTTGCCGCAAGAACCTGATGTTACCAGGGAACTGTGGTGGCTATGGAGTTTGTGATGCATGGTTGAGTTTAAGAAGTTTGGAGAAAAATCAAATCCTTCAAACTGCAATTGAGTGACCCTTGTTCTACAAGGCCAATGCGAATGTGATATTATTTGTCCATGAAATGAAACTATATATATTTATTATATCCATGAGATTAATAATAGTACAATGTTATTTGTCCTTTTGAATCGATAAAATATATAATGTATCCTTCAAACTTGTGAAAGAACTATTGATTTATTTTCTTGTACCGATGGCTAAATATAAACCTACAATGCATATCAAAGTCGAAATAATTTTATTATCAGTAACCAATTGTTAATGAAATTTTAATTGACATACTATATATATATATATATATATTCATCATTCAATATAATTTTAATTGACATACTATATATATTTATCATTCAATATAATTTTAATTGACATACTATATATATTTATCATTCAATATAATAATTTTCCATTGAATGATTCAGTTTTTTTTGGAGACAGAGTCTCCTAAATTAAATGTCCGTGCATGCATCTAATATGATTTTAGTAGTCCAAAATACGTTTAGTTATTTTCCAAATTGGTAAAACATCCCCTATAATATAAATACTTGAATGCACCAGAACTCGTCCACCAGTCATCATCTTCACATAGCATAAAAAAGATGAAGTTGGGACCTACTCTCACTCTATTTGTCATTATTCTCTCTATTTTTGGTTGTCACACCGGGGTTCATGGTACATTATTTCTTCTATTAATATCGGTTAGCCATTTTTTAAACATCTTATTAATAAATTTCTATATAATTATACACATTACATCCATATAAACACACTTAGCTTTGATTTAACAACCCATTTGGAAGCTAACCGGACTGTTGTTTTCTCTTCTCTCTACTGCCCAAGTTAGTTCGAACCCCTGCCTCTCTCTAATTGCCAAGCTCATCCCCTTCCCCAGCTCTTTGTTTTTTATGTGTCAAACCTCTCAAATGGGTCGATGTAGGAGGAAAGGATGAGAGACTGAGATTTTCTAATGGGTTCTAAATTGAAGTATGTTTATGTGAGGCTATTAAGTGAGACAAAATAAAATGCTATGCTTCAGTATAGAATACATATATTTTTAATTTTGCACTTTAGGACAAATAAAATTTCACTCTTTATCATAACATTTAGGGTTAACATTTGCCAACATATGTCATACTCATACACACAAACCCCACATGAAATGGTGAAGTGATCAGGAGCTATTCTCAATCTATTTCTAGTTATTCTCTCCTTCTTTGGCCATTGCATTCGAGTTCGTGGTATGCTTCTTTCTTCCATTAATATCAACTAGTTACATTTTCTTTTTCCTTTTTACTTCCTTCGGTCTTCATTATAAGGTCGATCACTCTCCATGGTTTTTAGTATTAGAACCTCTAAACCTTTTTTCAAAATATTAATAATTATTTTCTTAAATACATGTCCTTATAATAAGAACCCTAGGGGCTGTCATTTGTTTAATAAGTGAAAACCTTACACCGTTACATTGTTTTCTCTCTCTCTTTTTTAAACATCTTGATTCCATGTGACATCTGTGTTTATGTATCTTGGCATTACTAAACACATGCATTATCATCGAAAATCGAATGAATAATTGCTGTATTAATGATAAGGTGATCCTAAGATTTGTCGCGAGAAGCTGATGTTAGTAGGGAACTGTGGTGGCAATGGAGTGTATGACTGCGTGGTTGAATTTAAGAGGAAGTATGGAGAAAAATCAAACCCTTCAAATTGCGATTGTACAACCATTGTTCTACAAGGCCAATGCGAATGTGATATTATTTGTCCATGAAATGAAACTATATGTGTTAGTATCTGATATTAATAATGGTACAATGTGATTTGCCCTTTTGCATCGATCAAATGGACCTTGTTATTATGATCCGGATTTGAAGAAAGATTTCGATTTTCTAAGTAAAAACCTTTTGATCACACAATTTGTCATCAAGCTTTTGTAATGAATTTTGCAACCAAAATTTTAGAAAACTGCTGCAAATCGCCAGTGAACTCAGCTTCATGAGTTCAGAAACATCTTAGAGTGAATTTAGAATGGCATATAGTTGTAGAAAACAATAGCTTCTTTGACGACATCACAATATAAGATATGAACAACTTGGGGGCTTTCTATAAGACTAATGTAATGCTTATTAAGCAACCGAACCAGAGAACAAGAGTTGCTTTTCGTGTTCACTTATCACAAGTTTGAACAATTTAATTGAGTAAGAACTCTTAAAACAAAATGGACAGAAACAAGTACAAGCCACACACAAAGACGTACTAAAACTAGAGAGCAATAATGATGTTTATAGCTTTGGGGTTGTTCTTGTAGCCTAGTCACTGGGAATAAAGCAGAAATTTACCAACAAGTGTTTGGGCAAACTGGTAAAAGGTTCGTTTAGCTTAACCAATAGTGTTGTGTTCGAGTCCTAAGGATGTAGTTGCGTTAAAATTTGTTGAAAGAGCCTGCCACCCAAAGTGGTCTTACAAAGGTCAATCTGAAATAGTCAGTTACTCAGATATCTGATAATAGGATTAAAAAAAAAGCACTAGATATCGGCGACTAAATACTTGCTTAATTGGTCATGTACCTAATGGATATGGGGACGCTTGTCCTAGCATTTCAATTGTTGCCATCCCTGATGATAGCATACAAAAGCAGATACCATTTGAGATTGTAAATGGGCGATGATAATTTTTAGTATTTGCATGTACCTTTTGTGTTTCTGTCCGTTTTGTTTTAATCGGTCTTATTTAATCAAATTCTACTCCAATAATACTGTCGACTGAATAAGATGTACTGTCCGGAAATATATTAACAATAGTAAGGTGAAATTACTTTGTTTTTTCCCCCCTCTTCAGCTCTTCACATTATCGTCAATAATTAGCTCGTGTGTGTGTGTGTGTGTGTGTAATGCCGTTTCTGGTACTTAAGTCTAAAAGATTATATAAACAGTGAGAAACTTGGTACATTGCGCTGAAAATATAGTGAAACTAAAATATCTTGCGTGTTTGTGAGAAACAAACATATCAAAAGAGAAATAAAATATATTTCCTATGGTCCTAAATGCAAAAATTAGATAGCTAGTTTGTAAGGATTAATAAAATTAGTTAGTTTTTATTAAGTACTCATGAGAAACTCCCTTCGCAATTAGGGAGGGTCTAAAAAAAATTATAAATTTAAGAAAGTAAACTGAAATTTTATATTTAAAACTAAAATAATTCATTTAGGGGCTCTTACATTTAGCATAGTGTGTTATGGGTGACTCATCTCTTCTTGTTATTAATTAAAAAAAAAAAAAGGGAAGAAGAAGATGAACTATCTTGTTGTGTGGTTCACGATGGATGGACTGTATTCTATTTCTTCTACGATGTGCAGCGCTTATAAAGATCATGAACAAGAAACTACAAAAGATAAATTTGATAGAAAATAAATACATTTTTTTGGTGATACTATATAATTATTTCTTTGATCCTGTTTATGGAACAAAGAGAGAAAAATTTTTTTTGTCTTATTTATAAATCACTTCATTAAATTTTTAGCATGGATGTATTATTTTGTCTTTCATTTATTCCAGTGTAAATTGTTATTTTTTTAAAGGTGTATATATTAAATAGAAGTAAAGTTAGAAAGTTATTATATTTTAATAAAAAGTTAATACAGTTTAAAAATTTTTTGATATGTATGAAACATATTAAAAGTATCTTATATATAGGACCAGAAAAGTACAATTTAATTCAAAAGTAAGTCAGATTTAAATAAATAGTGGCAATCAATAATCAACTATCAATCATCAATCAATCAATCAATCAACTATATTTTTAAAAACATATAATATCCGATTCGTTTAAAAATAGATCGGGTATGACATTATTGGATCCGAATATATTTAATTAATGAGATTTGAATAACATATTGATTGAAATTTGAATATATTAAATTAAATGGGAAACATAATAAATAAATAAAATTTCAGTTGAAAGCTTAAATAAAAAAATTAATAATTAATTTTGAATTTGAATAATATCTTAATTGGAATTTGAATATATTACATTCAATATGAAGCATCATAATTAAATAGTATGTCAATTGGAGGTTTAAATGGAGAAATAAATAAATAATTTTAAATTTTCATCTATTCCTTTTAAATTTCATATTTCTAATTCAAGTTCTATTTGAATAAATAAAAAAAATCATACTCCTATAAAAAATAAACCTTGAGCTACAGTAGATAATACAATTTATTAAAATTTTAAATATAATCAAATATGCTAATTCGTGCATTGCACGGGGAAAAAATTTCTAGTTTGCTTTTAAATTCCGTATGATCACATAGCTAATTAGTTATATTAGTTACTCTGCAATTTAAGTGGAATTTGAACAAATAATTGTGCAATCAAATTAAATGTATAATAAATTGTAACTAATAATAAAATTCAACTTTAATTTCCAGTAAAAGAAAATCTAATCAATCAAAATTAATTATAAGATTTTTGGTCCAATTAAATCAAATAGTATTTACCATAATTAATTAATGAGTAGAATTTAAACAGTCCAGCATTCAAAGCTCATAAAGTAATTATATGTCTGACCAAATTTCGATAAAAGCTCAATTTGCATTTATTTAGCATTGAATCTCAATATCAACGTTTCCTTTGTTGAGAAAAGAGGACCTGAGATCAAAGAAACAAACAAATTCCATATCCGCAAATTAATGAATCTCTTCCTTTTCCCTAGCCAGAAATCAATACCTTATTTGGAAGAGTAAAATAAATTATACTCTTTGCCATATATATGTACTTAAACACCCCCTTATAAATACTCTCATATAACAGTCATCTTCTCATCTTTATCACCAAGAAACTGCTTGAAGGAAAGATGATAAAGTTGGGAGCCATACTGACTCTATTTTTACTTATCCTTTCTTTCCCTGCCCATCACACTGAAGGTACGATTAATTATCTGCTCCAATATTATCTTTGATTACCAAAAAAATTCATTGAAAGCATATTTAATAATATATTGATTTTGACGATGAATCAATTGAAGGAATAGGTGAATCTCCAGAGAAGGTATGCCATGTGAATATGACTTTACCGGGAAAGTGTGGGAAAGATGGAGCCATAAATTGTCTGGACAAGTTCCTGCTTAAGTATGCAGCTTCTCAGATGCCTCGCCACACCACCTGCAAGGACGTTGCTGCCCATCGCCTTTGTGAATGTGACATTACTTGTTGGTGATGATGAAGACCATCAAATTCCAAATTATATATATAGTTATAAATATATAAACTAGATTCATCTTTCTCTTCCCCCCACCCCTAAGGAATCTGATAGATCTAGGGTTTATGTTATGGTCTCATAAAGCACTATTGTATTAAAAGAATTAGTAATGATTTAAATCCTATTGTTTTTATATCAGTTTATATAGATGTATATAGTGTCACGGCAAAATCCGATAACAAACCGTAAAGCTTGCCTTTCTTTCATGAGCTCATAAAACATTATCTCATTAAAATTAATAATGAAATATATAATGGAATCTTGTCAGATTTTTCATACTTGTAATGTATTACCTCTGTACTTTTTATAAAATCCAAATAATTAAATTGCGTGGTTTAAAAATATTACTGTTAAAATTAACAAACGGAGAAAACTCATGTCCAGTTGATTAGGTCCAGTGCAACCAGTTCTCCAATTAGCATGTGCCACTTGGATTAACTAAACACCTCATTACTTCACAGCGTCTTCTCCTCTGTTAATGAGTCGCAACGTTACTCATCTCCTTCCTCCTTTTTTTTTTTTGGGAATAACAAGGTAAGCTTGAGCTTGAGAAATTAACAAATCAAAACAGATTACAGCAGGTGAAAGAGATCCGAGATAGGATTACCAAGATCTTGTGAAACTTGAGCCTCACAGAAGGCAGGAGATTCCTGTAGATACAATCATTTCCTAAATCTACAATACTATTTGCTACTATGGATCTCTCCTCCCTATCTCTGTTCACGGGTAGTGATTGTGAAGAAATGATGGCAGCCGATGAGAAATGTCGATAGTAGCCAAGCAGTTGCAGCGGCGATGAAGAGAGGGCAGTGGCAGTGCACTCGGCAAAGCAGATTGTCAGCGGAGGAAGATTCACAAGCAAAGGACGACAGCAATTTGTGTTATGGATTCACGATCGGTGAAGAGGAGTGGTGATCGTGATTTGCAGGTATTGGGGTATCAATGGCCTGAGATTCTGAGGAGGTACTTGGTTTTAGAATCGTGATTGTCATCAAATCTTGCTCAAGTCTCTATTTGTAGGTTCTTCCCTCTCTGATGCGATACAGCAAGCTAACTCCTCAACTTCCAATGATCCATTGCAAATCCCAACTGGACCAATCACAAGAGCAAGAGCTAAAAGAATTAAGGAAGCTTTGAGTGGGCTAGTGCAAGACACCTTGACAAAGCAAATGGCATTTATTGGAGTATCAAATCTGGATAAAAATGCTGAGGATGTCACTAATGTCATTTGGGCTGAAAATGGAGCTACTGATCATATCTTGGGCTTGGAGACTTCAATTTAAGGAGCTTGGATCAAGTACAACACATGAGAAGACTCATTTGGGCCTAATTAATCATATTTTGGGCTTGATATGCTGATTATATTTCATTAAATGCATTTGTGCGAAAATTCATAATTAGTTGGCAGATTTGACTTTTGAATTTCCAAGTTACCTGAATCAAGTCCTTATGAATTTATTATGTTTTGATTTTCTAGATTGCATTTAATGCTTTTTAGGTCAGATCTTGAATGTATCCTCTATAAGATATTGTAACCCTCATTTTGGGAGGAGATTTGGAATTTTGAATGAAAACTTGCATTTTGCAATTTCTGATTGAGAGGAGTTCTCTCTAGGGTTCTTCATTGAACTAACAGACTTATAAGGCTTGATCAATCTTGTGGCGTCTTTCAACACTTCGGGTCCTTGTTCTTCCGTGTTCAAGGGTTCAAGTAGATCACCAGACCTTTGTTTACGTTCTTGGGGTGCGTATATTCAGATCGGTTGTGGGTTCGTGGGATTTTTCCCTTGTGGGTTCTCACCATCTTGGTATCAGAGCTTTGGATCTAAACTCAGGTCATATTTTTCTGTTAGTTTACCTTCATTTTCGTTCTTCATTTGGTGCCTTTTCTTGTGTCTGTTCGTCTTCTGCGTTTCTGTTCATCACCGAAATTGTCATCCTTGTCCATTCACTTTTCCGTTGAGTTTTGTGAAGTTTAATAGGTCATTTTCATAGTTCGGAATCCCTTCTTTCGTCTCGTTTTGGTTTCATCTAAATCTGACTTTTGTAGGGCAAGTTATACCCATTTGAAAAGGACGCATTTTCTGGAATTTCTGGGTTCAGATTGCTTGTTCTGTTTTGTTTATGGTATTTTTGTGATTTTCCTTGCATTATTCAGTGAAAAAAAAAGAAAAGAAAAGGGAAAAGACAAGAAAAAAAAAAGGAAAAAAAAAAGGTACCCAAAAAGAAAGGGACAGAAAAAAAAAACGAAAAGAAATTATAGTGCTGGCAGTGTTTTGAGCAAATCATCTTCATATCCAAATTCTATTTTGGCTTTTGCAATACTTGTGTCAATTGAGTTTCTGACTTTTCTTGAAGGTCCATATTCAATACTCTTAATTTCTCAAAGTTCCTAAGTGTTGGCTGATTCTGCATATTGTGATTGCTTTGTTTAAATTGTTTAGTTCTTTAAAGAGCCTCAAGAGGGATTTCAGAGTGGAAAAAGGCAAGAGTGATATACCTCAATTTAAAAGCCAAGTTTGAGTGAAACACGAGTGTTGAGTGTCATTCTTGAGGGAAACACGTGAGGAAATTTGTGAGGAACTTTACTTCACTAACATAATTAATTTTCCTTGAAGTCACAATGTCTAATGCAGATGGGACATCTGGTGGTAGTGGAAATCCAATGAATATTGAAGACACCCTTAGGGCAATGCAGCAACATTTTCAACGGATGAATGTGGTTTATGGAGAGATAAGGGATAGAATGGATAGACAAGATGAAAGGATTGTAAATCTGCAAAGAGCCCAACCTAAACCTAGAAGGCATGGAAGGCAAAGGGAGGTTTCTATGGATGACTTTGAATCTGAAAATAACAAAGTTGGTGGTAGTGAGGATGAAGTCAATTCTGAATCTGAAGTTGAACTGATAAGGAATAGGCATAGAGGGGATAGGTATGGGAGAAGATATGGGAGAAATAACCCAAGGGAGAGAGATAGAGTAGATGGGAACCTTGGGAGCATCAAAATGAAGATACCATCATTCCAAGGTAGAAATGATCCTGAAGCCTACTTAGAGTGGGAAAAGAAAATAGAAATGATCTTTGAGTGTCATAATTATTCTGAAGCTAAAAAGGTGAAGTTGGCAGCAATAGAATTCACTGATTATGCCATTGTTTGGTGGGATAAATTGGGTATTAATAGGAGGAATAATGGAGAGAGGCCTGTAACAACTTGGAGCGAAATGAAAGCTCTAATGAAGAAGAGATTTGTTCCCAACCATTATTTTAGAGAGCTTTATCAAAAGTTGCAGACCCTTACACAAGGTCCTAGGAGTGTAGAGGAGTACAATAAGGAGATGGAATTGGCCATGATAAGAGCTAATGTGCAAGAAGATAGAGAAGCAACAATGGCCCGATTTCTAAGTGGGTTGAACAAAGATATAGCTGATATAGTTGAATTGCATCATTATGTAGAACTAGAAGACATGGTGCATATGGCTATTAAGGTGGAAAAGCAACTCAAGCGAAAAGGTGCTTCAAAATTTCATTCTGGATCAACTTCTTCTTTCAAACAGAATTGGAAGAAAGGAGAAAAAGCTATCCAAAAGGAGACCACTAGAGGCAAAGAAGAAGCTTCATCAAAGAGCAAAGGTAAATCTGATTCCCAAACTTCTAGAAATAGGGAT
Organism: Neltuma alba; assembly: GCF_004799145.2. Taxonomy (NCBI): domain Eukaryota; kingdom Viridiplantae; phylum Streptophyta; class Magnoliopsida; order Fabales; family Fabaceae; genus Neltuma; species Neltuma alba. The sequence continues at coordinate 147,592 of NW_021636907.1, read as the reverse complement.
ATAAAATGTTTCAAGTGTTTGGGTACAGGTCATATTGCTTCTCAATGCCCCAACAAGAGAGTTATGATTCTGAAAAATAATGAAGTTGTGACTGAAAGTGAGAGTGAAAGTGATGACTCCATGCCCCTACTTGAAGATGCTAGTGATGATGGGATTGAGTATGCTGTGGAAGGAGAATGCCTTGTGGTTAGAAGAGCCTTGAATTGTCAAGTGAAGGAAGATGAGTTGAATGAGCAAAGGGAAAATATTTTCCATACTCGCTGCCTCATTAATAACAAGGTATGTAGTTTGATAATTGATGGTGGGAGTGTTACAAATGTTGCAAGCACTACAATGGTTGAGAAATTACATTTGCCCACTGTTAGACACCCTAGACCATACAAGCTGCAATGGCTGAATGAATGTGGGGAGATTAAAGTTGATAAGCAAGTTCTTGTTTCTTTTTCAATTGGGAAGTATTGTGATGAAGTATTATGTGATGTTGTTCCTATGCATGCTGGACATATACTTTTGGGAAGACCTTGGGAATTTGATAGAAAGGTAAAGAAAGATGGGCTTACAAATAGATATTCTTTTGTAATGAACAACAGACCCATTACTCTTGTACCATTGACCCCAAAGCAAGTGTATGAGGATCAACTTAAGATGAAAAAAGAGAGAGATAAAAAAGAGAGTGATATGAAAAATGTGAGAGAGACATCAAAAAGAAATGGGAGTGAAAAGGAGAGAAAAGATGAGAGTTCAAAAAAAGAATTTCAGAAAAAAAATGAAGAGAGAAAAGAGAAAAAGAAATTGAGTTTTTATGCAAAAGAAAGTGAAGTGAGGAATGCCTTTTTGGCTGAACAACATTTGCTTCTCCTTGTTTACAAGGAATCCTTTTGGATACTAATGACATTAACTCTTCCTTTCCAAGTGTTGTTAGTTCTTTATTGCAGGAATATGTTGATGTGTTCCCAGAGGAGATTCCACCTGGATTACCACCCATTAGAGGAATTGAGCATCAAATTGATTTCATTCCAGGAGCAACAATTCCTAATAGGCCAGCCTATAGAAGCAATCCAGAAGAGACAAAGGAACTTCAAAGGCAAGTGGAAGAGCTCATGGCAAGGGGATATGTTAGAGAAAGCTTGAGTCCTTGTGCTGTTCCGGTACTTTTGGTCCCAAAGAAAGATGGAACTTGGAGGATGTGCATTGATTGCAGAGCTGTGAATAACATCACTATAAAGTATCGCCATCCCATTCCTAGATTAGATGATATGCTTGATGAATTGCATGGTTCTATTGTCTTTTCTAAGATTGATTTGAAATCTGGATACCATCAAATTAGAATGAGGGAAGGGGATGAATGGAAAACTGCTTTCAAAACAAAACATGGTTTGTATGAATGGTTAGTTATGCCATTTGGGTTAACTAATGCACCTAGTACTTTCATGAGATTAATGAATCATGTTTTGCGTGCTTTCATTGGGAAATTTGTTGTGGTTTATTTTGATGACATTCTGATTTACAGCAAGAATCTTGATGAGCATTTGAATCATTTGCATTGTGTGCTTGATGTTTTGAGAAAGGAAAAATTGTTTGCAAATATGAAGAAGTGTGATTTTTGTATGGATAAAATTGTTTTTCTTGGCTTTGTGGTGAGTGCTAAAGGAATAGAAGTTGATGAAGAAAAGATAAGAGCTATTAAAGAATGGCCAACACCTAAAAGCATAACTGAGGTGAGAAGCTTTCATGGTTTGGCTAGTTTTTATAGGCGCTTTGTCAAAGATTTTAGCACACTTGCTGCACCACTCACTGAAGTTATTAAAAAGTCTGTTGGTTTTAAATGGGATAAAGAACAAGATGTTGCATTCATTAGGCTTAAGGATAAATTGTGTTCTGCACCTGTATTAGTATTGCCTAACTTTAACAAAACTTTTGAGATTGAATGTGATGCATCTGGAGTTGGAATAGGAGCTGTTTTGATGCAGGAAGGAAAGCCAATTGCTTATTTTAGTGAAAAGTTGAATGGAGCAGCCTTGAAGTATCCAACATATGACAAGGAGCTCTATGCACTTAAAAGAGCATTAGAGAATTGGCAACACTACCTTTGGCCTAAACAATTTGTAATTCATACTGATCATCAATCTTTGAAGCACATTAAGGGTCAAGGTAAGCTGAACAAGAGACATGCAAGGTGGCTGGAATTTATTGAGACATTTCCGTATGTCATCAGATACAAGAAAGGTAAAGAAAATGTGGTGGCTGATGCATTGTCAAGAAGGTATACTCTTCTTACTACTCTAAATGCTAGGTTGCTTGGTTTTGAATATATCAAGGAATTGTATGCCATTGATGCTGATTTTGCTGAAGTGTTTCTTGCTTGTGAAAAGAAAGCATTTGAAAAGTTTTATAGGATTGATGGGTACTTGTTTAAAGAAAACAGATTGTGTGTGCCTCAATGTTCTTTGCGAGAATTACTTGTGAGAGAAGCACATGGGGGAGGATTAATGGGTCACTTTGGTGTGAAAAAGACTTTGGATGTTTTGCATGAACATTTCTTTTGGCCTAAAATGAAACGTGATGTGGAAAGAATCTGTGCTAAATGCATAACTTGTAAAAAGGCTAAATCTAGAGTCTTGCCACATGGTTTGTACACCCCATTACCTGTGCCTAGTGAACCTTGGGTAGATATATCAATGGATTTTATTTTGGGTTTACCTAGGTCAAGAAAGGGTATGGATTCCATATTTGTGGTTGTCGATAGATTTTCTAAAATGGCACATTTCATTGCTTGCCATAAAACTGATGATGCCACATACATTGCTGATTTGTTCTTTAAGGAAATTGTAAGACTTCATGGTGTTCCTAAAAGTATTGTTTCTGATAGGGATACAAAATTCTTGAGTCATTTTTGGAGGATTTTGTGGGGTAAGCTGGGTACTAAATTATTGTTTTCTACTACTTGTCATCCACAAACTGATGGACAAACTGAGGTAGTTAATAGAACTTTAACTCAATTGCTTAGAACTGTGATTCAAAAGAACTTGAAGAATTGGGAAAATTGCTTGTCATTCATTGAATTTGCTTACAATAGGAGTGTGCATTCATCTACTAATTATTCTCCTTTTGAAATAGTGTATGGTTTTAATCCACTAACTCCCTTGGATTTATTACCATTGCCTATTGATGAGAGGGCCAGTCTTGATGGGACAAAAAAAGCTGAAACAGTGAAACAACTTCATCAAAAAGTGAAACAACAAATTGAAAAGAAAAATGAGCAATATGCATCCAAGGCTAACAAAGGAAGAAGGCGTGTTCTCTTTGAACCTGGTGATTGGGTGTGGGTGCATATGAGGAAAGAAAGATTTCCAGCTCAAAGAAAGTCCAAATTAGCTCCAAGAGGAGATGGTCCATTTCAAGTGCTTGAAAGAATCAATGACAATGCTTACAAAATTGATTTACTTGGTAAGTATAATGTTAGTGCTACTTTCAATGTGGCTGATTTATCTCCTTTTGATGCAGGTGATGATTCGAGGTCGAATCCTTTTGAGGAGAGGGGGAATGATGCGATACAGCAAGCTAACTCCTCAACTTCCAATGATCCATTGCAAATCCCAACTGGACCAATCACAAGAGCAAGAGCTAAAAGAATTAAGGAAGCTTTGAGTGGGCTAGTGCAAGACACCTTGACAAAGCAAATGGCATTTATTGGAGTATCAAATCTGGATAAAAATGCTGAGGATGTCACTAATGTCATTTGGGCTGAAAATGGAGCTACTGATCATATCTTGGGCTTGGAGACTTCAATTTAAGGAGCTTGGATCAAGTACAACACATGAGAAGACTCATTTGGGCCTAATTAATCATATTTTGGGCTTGATATGCTGATTATATTTCATTAAATGCATTTGTGCGAAAATTCATAATTAGTTGGCAGATTTGACTTTTGAATTTCCAAGTTACCTAAATCAAGTCCTTATGAATTTATTATGTTTTGATTTTCTAGATTGCATTTAATGCTTTTTAGGTCAGATCTTGAATGTATCCTCTATAAGATATTGTAACCCTCATTTTGGGAGGAGATTTGGAATTTTGAATGAAAACTTGCATTTTGCAATTTCTGATTGAGAGGAGTTCTCTCTAGGGTTCTTCATTGAACTAACAGACTTATCAAGGCTTGATCAATCTTGTGGCGTCTTTCAACACTTCGGGTCCTTGTTCTTCCGTGTTCAAGGGTTCAAGTAGATCACCAGACCTTTGTTTACGTTCTTGGGGTGCGTATATTCAGATCGGTTGTGGGTTCGTGGGATTTTTCCCTTGTGGGTTCTCACCACTCTCTCTTGCTTCATCATCATCTTTCTTTAATCTTGAAATCAATCATTGCAAGAGTTGAAGACCTTGTTTTTAGTCCAAAGATGTTTAGGTACCCATGGTTTTGAAAATCAAAGAACTGCCTTCATGCATAAAAATTTCATATCAGTATAATTCTAAAAGCAAACTTCTCTTATACCAGCCATCATCTTTCAATTCGTCGATAGAGAGAAATCAAGCACCCTCTTTTAATCAAAAGAGGAGTGAAGCACCACTTTGATTTGTTTTATCTTATCGTGACTCATGAATGGGGAATCAATTGATAGCTGCTGAGTACTGTAATTAATTCGATAGTAGCAAACAGAATTGTAGATTTAGGAACTTGCGACTGGTTAACGGAGGGAGACAGTGTGAAATGGTGAGGTGTTTAATTAATCCAGGTAGCACATGTTGATTGGTGAACTGGTTGGACTGGACCTAATGAACTGGATATAAGTTTTCTCCCTAACTAGAAGTAATAAGTTTATAAGAATTGTGTTTTTTTAAAATCAAATATACCTTTAAATAAGGTGAGAGAGAAATAATAAGAGAAAAAGATAAAAGATTAGGTATGAGAAAATGATGATGCGACTAATTAGAATAAAATTGGTAAAATATATTTAATATTTTTTTGGCCAAAAAAATATTTCAGATATTGAATTGGCTTCCCGATTATATTTCGCCTAAGATAAAAGAAAAGATAGGAAATCTTTCTTTTTAAAGTTATTGTCCCACTAAAAAATATATATTCTTGTGGTAAGCTCTGTTCCTGTTATGCAAGTAACTTATAATAAAAAATAGAATGGTAAGAAAATTAATTAATTGACACCTTTTTAGCATTAAATGACCTTATCCCAGAGAATCCAAATCATTAAAGAGAGAAATCTCACATAACTTAATGAATCACTTTCTTAGCACTATAGGTCTTTAAACCGTAAGTCTACAGCATTTAATATTTATTCTCTATTTTATTCTTCTAGACAATTAAATTATAAATTATTTAAAAATTTAATATTATTATGTCACTAGTTTGACCATTAGTCTAGCTAGTTGAATTAAGAAAATAATGACCCATCTGTTCCTCATATTATATATATAACCCAGAAGGGTTGAAAGAACCAGAACATATATTTCACATGTAATCAGAATTTTAATACGCACTATTCATGAGCAACCGCTAAGACCTTAGTGCGAAGACATCATAAGAAGCCAATTCAGAAAGCAATAGAATTTATTGTATTGTACTCCCTCCTTTTCAATTCAACATGAGGAGCCGGTTGAAATATATACTAGTGTTTCTCTTTTTTCACTATCTCCTCCCCGCCAGCCGTTACCGAAACAGGGACCTAAACTAATTTGCTCCCCCTAATTACTGGCAATGTCTTCTCTGCATAATCATGTAATAATATACCCATATATACATTATTTGGATTCACAATTAAAATTAAAATAATCAATATATGACTTAAGATTTAATAATTCATGCAAGAAGATATATGGTTGTGGAAAATGAGACTAGAGAAAGTAGCTAAACTGAGCTTAGGTTGTTAATTACCGGCTAATACTCGAGTATGGGTGGAAGGAAGGAAGAGAAATGTGGAAGCCAAAATTAGTAAAACAGTTATAATAGCCTTCTTCATTGTTATAAGAACTCTCAATTTTTGGCCTTTTAAGGCTCATACAACATTAACCCATCGTCTCCGTTTTTAATCTCGTGAGAGGCAAACACATAGTTGAATTGTATGCTCCATTTATACTTATCTAATTCTATTTATAAGGTAGAAAAAAGAAGCTGATTTAGGTGCTCATCTTAAAGCTCATTCCATCCGGATTGTCCATATATGATCTGGATGGTCCTGATTTAATTTTTTTATTTTTACTTTTTAAAAATATTTTTTTATAAAGAGTATAGAATATAAAATAAAAATAACATCTTAATCATCAGTTTATTAAAAAATGATTTTTTTTATTTGGAAATAATAATTAAAAATGTCTTATTTGGACCATTCAAATCAAATCTGAATGATCTAGATAGGATGAGCTTTGGGTACCGGTTCTATGGTGGGGGAGAGAGAGTATTTTTTTACATCTTTAATTTAAGTCATCTTATTAAATTTGTTATATCAATACATAGTTTTACTTGTAATTTATTGTTGTATAAATTGTTATTTTGTTGGAAAGGGTAGGTGTGTGTATATATATGTTAAATAGGCCGGGATAAGATAGAAAATTTATTAAATTTTAATACAGACATGATGAGATTTAAAATTTTTCTAACTTCTAGTAAAACATGTTAAAAGTGTCTTAATATATGGGACTATAGGAGTAGTTGATACTACAAGATTTCTATTTTGATTAAATTGTATTCTCAGCTTTATTGCTTGATTAACATTTTTAAAGAAACTCTTGCATCGGCCAACCATTTTAAAATGTGAATAATGTTAAGTATGATTTATTCTCTCATCTCTCTAACCAATGGTAAAAAAGTAAAAAAAAAAAAAAGAGCTAAAAGAGATATTAAAAATAATTTTATTTTGACGAGGTCATAGGAAGACTTGCTCATTGACCCGAGAATGAAAACAGCATCACTAGGAAATTGATAGCGGTCAGTGAGAAAAGGAAATGAGAGGGAAAGAGATAAATTATAATTATAAAGTACAAAAATTTCCGCCAATTAGTCCAACTGCATAGAACATTATTATAACGTAATATATTATTTTATTTTGGACTAGTGGTACTAACTGTTGACATTTTTTTAAAAATAAGAAGATATGATAATTAAACTGATTGGGTCGTGGGAAGACTAGCTCATTGACTCGAGAATGAAAACAATTTAGATGCTGTTTCCTGGAAATTCATAGAGTCACTGTTAGAAAAGCATGAGAGAGGAAGATAACAATTCATCTTAATTTTATACAATTACCGTAGAATTAGATTAATGTGCTACTTAGTGGTTGGTAGGTCGAATTATAGAGGACATTATCTGATTTCGGGAAGTATTTCTGATTTCAGATTAAATTAGTATTTGAGGGACAAAATAATAGTGGCGGAAAATGACGAAAGAAAGTTGGATAAATTGCCAGCATTATATTGATAGAACAAATTCCTTTATTACGACTAAGACTTAGAAGCAAGGCTGTTCACACTTCCTTTGGGAAAATTCCTATAGCATTTCAATTTGAATAGGTTTACAACAATTTCTAATTTTCAAAAATAGTATTTCAATTTGTTGGCAAAGGTTTAACATTGAAAGTTATGTTCCATGTTCATTGAGTCCAACCTACTTTGATAATTTACCCTTCATTCTTGAGTCCAAATTCATTTGCTTTCGGTTTATTTGGATCAGTAGTGCTTCAGTTGCTTTTATAAAAATATGCTTTTGCGTTATTTTTCTGCATATGAATCGCTCAAATTATATGAAATGAAAATAATATAAAATAATGTAAAAATAGGCACAATAAAATTACATGATAGAAGACGGACTTCATATTTACATATATATATGTATATATTGAATTGACTAGTAGCAAATAAACCATAGGATATCATCCTCTTCTCAAGTACAACACGGCCACATACATAACTTTAAGAACCTCTCACTTACAAAAACACAGACAAACACAATACATAGAATTCATCAGAAATGATGGTCAAGAGACAATAAAAGCTAGAAAGAAGATATTAGAAACTTCTCACTCCACATACGGAAAACGACCTTTTATTTAATATTTTACAGGATAATATTCATCATTATTAGTCATATATTTCTTTTGCTACTTCTTGCAATTACGTGTATATGGAGGGCAAGTTGGTTTGGGCGCAGGTTTAAGGCAAGATCTGTAAGGAGAATTAGGAGGACATTCAACTGCAGGCTTGTTCCTATTATTTGGTGGCGAGGTCAAATCTGCAAAATATCATGTAATATTTGCAAAATGTATAACATCAGTTTAAATAACCAAAAAAAAAAAAGAAAGAAAAATGAATATATGTGTGTGTGTGTGTAACGCATAATAATTTCATGGTTGGAAAAGGTGGCAAATTAAACTAAAGTTTTGAGTTGTTACCATATAATCCACGAGCTTGAGTGGAAGAAGGATGGGAGAGAAATGAAGAAACCAAAATGAGAAAAGCAATTAGAATAATAGCCTTCTTCATTGTTTGAGAGATAGTAGAGAAAACACTAACAATAATTGTCAATAGTGCCTTTGGTATGCTCCACACAACACTACCCCTTCATATCTATTTATAGGCTCCAGGAAGAGAATCGAAGTTGAAATTGTTAACAATAATTGGTGTGTGAGTTTCCCGGTGAATTCCATCCAAGAAATGACAATATATTACTCCTCCGATTCTTAATATAAGACCTATTTAACTAATTTGATTAGATTAAGGAAGTTAGGTAAGTTAGTTAATTATAATAAATATGACATGTTTTTTCTAAAATACCTTAATCATCTTTATTATATCCTCCCCTCCTACTTGATTATAGTTGACAGAGTATTAATAGGGATGATTTGGAAAAAATTGATAGATATAAGAAATAAGTCTTATATTTAGGACCAAAATTAACTCTATAATTAGGTCCTATATTAAGGATTAGAAGAGTAATATTAGACGTAAGACTAAGATTTACTTTTCCCTCTAAATTTATAATTTTTTTTAAAAGTATTTTTATTGATTGCATATATTAGGAGCAGTTTCAATCTGTAAATGACTAAATGGGTGTTTTAAAAAAAACCAACATATATTTTTTATATATAACTAAATTAATTTTCTTCATCTCCATCAATTTGTTGTCCAGCTCTATAGTTATGACCGAATGGAATATCATTTTAAAAATATACAAATATTTCAAAGTAATTTATTTAGTTTTTTAATGTTTCTAAATTAATTAAATGATTTTTATATTAAGAATAAGAGATAGTATATTAAAATAAAAAAAATTTTAAACTGACTTGGTCGTACCTTATCTTCAACACATGGGTCCCTCCACCTTTTGCTTTTCATTTTTTTTCGACAAACTCATCCAAAATTCAACTCCTTTCATTTACGGTCAAATTAAATGTGGCCAAATTATAGGAACCTTCTAGCCCAATGACGCTTAAGTGTCTCTATTTTGACGGTGACTCCAGAAAGTTGCTTTAAAAAAAAAATTTTCCCTAGTGATTAACGATAATAGAGTTTCCATTGGCTATGTATATTCATTTAATTTGTTACTTCTTAAAATGCTTGCCGAAATAAATGAAAGAATAAAAGAAGCTTTATTTATTGACTATATGTAGGCTGACTTATACTCCCTCTAATATAAATATGGATGAGCTAAATATAATATCCTAATTCATTTCTTTTCACAAATTTATAATTATTTTTTCAAATAATCATAATGATTCCATATAGTACTTGAGTCCAAATTCGTTCTTATTAGAATATATGGTTATACTTAAAACCTTGGATTTGTATAACTCATTTTAAACTTTAGAACATTTTAATGTAAAACTTAGTTTTATAAAAAATAAATTAAAAAAGGCATCTCGGAGCCAGCCCTATGCCGGATTAAGATTGGGTATCAGAAAATGGTTATATTTGAGGCAACAAGGCTCCTAGACCTATCAATCGGGTTGAGTCCAGCAGAAAGAGTTAATCCCTCACAACGTGACGAACCAAGGTTCAAATCCTTATTGATAGAAGTGCTAACATTTAGTGCCAACAGTATCTCGAATAGGATTATTTTCAATAGAAAGATATCTATATGTTAGCCTAATTGGTGATTATCTAATTAATTTCTTCTTTAATTTAAATTCAATCAAAATATGAACTGTTGTTTGATATTCTACTTCATGTTCTTAATACAAGACTAATTTAATTAATTTAAAAAATAAATAAATTACTTAATTATAACATATGTTACATAATATCTTTAAAATACATATGCAAATCATTAGATTATATAGTGATTTATAGGTTAAGTAAATCAGTTTTAAAAAGTAATAAATACAAATATTTCAAAGTAATTTATTTTGTTTCTTAATGTTTCTAAATTAATTAAATAAGTTTAATATTAAGAATAAGATATATCATATTAAAAGAAAAAGATTTTAAATTGACTGGGTCGTACCTTATCTTCAACACATGGGTCCCTCCACCTTTTGCTTTTCATTTTTTTCCAACAAACTCATCCCAAATTCAATTCCTTTCATTTACGATCAAATTAAATGTGGCCAAATTATAGGAACCTTCTAGCTTAATGACGTTTAAGTGTCTCTATTTTGACGGTGACTCGAGAAAGTTGCTTTAAAAAATTTTGTTTTTCCAAGTGACTAACGATAATAAAGTTTCTGTTGGCCATGTATCATTCATTTAATTTGTTACTTCTTAAAATGCTTTTGCTTTTACCATTTCGCTGCCAATTGCCGAAATAAATGATAGAATAAAAGAAGCTTTATTTATTGACTATATATAGGCTGACTTATACTCCCTCTAATATAAATATATAGATGAGCTAAATATAATATCATGATTCATTTTTTTTTCACAAATTTATAATTATTTTTTCAAATAATCCTAATGATTGCATATAGGACTTGAGTCCAAATTCGTTATTATTAGAATATGTGGTTATACTTAAAGCCTTGGATTTGTATAACTCATTTTAAACTTTGGAACATTTTAATGTGAAACTTAGTTTTTTAAAAAATAAAAATAAATTAAAAAAGGCATCTTGGACCCAGCCCTATGCCGGATGAAGATTGGGCATCAAAAGATAGTTATATTTGAGGCAACAAGGCTCCTGGGCGTATCTATGAGAGTTGAGTCTAGCAGAAGGAGTCAGTCCCTCACAACGTGACGAACTAAGGTTCGAATCCCCACTGAGAGAAGTTCCCACATTTAGTGCTAACAGTACCTCGAATAGAATTACTTTCAATAGAAAGATATCTATATTTTAGCAAAAAAAAAAAAAAAAAAAAAAGAGGAAATGATGCACAGGTCCCAAGGAGTAAACTTTATTCATATAAAGTCCTCACAAAATGTCACAATTACTAGCAGGTCTCCAGGGACCTTAGACCTTAGAGTATTATATTCTAATTGTAAAATGATATTACTACTCCTCAAATTCCCAATTCACATTTTCTCTGCCACTACAATTGACAACCTAAGCAATATCCGCTGACAGCTTATTTTATAGGATTATATAACCTTCACATAAGAGTAAATTATAGCCAAATAGTATAATATAATACAACAACTTTAACACTGAAATGGGAAGCTTTTCAAAGGCATGAAAAACTTTACCTAGACCCAATAGGATTACAGCAGAATTTTAATGTAGAGATTCATTGACAACCTCAACTATGAGTATTAACAACCCAAGGGGAGTTGTAGACAACCTAGGCAGTGACAACCTCAACTATGAGTATTAACAACCCAAGGGGAGTTGTTGACAACCTAGGTAGTATCTGTTGACAATTAACTTTATAGAATAATATAACCTTTACATAAAATCAAATTATAACTAAATAGTATCACATAACAACTTTAACACTATTTAGTTATAATTTAATTATAGTTGTTAGATTACAACTACATAAGTTATGATTAGCTCCGGTGATTTTTTTCCCCCCAAAATAATGCAAGGGCATAATTGTCTTTTCATCCATAATATTTAATTTCATTCTGAGGAAAGCGAGTGAAATGAAGTTTTAGAATATCATGGGATTGTTGGAAAATAAATTTATTTAGAAGGGACTGACGGAAATTTCCCCCTTTTAAATTGATCAAAGTGCCTTTGGTGAAAGATTCATAAACCTATCGGTCATTTATTGGCTTAGGTTCGGTTTATATAGAAATTAAACTGATTATTAATACACACACACATAAAGTGCAGACACAATTTTAATTAATAAAAATTTCATTAATCCCTTAATTCCATTATACTTGTTACACTACTACAATGAAGACTTTTTACTTCTATTTTGCATGACTTTTTACTTCTGTTTTGGAGGGGACATGAAAAGAAGGGACATAAAAAGTAACCCCCTTTTTACTTCTGTTTTGAACAGAGGAGAATAATGGTATTATTTACGTCTGTTTAGAACAGAAGTAAAAAATCACCTTTTTACTTCTGTTTTTCCAAAAATAGACGTGAATGTGCTCGTTTTTTTTTATAAAAAAATTCACTTCCTTAATGCCATCACAGAAGTAAATTTACGTCTGTTTTTGGAAAAACAGAAGTAAAAAGTTTTCCCATTTACTACTGTTTTCCAAAAATAGACGTGAATGTGCTCGTTTTTTTTAAAAAAAAAAAAATTCACTTCCTAAATGCCACTTCCCCTATAGCCACAATAGCCATAATAGCCACTTCCCAACAAGTTGAAATAGTATGAACCGATTAATATTTTCAGCCAAGACATATGAAGATCATAACTTCATCAATATATTATTGACACATTAACTAACTAGTCAAAAAGAAGAACAAATTGCAAAAGTCAAAATTGATAACCTATTATCTCTAAACATAAACTTGATCAATCCCTAGACCACCATTCTTGAAGCAGTTGCTATGCCAAAAGGTCTCGGATGAAGTCAATATCATCAACAGTATATGAGCAATCATTATAAAAAATCTGTAAATTTTCAAACAAGTTAGTTAATAAGGATTTCAAACTTCAAATCCATTACCCATTCAATGTAAACAAATTTCAACCTATCTAAATGCAATTTTTTCATTAATAATTTAATGTATACCCAATCATTCATCTAAATTCAATGCATATAGGAAACTATCTAAATGCAATCTCTTTTAGACATTTTGACAAACACCTTGTATGCATTATTTTTCTAACAAGTATTAGCAAGGCTTGAAATCTTCAAATTTTCTACCCAATCAATATATACAAATTTAAAAATCTAAACACAATTCTTCAATAAAAATTTGAACAGCAACCTTAGATTAATTGACGGAATGGAGAGAGAAGGAGGACGGCATATTAAACCCACAACGCAACCGTTGAATGAACTTACCTTCACTGCAGATGGAGACTGTTCTAGCTTGCCTTCGAATCTGAGTATATCACGAGATGGAGAGAGGAGGAGGACAGCAAGCTACTGTGCATGTGAACTTCACTGCTTCAGCCTTGTTAATAGACGGCGACGAGCTGCTGCAACACGGAAATGATAGATGACGCAAAACAACGGCAATGGAGGGAGGGCTAGCTGCAGAATAACGGCATTAAGAGAGTTGAAATGAGAGGGAGAGTTTCAGAGTAGCTCACGGATGCAGGTAGAAGACGAAAATGAGAGGGAGAGAGCGAAAAATCAGAGTTCCCACATGTGCTAGCTGCTGATGGCTGGTGACTTAATTACTTCGCGATACTGATATGAAGCTGATGACGACAAATTTTTTTTAAAAATGAGCCACCTTCACGTCTATTTCTTAAAAACAGACAAGAAGGTGGCTCCCTTCTTGTTTGTTTAATAAAAACAGACGTGAAGTAATGTCTGGTGAGGATAACAGAAGTGAATTCACGTCTGTTTTGTGTAAACAGACGTGACTTCACGTCTGTTTTTATTAAACAGACGGGAATTCATGTCTGGTGAGGATAAACAGAAGTGAATTCACATCTGTTTTGTCTAAACAGACGTGACTTCACGTCTATTTTTATTAAACAGACGTTACTTCACGTCTGTTTTGTGTTAACAGACGTGACTTCACGTCTGTTTTTATTAAACAGACGATAACACTATATAGTTCTCTTTTGTTTTTTAGAACAGACATAAATGAGGGAGGTAAATAACACATTTTGTTGTAGTGTTATTATAATATATATTATCATATTATTATACTCGTTATTATATTATATATATATATAAACACAATTTTAATTGATAAAAATTTCACTTTTACATTGCATATATGATCTAGAGTAATTTTGTCAATTAATTTATTATATATATGAACAGGGTTATTACATATTTCGGCAAAAAAAAATACAGTTTTGATTCATTGTGTGTATATATATATATGTATTGATAGGATGATTTTGTCTCTTGATTTATTATTCTTATCTATTCCCATGTTGGTTGTAATTCAACTAATATGCCTATACATCATCTTTTCTTAATTATATACCAAACAAATTAAATTCTCGTAATCATTCCATTTTCTCCGGTTCAGTGAACCAAATGGACTGTAAGCGAAATACAACTATACTTCCTGCAGAGAAAGCCAAGTTGGGAACAGAGATACTCTTCTAATCTTTAATATAAGACCAACTTAACTAATTTGATTAGATTAAGAAAGTTAGGTAAGTTAGTTAATTATAAGAAATATGACATGTTTTTCCTAAAACACCATAATCATCTTCCTAAATATCCTCTCCCCCTCTTCTACTTGATTATGGTTGAGAGAGTATCATAAGGATAATTTAGAAAAAAATTGATAACTATGATAAATAGGCCTTATATTTAAGACCAAAATCAACTCAATAATTAGTTCCTATATTAAGGACCAGAGGAGTATTATTCTTCAAAAGAGACAAGTGAAATCAAAAGCTACTACAAACATACCCACACAACCCAGAAATTAAATGGTACGTTATAGTTTTAAATATTACCTCTAGTTTTAATTATAAAATATCGTTTGTAGGCTACAAATAAGATTTTATAATTATAAAAATAATTAGGACAAGAGTGTTGAGTTGGCTTCTTCTTCTTGTTTTTTTTAAAAAAAGAGGGCACTGTGATAAAAATGTAACATTTTTAAACTCCATTTTAATGCATGTGAGCCGATGTGAAATTATTAAAATTAGAGTGACTGATTTATATCTTTTTAAAATTTTAAGAATATTTTTTTGGGATTTTATAAGTTATTTATAGTCCTGAGTAAGAAAAGAGAGAAGGCAAATTAAAGTTAGAATTTAAGGCTTTTTTGGCCAAGAAAGGAAACAGATTTCTAAAGCATATATATAACTGAACTTACATAATATCTACAATATCTATATTTCGGTATGTGATACAAAGATGTACTCTTACCGATACATGAATAGTCAGCTCATTTTTCTTTTCATATAACTATTTGATTGATATTTGATTGCGTGCAAATTCGTATAATATGGTATCGAGCCTAATTAGAGGTATTTCTTCCAAAAAAGATAGTCAACTTAACTACTATATAAAGCGAATGCTCTCATTTTAATTAATTTTCATTTTGGTCCTAAATATATATGGGCTAAATAATTCATTTATATACATTAAAAAATTATTAATTATTTATGGAAAATGTGTACTAGTATTAATTTTTTAAAATATTCTTTTTAATCATTTGTCTTAAAAACTATTCTATTGATGAAAAATTTTCTTAATATGTACATATAATGAAGAAAGTTTGGAAAAAAAAAACAAAATTGAGAGATAAAATTAATTAAGACCATATATTTAATCGTGAAAGAAGTACAATTTATCCTTTTAATTTTAACCAATTATTTTAAAGTTACAAATAATTGCTTGATATTTAAAGAAAAGTCCAAATTGACGTACATAGTTATCAAAGGACTTTGCGCCAGGCGGCCTACCCACGTATGGGCGATCAAACAAACTGTCGACAAGACTTGAAAGCAAGACTTTTTATTTCGACTACAAGTCAGTTTAGTATTTTTTTTTTTAAATACAATTTAAATATACACATGCACTTAAACATGTCAATATCATATTCAAACCTAAAACTTTATTCAAATATGTAACTGGATTCACATGATTTAGGATAAAAAATTTCAGTTATATGAAGAATAGTTTCTTGAAAATTACTAAACAATAATGAAAAGAAAATACATGGATAAATAATTAAGGTGACTTCTGAGTTTTCTTCCAAAAAAAAATTCTGACTTCTTTGTGTGGATATTATGCAGATAAATTTCTTTACTCAACATTTTAATTTGTGGTAAAATTATTAGCTGAAAGTTATGTATAAAATACACACCATCAGTTTCTAGTTATAAGCAACAATTTCTCTTATGATAATATTTCTAAATATAAGAACAAAATTCTTTTTGTCTAAAAATTTTAAATTAGTTTTTTAATTTTCACTCCCTTTAAAAATACATGCTACTTGTCATTTATCCGTGATAAATTTTCAATTATTGGCTTCCATGTGTTCCTTTTATAAACAAGGACATAAATAGAACATATTTGTTTATATTATATATACAATTATTTTTTTAATTAAATTTAACTAATATTTTGAGCTGCCTGATTTTGGTAATTGTTTTTTTTTATATAAAAATGAATGGAGGAAGTAAATAATATAATTCTTTTCTTTTTCTCGCTCCCTCTTTCATTGACACTGTCTGTATATTTAATAAATGTTAGAAATATAATGACATGCTCGGATAAAAACATTTTCTCTCTCTATCATGTAAATAATATTAAAGTGGTTTCATGAGATTAATAAATATTTACAACCTCAGGTCCTTAATATAAATAATTAATTTATAAATATTAAAAAAATTAAGTAATTAAATTAGTTATTTATAAAAAATATGTATTGATTTTTTCTAAAATATCTTATTTAATCATACGTAGTAGGGCAACTCCTTAATGGAAACCCCTTTAGTCCTTTACACAATATTTACAATATTTTAGCCAAAAAACAATATAATTTTGAGAGACAAATTGAATTGAAATCTTATTTAAAATCAAACTAAATCTTTAATCCATCTTTGATAATATCTTCAGTCATTAATATAAGAGCCAGTTTGACTTTTAATTTGTTCATAAATATAAAATCCCAAAACACTTTGTCTCTCATATTTTTCTATTTTTTTAAAGTAATCCTTATAGTAGTTGCACATGTTAAATATTCTATCATTTGGTAGTTCTAGCTGATATACATGATTAGTAAGAGTATTTTAAAAGTTCTGACTCATATTTATTATAAATAACTAAATTAATAAAAAAATTTAACTATATATTAAGAATTGGAGATAGATACTATTTAGAGTTAGAGAAACTAAAGGAGTAAATATCTTTTAAAAAAAAGTATATAAAATGAAAGAAAAATCTTGAAACGACCCATTGTATGGGTGCGCTTTGTTCGATATGGATAGATTGCATAGGCAGATTAGTGCCTATTTTAGCATTTACTCAACCATTGACTTGTCCAACTCCCTCCCTTGACGTTTCTGTCTTTCTCATCCATGATGCGACGAGTCTCAGTCGTCATCCCTTTCTCTTAAATGACCAAAAAACGAGTTTTTGGAAGAAAAAAAGTTTCTATCACAAAAAATAAAATAAAAGAAGATTAAAGAATAAAAAAGATCCAGAATAGTACACAGTGGAATTTAATAG
This sequence comes from Neltuma alba, assembly GCF_004799145.2. NCBI lineage: Eukaryota > Viridiplantae > Streptophyta > Magnoliopsida > Fabales > Fabaceae > Neltuma > Neltuma alba. Next base: position 129,922 of record NW_021636907.1, on the reverse strand, counting down.
TGCGCAAGAATGCCAACAAATCTGGGGAAAATTACAGGCAGTCCCATAAAAAACAATTAATTCTGAAAAAGTCTCTAAAAATCCCCAAACATTCCCAAGTCCCCAGGGACCTCAAAGCAAAAAATTAAAATTGTGAAATTGCCTACTTTCCCTCACTGAATGACAACATGTACAGCTACAGTCACAACCTACACAGCAGCCAATCACAACTTACATTTGAACCATTCACAACATGCACAGAAACCAATCATAACCCACACTCAACCGAATGACAACATGCACAGCATATAGTCACAACCTACACAGTAGCCAATCACAACCTTTTCCATCAGTGAGGGCAAGTAGGTAATTTCACAATTTTAATTTTTTGCTCTGAAGTCTCTGGGGACTTAGGAAGCATTTGGGGATTTTGAGGAACTTTTTCAGAATTAATTGTTTTCTGTGAGACCTGTGTGTAATTTTCTCATAAATCTGCATTGCCGTGACGCGCACTTGAGTATGTGTCTATATATATATATATATATATATTCTCTTCCATCTTATATATAAGTCATTTTTAAATAAATTATTAAGAATAAAAAAGATGATTCATGATATCAAGGGAAAAAAGAAAGAAGGATGATTCAATTTAGTTAATGCTTTTAAAATTATCCCATTTTTAATATTATGCGTAATTAATTCTTTTCGGCCAAAAAGCTTAATTAATTAATCATAGCAAATACTAACCCTATCTTTCTTTTTTTCTTTTGCCAACAAATACTAACACAATCTAATTCATATATTTTAATCCTTTTATCTACCATAAATATACTTTCTTGATGCAAGGGCGTTATGAAAAAAAAAAAAAAAAAAAAAAAAAAAAGCAGCTGCCGCGTAGATTTGGTACAGTGGCTTATCAATAAAAACATGAAAGCATTCTGAAAGTTGGCTTATAAACAAAGACCAAATTATATTGGCAAAGGATAAGACCAAAATATATAAGTATATTTAAAAAAAATTGCCAGTATAAATATACATATTTTATTCATACGTATTCTCAAAACGATGCTAAACAATACCCCTTTATTAGGTCTTTTGTTATTTTAGTCTTATTAACTATTTAATTGATTTCAACAAAAATTAAATATTTTAAAATAATATATTTTTCTTTAACAAAAATTGAGGTTATTCTAATGGAGAAAGATATAGTTTGAAGTGATCTTATGTGACTCAGCACAGTCACTACCAAAAAAAGACTTTAGGCGCGACTTTCAGCAGTAACCAAAAAAGTCGACACTGAAAGTTGACTTTCTGCTGTGACTTTTTGTGTCGCCGCTGAATATAAGACCTTCGATGGTGATGTCATCACTGAAGGGTTCACTTTCAATGGCGACTATTAGTATCACCACTGAAAGTAGACTTTTAGTGGTAACTTTCTAATGTCATTGCTGAAGGTCTGACTTTCAGTGACGACTTTCTAATGTCACCGCTGAAGGTCTGACTCTCAGCAGTGACTTTCTAATATCGTCACTGAAAGTATAATATAATAATATATATTTTATTTTATAATAGTAATAAACAAATTCAATCCAGCTCAACGGTAAAAAAATTAGACATGAAAGGAGGTGGTCACGAGTTCGAACCTTAAAGAAGACATGTTTAAGGTGAAAATATTTGGACGATGACATGGTGGGGAGGAGTGATGTGGCAATCACGTGGAGCGGTTGACAATGACGTGGAGGTGGCTAGTGATGATGTGGCATCCAGTCGGTGATGATGTGTTGATCAGCAGTGATGAGGTGGAGGTGGCCGGTGATGATGTGGCGTTCGAAAAGCCAATTTTTCTTGGATATCACTTTCAGCGGTGACGAAAAAGTCACCACTGAAAGTCACTTTTGGCGGCCACAAATTGTCACTGCTGAAAGTCACTTTTGGTGGCGACAGACTTTTAGCGACGACAAGAAGGTCGCTACCAAAAGTATCTTTCAATGGCGATAAATGTTGCCACTGAAAATGTCTTTCAGCAGCGACCTTTTTTGTCACCACTGAAAATTTTCAGCCACAGTTGCTACCGCAACAACTTTTTAACGGCGACAAGTCATCATTGAAAACTTTCTGCAACGACTTTTATATTTTTAGCAACAACTTGTTGTCGCCACTGAAAGTCAATTTTTTTATAGTGAGTTAATTTGATTTTAGACAAGAAAAAAAATATAATAAAATTCATCTGTCCCACATATCCCTTTAAAGAAAAGCACACAAATTATCAAAGCACGAAGCAAAAAAATGTCCACAAATTCCATTATCAATTATTCAATCCTTTGCCCTGCCTTCTTCCTCACCCTTAACCTCTTTCTCAGAAAAAGAAGATTCAGAAATATGACAACAGGCCCTACTTCTTTTCAATTACCCGGCGAATCTCCACCGCCAGTTTCATCGTCTTTCCCAAAACAAAAGAAAAATTACCAGCAGAGAAGTAACTGTATTGATTGATTAATAAATTAATTAATAAAGAAGCCAGGAGGCCGCTTCTTTATTTCAAGTACAACAACAGCACATAAGCTTAAGAATTATATATGTCTCACGTACCCTCAAAATTATATAGAATTCATGAGCAACCTTTACCTCGACTTCCCATGAAATCAAGGTAGTAAGACTTTATTCTTCATAACAGAAATGATCATTAAAAGTTGCACACACATATGACAATTAAATAGAAACAATGATACTCATGACTTATTTAGTAGGCAGCTATAGAAGGTACCGCCTCTTGTTCTTAATATGAGACCTAATTAATTAATTTGAAGAGATTAAGAAAGTTATTAAATTACTTAAATGTAGCATATGTTCTATGATCTCTCTAAAATACTTTTGTACATTATTAGATTATATATCAATTTACAAGTGAGATGAATTAGTTGGAAGAAAAATGATAAATATAAACACTTTAAAATAATTTAGTAACTTTCTTAATTTTTGGGTTGTATATTAATGACCAGAGGTACTATCAGAAAGAAGACAGCAATTTATTTGAAAAAAGACCAGAATTTAGACCACATTGAGCTTTTGGAATAGGGTTTGATGCTGGAAGGGCAACGAGTATTATAACCAGGACCAGGAGGACATTTTAATATTCCAGGCTTGTCCATATCCATCATTGGCGAGTCTTCCCATGATGTTACTGGTTCAAGGTAAAGGAAATTTCATTTTGTGGCGAAACAGACTTGTTCGAAAGCCTACACCATCGAAGAAGGCAACAAGGAGTGCAGATCTTGTCCTCCAGCTTATTCCTACTGACGTTAAGGTTATGTATGGAAGTTTGGTGCTTCTTTATTCTATGGTGAAAAATATGGAAAGCCCCCTTATATGCTGCTAGGAATTATGGGTTTAGATGTGACATACCACTTCACCATTGACAAAAAGAACCTCATTCAGTTCCTCAACTTTAAAGAATTGGATATAGTCTTCATGCAGCTAGCTATTTTGTAAGTTACAATATCATTTTCTTGTTTCATATTATACTTATGCATGTCCTAATGTTTCTTATTTGAACAACAGGCACTTTACTCGAGTCTGTTGGCAAGGAGGACTGGAGGGCACATATGGCTTTATGTGTCTTCAAAAAGTGCAGAAAGTAGTCAATACTATGGAAGTAAAGTCGATCTACATGATAACCACAATGACTCAGTCAAAAAAGAAAATATATTTTGTACCTTACGTGGAAGGGTAAGTATATTATTGTATATTTTCAGATACACAAGTTATATATATGATTATAATTAACATGGTTCGTATTTTGCAGTTATCATTGGACCCTAATTATTTGTACTCCTTTTGATAACAAAGTCTATTGTTTTTATTCCTTTCCAATAAAAAAAAACCAGAGATGTCATTGACACGTTAGTTTATGTTTATATATTTATTACGTGTAAATTCTAATATTATTTTTTCATTGCGGATAAGGCTTTTCATAGTTTTAATGTTATGGCCAAGCAGCAAAATAGGCAACCACCAACATGGATTCTCCCGCAAGTATGTTGTTTTGAGCTAAATATATGCTTATAGATCTTTTCAATAATCAAAGTTAATGCTTATAAATTTTTTTATATAATCAAAGTTTGATATTCAATATTATATTTTATTTTGTTAGTACTATTGTCAACTTGGGAGTGTTGAATGCGGATATTATGTCATCCACTATATGAATGACATCATTGAGACAGGGGTGACTGAGAAATTAAACAAAATAAATATAGGTTACATTGCATGTAATTTTTCAATTCTTTTCACATTTTTGATCAAGTTGACTAATGACTATGTTATTTTTGATTTACAAGCATTCCAAAATGCTGTGTCACATAACATGGAGGAAATCAACTTGATGAGTGACACTTTGTCAACTACATTGCTAGAGATTTTTGAAAATGTGAAATAGTCTTTTCACATTGTTAGGTCATTCTTCACATTTTAGTTCATTGTTTGATCATTAACTTGTTGATTATTTGTTGATATATTAGGTGATTCAATAAGAATTGGATGTTAGTATTCATATGGTCATCTTGAAATTGTTTTGCATATTCTTCTGCTCTACTAGTTGATTGGGGTTTGTAAACTGCAAGGAGGTAATTAAAAAAAATTGAGCTTTTAATGGTGATTATTTGTATAACCGCTGTTAAAAACATTTATCACGGTGATTATTTTAATAACCGCAGTGAAAAAAATGTCTTTCCACGACAGTTGTCTAGAAAACCACCGTGGAAAGTCAATATTTCATGGTGGTTTACAACCGTCATATTTTATTCTCCTTTCAACTTTAACAGTATCCACTTCGCCTCTAAAACTGCCGGGGAAAACCTTAATTCCGTTAACAGCTTTTTTTTGGGCTGTGCCAGTGCATTACTCTATAGGATTTCATAGACAAAGGTACCAATATTCTAATTCAGGTCCTTCTAATAATTAATAAAATTTTCAAACAAAGACTTGACTGTGATGGTGTATAATCTTTACTTATAAAAATAACAAAGGTGAGAAATAATATTTAGAAATAAGCCACGAGTTAAACTATCTAGGAAAACTGTTGTTCAAACAATATGTTATAAACACGATATATTATGATTTATTTAATATATGATGATGAATATAGCGTGTTAATGTATTAATTTATTTTTAAAACGAACAGACATTGGATATAAAGATAGTTTCATTGAGGTAAAATTGAGAGAACATGAGTTGGATAGAAAACGCTATAAAATATATTTAAACCTAAATTATATCAATATAATTTACTCTTTAATTTTAGGCAATACAGCTGTCAAAAAGTATTATAAAAAGTAAATAACAAATTCTAATGCAGAAAATGAGAAAAAGTACATGTTGCTCAGCATAAAAATGCCTTAATATTAAAAAAAAAAAACGGAAGAATTGACTAGTTTTGGCTGGAGAAGATTTGCTCATTGACTTGAGAACGCAGTCAGTTTTAAGGCTATTTTCAAGAAATGGATTTAAGAAATTGTGGATTATATTTAAATAATTTTACAAAGTTATACTCCTCCGGTCTTTAATATAAGACAAATTTAACTAATTTGATTAGATTGAGAAAGTTAGATGAGTTAGTTAAGTATAATAAATATATATAATATATTTTTCCTAAAATACCTTAATCATCTTCATTATATCCTCATTCTTTTTCATATTTGATTATGGTTGAGGAAGTATCAATAGGGGTGATTTGGAAAAATTGATAGATATAAAAAATAGGTCTTATATTTAGGATTAAAATTAACTCCACAATTAGGCGGCCGCAATTAACCAGAAATTTTGGCCACAAAAGATTAATTATGACCTCGAAATGACAGTGTATTATTGATGTTGAAGATGGCGATATTATTATTTTAGGAAATTCACACATAGGCACGCATATACGTGTATATATATTGTGCCAAAGAAGAAAGTAACATGAAGTTAAAATGTATAACAAGAGACACATGACAATAATTGTCCAACCAATGAGTAATGAATATTAAAATAAACTTCCAAATTGAATAGGTCACAGAAAGACTTGATCGTCGACTTGAAATTGATGAAAACAATTTAAAGGCGATTTCTAGGAAATGGGTATTATTTTGTATCGTTTTTCCTTTAATATAAGTAAGTTAAACACAAAAGATGGCAAACATTTGTTAATATGAAATAATTATTTTAAAAATGTTGGGATTACGAATTCCATTTATGTATGAAGAGTCATTTCTTGAACATTTAGAGTGAGAAATGGACACTTTCTTTAAATGTTTTTAACTGTTTTCTCATAGGGTTCAGCTCGTGAGAAATTTTCCTTGGGGATGATTAGAGAAAACTAAATTGAGCTACTTGCATAAGTAGAAAAGATGGCCAGATAACATTTAAATAATATAAAAGAAAAAATTGAGCGCATTACTCAAATATGCTATACTTAACTTAATTTTATCACTTTTAATTGATCTAATTCTAACATTTTTTTCCTCAAGTGATGCAATAAATTCAATAATTCAAGATTGGGACCATTTCCCTCGGTTTTTCTTTTTCTTCCCAGAAGTAACTCTACGAATTAACTAATTAAAAAGATAGCAAAAAAGCCAGGAGTGGAGTTAGCTCTTTATTTCAAGTACAACACTAGCACATAAATTTAAGAATTACATAATTCTCACACTCAAATGTACATAGAATTCATGAGAAACAACCTCGACTTCCCATGAAATAATCTAGGAAGAAAGACATTATTCCTCAAAAGAGAAATGATAATCAAAAGCTGAAACAACACACGTGACACAGAAAGATGACAGTAATTTATTTAAGAATGGATTATTAGGAGACTGTTATGATCTTCCACCGAGCAAAAGGACTATATATTATTATTATACCTTATACGTATCATTCATATATTTCTTTTATTTCCTACTTCTTACAGCCACGCCCATAGGGATTGCAAGGAGCTTTGGGAATTGGCTTTGCTCGTGGTGGAAGGCAAGCAGCATAACGAGAATCAGGAGGACATTTTACTGCAGGCTTATTCTTCTCCGGCGTTGACGAGGTTATTGATGTCGTTTCTGCATCGTCATCATATATAATATTTACATAACATCAATATAACATGCTCATCTGATTCTGTTTATATAACTCATGTGATTAAATTTTTAATATGAATGTGCTGTTTTATTCTTTATTTATTATTACGTATAAATTATTATTTTCTTAAAAGGTGTATATATTATGTAAAGATGAAGGGAAAAAAAAAGCTATTAAATTTTAAAGCAGAGTTAATAAAGTTTAAGGAAAACATATGTTGGAAATAAATGATTTATAAATTGGGCCATGGGAGTATCACTTTAATATATTCAGAAATCACAACGAAAAATAATTAATTAGCGTAATAGTAATTTCATAACTGGGGGAAGATGCTAGTCACAGTGACTAAGATTGTAAGATGATGATGATAAAGCAGTTAAGCAGCAGAACAAACGAAGTTGAAGTTGTTACCTTTTAGTAGACGAGCATGAGTGGAAGAGGGAAGGGAGAGAAATATGGTAGAAACCCAAATGGGAAAAGCAATTAGAATAGCGTTCTTCATATTTTGCAGCAATATAAGACTCTTGTGATTTGGCTTGTGTGTATACTACACTTACTCTTCCTCTCTATTTATAGTCTCTAGGAGAGAGGAGCACAATTGAAATAAAGGGCTTTCAATTGGTGCAAGTGAGTTTGACTTCGTCGTAAAAGTTCTTCAGTATTGGTTTCTCCCAGTTTCCACCCACCTGAATATTTTGCTTCCAATAATACTAGCTAAGTAGTGATTATCTAATTAATTTCTTCTTTCATTTAAATCAATTTGTTTGATATTTTACTTCCTCTTCTTAATATAAGACTCATTTAATTAATTTAAAAAATTAAAAAATAAATAAATTACTTAATTATAACGTATGTTATATAATATTTTTAAAATACCTATACATATCATTAGATTATATAGTGATTGATAAGTTAAGTAAATCGGTTTAAAAATAATAAATGCAAATATTTCAAAGTATTTTATTTAGTTTTTTAATGTTTCTAAATTAATTAAATGAGTTTTATATTAAGAATAAGAAATAGTATATTAAAAAAAATTTTAAATTGACTTGGTCGTACCTTATCCCTTCTAGCTCAATGACGCTGACGTGTCTCTGTTTTGACGGTGACTGCAGAATGTTGCTTTAAAAAAAAAAATTCTAGTGATTAACGATAATAAAGTTTCCATGGGCCATGCATCGCTCGTTTAATTTGTTACTCGTTTGGTACTATTTATAAATTATTTTTAACATGTTTTATATAAATCAAGAAAAAGTTTAAATTTTATTAACTTTTATTTAAAATTTAACAACTTTTTAATTTTAATCCTATTTAATATATATTATACATCATGTAAATAAAGTTAACATACTAATAAATAGAGGATAAAATTATATATTCATACAGAAAATTTCTCTTTTCTTCTCTCTCCCCCATATAAAAAAGACAAGAGGAGTACTTCTTAAAATGCTTTTGCTCTTACCATTTCTCTGCCAACTGCCCAAATAAATGATAGAATAAAAGAAGCTTTATTTATTGACTATATGTGGAATGACTTATACTTCCTCTAATGTAAATATAGATAAGCTAAATGTAATATCCTAATTCATTTTTTTTCACAAATTTATAATTATTTTTTTAAATAATCCTAATGATTGCATATAGTACCAGTGTCAACCCTTAGAGATTACAATTGATGATATTATTTTTTTTTCCAAAAAAAAGTAGAGAGATGTTATAAACTGACTGGGTTGTTGGAAGAGTAGCTCATTGACTGGGAAATGATGTTGTTTCCAGGACATTGAGAGTCATTTTGTTTACAAAGGATGAAAGAGAAGGATAACATGATTCATCTTTCTTTTTTCCTTTCGCCAACTACTCCCTCCCTCAATTTATATAAACAACAACTACTATCTCCTCATCCCTAAATATAAACAATATTTATAAGTTATCTTAAATTTTTGTATTTATGATATTTATTATTTCATTTTTCAAACCATCATCTCTCTCTATCTATATTCTCTCTTCTTCATAATTCTCTTTATTGTAATAATTTTTTTATTCTCTTTCTTATAGTCTCTTCCTCCTAAATAAGGGTATTTTAAAAAAGAAATTTTCAATTTCTTCTTATTATCTTATCTTTAACTAATTTTTGATCTCGTGATGGAATCTAAGGTTGTTTATAGAAAAGGATAGAGGGAGTATAACCGAATTCATCTTGATTTTATAAAATTCTGCCTTGGAAGATAAATGTGCTGCTTACTCCTGTTGGTTAGTCGAATAATTAAGGACTTTATCTTAATTGATTTCAGAAAGGTTAGATAACACGCCAACATGGATAGACCAAAGAAATAGATTTGAAAAGTTTAAAAAAAAAAAGGGGGGGTTTATACAATTTTAGTAAAAGAAGATGTAAGATACAACAATAAGAAAAATTAATAAAAATTTTGAATAAAGAGAAAATGAAAAATAAAAAGAGTAAAAATTGCATATAAAAATAATCTTATTAACGAAAAAATCAAGTGAAGTGGAGTTGAATTAAAGGCTTTCAATCAAATATATGTAAATCTAAAAGAGTATTAATATAATTTACTCTTAATTTTCCTTATATATATGTGTGTGTGTGTGTGAGGAGAATTACAATGAAGTCTCAAGGAAGAAAAGTAATTACTAAAAAGTCTCAATAACAATCTAAGCAGTCTGTAATGACAAGTTTAGGATAGGAAATAACAATTTCTAGCATTTATTTTGTAATTATTTTTCTTTTCTGAGATCTCATTATAATTCTCTTTATATACACACACTTTTTTAGTGGTGAATAAGGCTTGAAGTTTAATTGAAATTTGAAAAAAAAACTTGAAGTGGAAACTGTTAGCGTGATTTATTTTTGGGTAAAATGTAAATTTACCCATAATTTTTTTTATGTGCATCCAATACCTCAATCTTTTTAGTGGTACAATTTTGCCCATAATTTTTTTTTTCTTATTATGTAAGTTTACTCATGATCTTATTTTTTGGATGCAATTTTAGTATTTTACCCCCTATTACGTTAAAAAAAAATCATAGGCAAAATTATATCACTAGAAAGATCAGGCTACTGGGTACACATGAAAAATAAGTTCATCGTAAATTTGCACTTTTACCCTTTATTTTTTGAGCTTTTGCCATCAAAATGATACAAATACTAATTTCTGGGAAATTTATTTGCTGGGCTCTATAAAACAAAGAAATTTATTTTTATTAAATATTAGTATTGATGACATGGATGGCAATGATGGTATGATTTAACGTGCGAATCTCTTGCACATTTCAGCGGTTCACAACCAATAGTCTTAATTTGAACGAATCAAAGTTACTCATCTAGATAATAAGAATTTGGCTTATAAAAGTTCTGATTCAAATCTCACTATCAGATTAGAGGATAGTTGGTGTCTCCTAGATCAACCACCACCTCAAATTCAAGAGGTGGAGCTTGGTGAAGGGGACTAAAGACTTGTTGTTGCTTTTTCTTTTTCCCCCTCCAGATTGAGCAATATGATACCCAGTATTTATTCAAAAAAAATCTCACTATTAATGTAAATAATACCGAATTTGTTAGAAGGGCGATCTACAGATATTTCTGCGGGGAGTTTTTAAGTTCACGTGACCGAACTCGTGTCAACATTTTTTTTTTTATAAAAACATTGTGTTAATTTTATTAATTAGAAAGACCTAATGTATGCTTTTATACACACAAAAATATTAATACTTTGTAAGATTTCATATACAGAAAATACAAGCACTCAGATTAAGGCCCTTCCATTCAACAAGATTTTCAAATAGAACTTTTCACCCATTTCCCAAAAAAGGGAAAAATTATGAATATGATGACAAATAATCTTTACTTACAAAAATAATAAAAATTAAGAAATTATATTTAGTAATAAACTACAAATGATTATGGAAAAATATGTTATAAAACGAAAACACATGATATACAAAGATAATTTTATGGAAAATTTCACACAAAAACCTAAAAAATTATTAAATTTCAAATTGGGATTGTTTCCTAGTTCCCTTAACTTGTAAACAGTACTACTTTTTTGCAGGAATTTTTTATTTGAGATTTAATAATTTTTATGATCTTTGAGTGAGATTCTTTCTAGTTTTATAGATAGAAAACGCTACCAAATATATTTAAACCTAAAAGATATCAATATAATTCACCCTTTAATTTTCATCAAATAATACAAAAATTGCTTAATATTAAAAAAAATCGGAGAATTGACTTGTTCGCACAAAGACTTCTCCAGTTTGGGTCTAGAGACCATTTGCTCATTGACTTGATAATGTAAACATTTTTAGGCTGTTTTCAAGAATGGATTTAGGAAACTATGGATTATACACAAGACAATTATTTAAATAATTTCACAAAATTATATTATATAAATTTCGCCGCCGATTAGGACCTAGAAATTACATGACAATGTATTAAGTTAAAGATGGTGACATGTTGCCAAAGAAGAAATAACATGAATTTAAAATATAAGATAATTGTACGATTAATAAGTAATGAAGAGTAAAACCAAATTCCAAATTGATTAGGTCACACAAAAAGACTTGATCGTTGCCTTGAAAATGAAAAAAAAAATAGAGGCGATTTCAGGGAAATGGATATTATTTTGCATCTTTTTTCCTTTAATAAATGACTTCAGTCAGTTTATTTGTAAACCCATTTCGTAAAGCTGGCCTTATAATTTTTTATTTCTTGTGCAGAGTGTAAAAGAAAAAGAATCTCCGAGCAAAAGTAACTTAAACACACAATATGGTAAGCTTTTTGGTATGAAATAATTATTTTAAAATATTGGGATTACAAATCTTATATATGAAGAATCATTTCTTGAACATTTAGAGTGAGGAATGACCACTTTCTTTAGATTTATTAATTTTTTTCCTCGCTTGCGAGAAATTTTTCATGTAGTTGATTATATTTCATTCTATTCTAATTCCATCATAGAAAAGCAAATTGAGCTATATTTGCATAAGTAAAAAATGACCGTAACATAAAGTTAAAAATTGTATGCATTAGTCCAATATGCTATACTTAATTAACTTAATTTTATCATTTTTAATTGACATAATTCTAACATTTTTTCATAAGTGGTGCAAGAAATCCAATTGAAACATATTTATGGCTGATATTGGTGACAGAGAGTAAATAACCGTTGCATGTCCCTCATAGTTTTTTAAACAAATTTGTAATGAAAAACACGTGAAATTTCATCATTAAAAAAATTTGTGACTGGACTTATCTGCACTAAGTTGGTAGCAAATGCCCAAATTCGGCCAAGGTTCATCTTAAATTCTCTCGTAAATCCGTTTTAAATTTTCTGTGGTTTTTTTCATCCCGTAGTGTGAGATAAAGACAACAACGATTCTCGTAAATTTGACATAAATGGTTTAGATTATATGCAATTTTTTAATAATAAATTTACTTTTTAAAAAAAGGAGAAGCTCATATAAAAAGAAATTTGAAATCACTAAATTCTAGATAAAGGATTTTTACAAAAATATATGATTATTTACAAGTCCAGTGTTGTCAAAAATTTAAATTCAATTTGAACCATTCAAAATTAATCTTGATAGTCCAAAGTACGATGAGCACTCCATGCTCATCAAATTAATAAAAGAAGTTTGAGCTAGTGACTAAAAGAAAGTTAAAATACGGATAAAAAATGTTTTTCCCGCGAAAAAATTGCACCTAATTCGTCTAACAGACTTTCAGGTCACAGAATTGGATCACTAATCCATGAGAAATTCTCATCGAAATCATTTAGTGAGGAAATTTCTTACATATCAAAATCATGTTCCATGATATTAATTGGACTTAATTTCCCTCACTTACCCCCCGGTTCGGAACCTCTCCTATTCCCTTCCCATCCTTTTCCCTCCTCTTTTTTTTTAACCGTTAGATTAACATATTTTAACGGCTTAGATTTAAATCTTTTATAAGTCATTTATTAAAAAATTAAAAATATTTAATACACTTACAAACCATTGAATTAAATTTTAATATAGTTTGTAATTTATTATTTATTTTTTTTATAATTTAATATTTTAATAATAGTTTTAAAAAGATTTAAATTTAAACCGTTAAAATATTAATCTAACGGTTAAAGAAGGAAGAGAACGGAAGAGCATGGGAAGGAAAGAGGTGAGGTTCTGCTCCCGCTCTCCGTCTATTTCTCCATTTGAATTTTCCAAAAATTTAAAGCAGAGAAGTAGCCCTCTGAATTAACTAATTAATTATATATTTCTCACACTCAAAATTACATAGAATTCATGAGCAACCTTTCCATCGACTTTCCATGACAATGAAATCTCCGCAGGAAGACATTATTATTGATCTTAAAAAGTGAAATGATAATCAAAAGCTGCAACAAGCTACACATACACATGACACAAAAACAGAAACAGTACTGTTTCTAATGAAAAACTAAGGGAGGATTATTACTATGAGATATGAAGAAGGCGATTTAGTTACCAAGAAATTCTAAAGATAAGTTAATAACAGAAACTTGTCATTATTTTTTACATTAAAACTTGTCATTATATGTTTCTCAAATAATTATTAGAGCTTCAGATGATTAAATTTTTTCTTTAGAATCTTAAAATAATTCTCCCATAAATTAATAGGAAGCTATAGAAGAAATTAGAAAGAAGACAGCAATTTATTTAATAATGGATTATCGAGGGAGTTTAATGGTCTCCTTCCAAGCAAAAGGACTATATTTATATTATTATCTGTGTATACTTTAGACGTATTATTCATATATTTCTTATCCGTGGTTGGAGAGGCTACGCATGTCCTTTCTGCATCTACTAATTTATTTCGAGGACAATATATCAGCGCGTAAATTTAAGGATTATTATCTTCATTATAAAATTTTGTTTATAAATTATAAATGAGATCTTACAATTAGGATGGAGATAGTATTTTTCACACTTACAAGTACATGGAATTCATGGGCAACGTTAACTTCGACTGCCCATGAAATCCAGACAAGAAGACATTATTCTTTAAAAATGAAATGATAGTCAAAAAAGTTAATACAAATTTTGGTCTTTTATGTTTGTCGTCGTTTTGATTTTAGTCTATCAAATTTTAAACTATAGGTTTTAGTTCTTTAAATTTCTTTTTTTTTAAAACATTAATTCTTATAATCTAATAAAAATTTGAACCATTTTGTTATTTGAGGGATCAAAATTTATAATTTGAAAATTAATGGATCAAAACTACAATAAGCATAAATTTAAGGAACAAACTTTATATTACTCCTAATTAAAAAGCGGTCACAAGATACCCATAAACACACTTGACACAGAAACAGGACAGCTATTTACCATTCACATATTTCTTTTACTACGTCGTACAATCACGGCCATAGTAATCGCACGGCGCTTTTGGAATTGGGATTGATGGAACAAGGCACTGAGGATTACGAAAACCAGGACATTTTTCAACAGAGCCATTCCTATACGTCGCCGGCGAGGTTAGCCATGTCCTTTCCGCATTGTCATCATGTATATAATATATACATACACATATCAATGTGACATATCAATTTTTAATAATATGTTCACATATCACAACGAACAATAATCAAAGGTTATTAATACAATTTTTAATTCATGAAATTTGATATCATTTTTATTTTAGTCCTTAAAATTTAAAATTAGTTTTAGTTCTTAAAATTTACTCCGTTTGTAAATGTTAATCCAAGTGAGTCTAAATTGTGTTAAATATTGCTGATTTGGCACAAACATCATTAATTTTGATGATGTGGTGATGACTGGGTAAGATGAGCTGACGCTCTTGTAGTTTATGCGGATATATGGGGAAAACAAAAGAAAAGGCTTCAAAACGCAAAGCAAAAGGAGCGACAACATTTCTTATCAATGTTTTTGCCATATAAGCTACGAGAATACCAACTCATCTTACAGTGTTTAACTTATAGGCACTAATATTTATAGGTGCAGTAAATTTCAGGTACAAAAGTTACTGGTTTTAAAGTTTAGAGACCAAAAATAAAATGAAGTCAAATTTTTAAAAACTAAAGATTGTATTCGAGTGGTAATTAATTAATACTCCTCTTATCTTTATGCAAAAACTTTTTAACTACTTTAGATAAATTAAGAGAGTTAAATAAATTATTTCTAACAAATATGACTTGATCTTCTTAAAATACTCTCATATAATATTAGCTGACATATCAATTTATAAGTTAGATAAATTAGCTTAAAAAAATAATACTACCTCCGGTCCTAATTATAAGAGCTAGTTGACTAATTTGAGGAGATTAATGAAGTAAGTTGAGTTAGTTATTTGTCCTAAATAGGTGTTGTCTTTCCTAAAATATCCTTACTAATCGAGTGTATTAACTAGAACTATAATTATTAGAATGACTATCTTGGAAAAAATTGAGTAAATATGAGAGACAAAGTAGATTGGGGTCTTATATCTAGGACCAAACTAAAAGTCAAATAGGGTCTTATATTAAGGACCGGAGGTAGTAATAAATATGAGAGATAAAATTGATTAAATTCTTACATTTATCATCAAAATCAACTCCCTAATTAGCTTTTATATTTAGGATATGAGGAGTACAATAATTTCATATTTGAGGCAATTTAGTCACATACAGTAAATGAGATAGGGGAAAAGCATAAAGAAGCAAAACAAATCAAGTTGAAGTTGTTACCAAGTAATAGAGGTGCATGGGTAGAAGAGGAAAGGAAGAGAAATAATGTAGAAACCCAAATGAGAAAAGAAACTAGAATAGCCTTCTTCATATTTACAGCCACACACACACATAACTCCTTTAATTTGGCTTTTGTATATGCTCACACTACACTTAACCTTCCTCTCTATTTATAGTCTCTAGGGGAGAGAACTACAGTTGAAATAAGGGCTTTCTTTTTTTTTTTTGGCCAGAGAAATTGATTTGTATTATATGCTCTTCAACATATTGGTTTCTTTCACCCAACCATTGCCTTTATCATTTTCCACAGTCACAACCACACTTCCTAAATTTGATTCGTTTCATTTACAATAAAAAAATGATGTCCAAATCTGAATTTATCCCCTAGCTTGCATCACCTCTTACGTCTTCCTAATTCCTTGTAGCTAGTTGCTACTTCGCTATGGCTAAATTAAATTATTATTTGAATGACCAAGATAAGAAGTAAGGAATATTTATATTTTTGGACTAAAATTTAGACTTTATTAGAATATGTGATTATACTTAAAACCTTGGATTTGTATAACTCGTTTTAAACTTTAGAACATTTTAATGTGAACTTGGTTTTTTTAAAAAAATAAAAATAAATTGAAAAACGCATCTCGGAGCCAGCCCTATGCCGGATCAATAATAAAGATTGGGTATCAGACAATGGTTATATTTGCGGCGACATGGCTTCTGGACCTGAGCCCATATATATGGGCCTGTCTGCCTATTTCTTAGCTCTAACAATTATCTAAATAGATATCTGTAACTTATTTTTAAAAACACTTTTTGGGGGATCTCACTGTTATTAAACCGTTGTTTTAAACGTCATCGTCATTCGCTAGCTAATTAACGATCCAAGTATTGTATCAAAAAAAAAAGAAAAGGATCCAAGTAATTTCTTCTTTCATTTTAATCCAATCATAGTATCGTACAAATTATTGCTTTTTATATATTTATTTATATTAAAAAGTAAAAATCTAACTTGACTTGGTCGTATCTTACCTTCATAGTATCGTACAAATTATTACTTTATATATATATATATATATTTATATTTATATTTATATTAAAAGGTGAAAATCTAATTTGACTTGGGGGGTGTTTGGTAACCCTAAAAAATGTTTCTTAGAAGCACTTTTTCGCAAAACGAGATAAACTCCTCCACATATTTACTTTGTAAACCGTAAAAGCACTTCTAAAACCATGGTTTGGTTTCCATCCAAACACCTCCCATTCCTGAATTTAATTCTGTTCATTTACAATCAAATATTGGCCAAGTTGTGGGAGCCTTTTCATTTACCAGCATATCTCTTAAATCTTTCTAAATATTTTTATTTGTGTTGTAAATCATCTTATTTGAGTTGTTCATCCAATCATTGACATTTAATTTTTGGAAAAATTTCGATTAAGGATCACAATTGAGAATTTATTTCAAAAAACCCCCAAAACGATATGAAATGTCATTGCAGGACCAAGTGACCAAACTAAAATTAAAATTAAAAGTAAGATTACAATAATACCCCTCATTATTATTTTTTTACACTACTACAAAATACTTGATTTGTAGCGCCTATTTTGTAGTATTTAATACGAAAACGCTACAGCTAGTACTCAATAATTATTAAAAAAAGATATATTTTGTAACACTTATTTAAATAAGTGCTATAGCATGTATGATACTTACTGTAGCCCTTTCTCAAGAAAGCGCTACAGCAATCCATTTACTTTTTTAAAAAAATATAAAAATCTTCTATAGCATTTTCTTCCGAAAGTGCTACAGGAAATAAAGGATTTTCTGTAGCGCTTTATTTAGAAAATGCTACAGAAGATTATTTTCTTTAAAAAAAAAATTAATTCTCGGCACTTTCTGTAGCGCTTTCTACAGAAAGCGCTACAGAAGGCCTTTAAAAAAAAGCTAAGGGGTTTTTTAAAAAATTATGAAAACCCTACTGTAGCGTTTTCTTAACAAAACGCTATAGAAGGGCAACTTTCTGTAGTGTTTGCGTATAAAACGCTACAGAAGTCCTTTTTTTCATTTTTCTATTTAAGTTAAAAAAAAGCTAAATGCATTGTTTTTCAAAATTATAAAAATCCTCTGCTAATGATATTTTTTTCCTTTTTTTTCATTTTCACAATTTAAGTTAATAAAATCCCCTGCTCTAGCATTTGTTTATGGCATTCCCCCCCTTTTTTCATTTTTCCAGTTTAAATTTAAAGAAGAAAGCTAAAAGCAATTTTTTTGTAGAGTTATAAAAATCCCCTAAATGTGTCCTCCTTTTTTTTTTCATTTTCCATTGATAAGTTTAAAAAAAGTGCTAAAAGCATTTTTTTAAAATTTTAAAAAAAGGGAAAAAATAAGGTACTTTTTTAAAAAATAATGAAAACCTTCTGTAGCATTTTATTTAGAAAACGGGCAACTTTCTATAGGGTTTTAAATGAAAATACTACAGCAAGCCCTTTTTTTATTTTTAATTTAAGTTAAAAAAAAGAAGCTAAATGAGTTATTTTTAAAAATTATGAAAATCCCCTACTAATGATATTTCCCTCCTTTTTTCATTTTCACAATTTAAGTTAAAAAAATAAAATGATTTTTAAAAAAAATTAATAAAATCCCCTGCTGTAGCATTTGTTTATAGCTATTCCCACCCTTTTTTTTTTTTTCATTTTCCCAATTTAAATTTAAAGAAGAAAGCTAAAAGTAATTTTTTTGTAAAGTTATAAAAATCCCCTTCTAATGACACATTTCCCTCCATTTTTTTTTTAATTTTCCATTGATAAGTTTGAAAAAAAAGGTAAAAGCATTTTTTTAAAAAATATCATATAAATCACATGCTGTAGCATTTTGATTACAGCATTTCCCTCCTTTTTTTTCATTTTTCCTATTTAATTTTGAAAAGAAAAGCTTAAAGGATTTTTTTAAGATTATAAAATTCCCCACTAATGACATTTTCCTCCTTTTTTTTTTTCATTTTCCCTTGTTAAGTTAAAAAAAAAAGATAAATTGAATTTTTTTAGAAAGTTAAAAATATCTTCTATAGCGTTTTATCTACAAAACGCTACAGAAAATGCGGGATCCATTTTTTAAAAAAATTTCCCTACTGTAGCGTTTTATATATAAAACACTACAGAAGATTAGATGCTGTAGCGTTTTGTAGGCAAAACGCTACAGTAATTCCCAAAAAACATCCCTCCAGCTCCCTCCATTTTTTCCCCATTTCCCTCTCTTTTTCTAACCCACAGCTCCTCGGCTCACTCTCTCTGTTTTTTTCTAAACCCACAGCTCCACCTCACTCTAACCCATAGCTCTCCGTCCTTCAGCTTCAAGACACCATTTTCAGCTCCCCTTTTCTCTACAGCTGCCTACCGTACCCCTTTCCCCATGCGTCCCCACCACTATATGTTTTTCTAAGCTCCCCACTTCCCTTTTCCTTCTCTGTTGCCACCTCCACCTTTCGTCCCCAACACGGTCCCCACCTCTACCCTTGCCCATCCCCAATGCCCACCCACGGCCCCCACCCCCTTCCCATCCCACCTTCCATCCACAGTCCTCACCCCCTTCCCATCCCAAATCTTCATTGTGTTGTCCCCACCCCTTTCCCGTACCCACTTTCCCAATCTATCCCCATTCCCGTTCCCTTTATCCTTACCCCTCTTCCCCCTCCCCACTTTCATTTAACGCTTTTTTTTTTTTTTACAGGACTCTCAATATAATTCAAGTCATTCTATAATACACTGTAAGTATTTTTTTTTAGCTAAATTATTTAAAAGCTTACAAATTTAAGTTTGTTAGTGATAAATATGTGAATTTGCTTAATATTTTTTTATTTTAGTTGGTTAAATTTTGTAAAATTGTTCCTTGGTAAAAACTTGAAATATGTTGAAAAATTAATGAGATAGGATTAATTGTTATCAGGTTATTACATGTGGAAATATGTGATAGTTATATTTTTCTATTTTCTATTTTAGGTGGAATCATATGTTGGTAAATATGATTGCTATCGTTATGAGCTGTGAAAAATTGACAAAATTTGCTATATGAATTATTTAATTAGTTGTTAAAAAGAGATTCTAGGACCATGAAATTTTTAGCCTGTTATGCTGCTAAATTTTTTAAGGTAAAAAACATTATTTAAACAACTATTCACATAGTTTTGTACGTGATTTGGTATTGTGAGATGTGAAAGTTAGAATGGTCTAAATATTTAATTTGTTAGCTTTTAATGCTTTTTATTTTAGATTTGATATATGTTGGCAAATATGATTTTTTGTTGATGTTGTTGTTGTTGTTGTTTATAGTTGTGAAAAATCATTGAGGTGTGCTAGATTAATTCGTTGATTATAGTTAAAAGAGATGGGTTGAACCCGAAAAACTTGCATTTTTAAGCCGTTATGCTGCCCATTTTGTTTTTAGATAAATAAAAAAAATATTAAAAGTATTAATAGGTATAATGATAATTATGTACTTAACTATTTGTTTATAATAGGTTGAAGACATGGATCGAAAATAGATGTCATCTAATAGGTGTTCAATGGAATATATAAACGGGGTGAAAGAGTTTATTAGTTTTGCAATGAGGCATGCAAAAGATCCTGAAAAAATTGTTTGTCCATGCTTAGCATGTTGCTATGGAAAGCGAATTAGTCTACCTGATTTGTTAGATCATTTGGTGTGTCATGGAATTGATCAATTTTATACACGATGGATAAGGCATGGTGAGACTTATAGTACATGTAGTAATCAAGCTCATATCATAAGTGGTGTTTCAAATGAGTTTGGCACAAGCATATGTGATGAAGATGATGGTGTTGAAGAAATGCTAAATGTAGTTGAAGAGGATCTTCGTGATTGTCCTAATTTATTTGAAAGGTTGAAAAGTGATGCAGAAAAACCATTGTATACTAGATGCACAAAATACACAAGATTGCTAGTGGTATTAAAATTGTATAACTTGAAAGCGTGTCATGGATGGAGTGATTTGAGTTTTATTGCATTGCTTACACTTTTGCAAGACATGCTTTTAGAGAAAAATGAAATACCTACAAAAACATATGAGGCTAAGCAAATTCTTTACTCTCCTGGGATGGGTTATAAAAAGATTCACGCATGTCCTAATGACTGCATTTTATTTCGAAATCAGTATGCATCGTTGGAGAAGTGCCTTACATGTAATGCATTATGATATGGGAAGAAAGGCAAAAATCCTTTAAAGGTCCTTTGGTATTTTCTCATTATTCCAAGATTTCGGTGTATGTACAGTAATGCAAAAATTGCTAAGCAGTTGACATGGCATGCAAATGAGAGGATTGAAGACATGAAGCTTAGGCACCTACAGATTCTCCACAATGGAAAAAAATTGATTATAAGTAACCTAACTTCAGGGAAGAAGAAAGGAACCTACGACTTGCATTGGCAACTGATGGAATTAATCCTCACGGTGTTCAAAGTAGTACTCATAGCACATGGCCTGTAATATTAATGATATATAACCTTCCGCCTCGCTTAATCATGAAACGTAAGTTTATGATGTTGTCCCTGTTAATTTCTAGGTCAAGACAGCCTGGGAATAATATAGATGTACACTTGGCTCCTTTGATTGATGACCTAAAGTTGATGTGGGAGACTGGGGTGAATGTGTATGATGGCTATAGGGAGGAAAGTTTTAATTTAAGAGTCATGCTGTTTGGCACAATTAATGATTTTCCTGCTTATGGTAATCTATCTGGATACAGTATTAAAGGATATTATACATGCCCTATATGTGCAGATAACATTCATTCAATACAATTAGATCATTGTAAGAAAAATTTCTATATGAGACATCATAGATTCTTACCTTCAAAACATCATTGGAGGAAGTGGAAAAAGGCTTTCAATGGGGACTCAGAAGAAGGTAGTCCACCAAAGATGTTGACTGGTAAACAGGTTTTTGAGAAAATGAAAGACTTGGATAGCAATTTTGGCAAGTATTTTGTAAAACATGTTGCCACAATTGGTTGGAAGAAAAAGTCAATTTTCTTTGAACTTCCATATTGGAAGTTTTTGCACGTGAGACATTTTCTTGATGTGATGCATATAGAAAAAAAAATATTTGTGATAGTTTAATTGGCACATTGCTCAATATCCAAGGAAAAAGTAAGGATAGTGTTAATGCGAGATTGGATTTGGTTACCTTGGGAATAAGTGAAGAATTAGCATCGATTGAGAGTGGATACCATACTTATTTACCTCCTGCAGCTTACACACTTTCAAGGAAGGGGAAAACAAAGCCTTTTGTGAGTTTCTATATGGAATTAAAGTTCCAGAAGGCTACTCCTCAAATGTAAAGAACTTTGTATCAGTGAAAGAGTTAAAGTTAAAGAACCTTAAGTCTCATGATTGTCATGTGCTCATACAAAATTTCTTATCAGTTGGTATACGGTCTATTTTACCCAAAAAAGTGCGAAACACTATCAATAAACTCTGCATGTTCTTCAAGTTGATTTGCAATAAAGTAGTTGATTCAACAAAGTTGCGAGACTTACAAAGGAAAATTATTTGTACTTTGTGTGAACTTGAAATGTATTTTTCACCTTCATTTTTTGACATTATGGTTCATCTAACCGTGCACTTGGTTAAAGAGGTTCAAATGTGCGGCCCAGCTTATTTGAGATAGATGCATCCAGCGTTTTATGAAAGTTTTAAAATGGTATGTCAAAAATAGATATCGACTAGAGGGTTATATTGTAAAACGGTATATGGTTGAGGAAGCAAGTGACTTATGTGCTAATTATCTTTCCAATATTAAATCTGTAGGGATCTCGAAGTCTTATCATGATGGGTAGAGATGAGGGAAAGGAACAAGTGGGAGTCATGTGATAAGGATATCAGTGATTGAATGGGAGCAAGCTCACTTATATATATTGCATAACATTGACGAGGTTGAATCATTTGTTGAAGAACACAAGAATATTCTTCGAGGTATGTTTGGTGATAGAAATAAAAATTTGATTACAAAAGAACACAATCAATATTTTGCCAATTGGTTAAAAAGACGCATCACTGATGAGTTGGACAAGAATCCTAATTCAGTTTCTGAAAAATTGATATGGTTATCAAAGGGACCGAGCTTTCATGTATTATCTTGCACTGGTTATGCAATCAATGGGTACACAATCTATACACAAAACCAGGATAAACATAGCACAATGCAAAATAGTGGTGTAACACTTGTTGCTGGGTCGTGGCATATATCCAGTGTTAAAGACATAAACCCTATCTATGCACAAATGTCATATTTTGGTGTCATTGAACGCATATGGGAGTTACATTACTCGATGTTCAGGATCCCTGTTGTCAGATGCAAGTAGGTTAATAATAACAATGGATTACGGATAGATGAGTTAGGGTTTATTCAGGTGGACTTTTCCAAAGTTGGGTATAAAGATGATCCTTTTATTTTAGCCTCTCAAGTAGAACAAGTGTTTTTCATTCTAGATCTTGCTAAGAAGAATTGGTTCATTGTACTTCTGTCAAACAAAAATCATAGAAAAGAAGATGGTACTGAAGGTAATGAATACGTGAATATAGATGAGGATGAATCAGAAGATGAAGATGATCCTATGTTTGAGACATTAGGATTAGAAGATTTTGATGTTGATGAAGATGAAGATGAGAGTGAACCCTTATATGTTAGACATGATCATGAAGAGGGAAATTGAGTCAATGTATCAATTCAAAGTACTAGAAGATTCAAGAGAAACACAATTTTAAATCAAACAAGAAAGAGAAAAAGAACATGAGTTTGTTAAATTTATTTGTATGTTTCATTTTATTTTTAAATTATTTTACTTACTTTTCTCAACTTTCTCATTATTAACTAATGTTTTGTTTGCTTCAATTATTTTGTAGAAAAATGGATTCTCCAACTGAAGATGATATCGTTATTCCTGAGGAGAATGAGGATAATGTCCCAGTTCCTTTACATGTTGGAAGAAAGAGATATGAGCATGATGTAGCCGTGATAGGACCATTATGGCTAAGTTGATCAAGTTGAGAAATAAGGGAATCAAGTCATCAATTGAGTGGAATTTCAAGGGGCAACCAATTAGAGTCAATCGTAGCAAATTTACTAGTTTCATTGGTACTGCAGTTCGAGATAGAGTCCCTTTTACATTTTACAATTGGAGAAGAGTCCCGAAACAGTATAAGAACTTAGATTAGAATGAAGTGGTGGTAAAATATTAATTACTCTAACATTTTTATTATTTTTCTCATAAGATCACACTTCAACCAATTAAATATGGTTTTTTTCTTGCAGTCTTGTTTTGATATTGACGAGACTCGAGAGAGATATGTGCTAATGAAAGCTGGCACTCTTCTAAGAAAGTTTCGTGCTGATCTAGTCAAATACTACATGAGAGATGATGATAAGAATATCATCCCAGCACCACCGAGTTTATGTGATGGTATCATCAATAAAGAATAATGGGATATCTTTTTAGAGTCATATACAACTTAGCAATTTCAGGTAATAATAGAGTTCTCCAACTGTAATTTATATATAATTAACATATGTTAATATTAATAATTTTCATCTAAACAAGAATTAAGTGACAAAAATCGGTCCCAAGTGATAAACATGAAATATCATTATAGACAAGGACGAATAACATAAAAACAAATGGAGGAAAAACTGGTATATGCATTAATAATTGCTTTATATGTATAACATTTGTTAGAATAATTTTTAACTTCAAATAATTCTAATTTGTAGATAAAGGAATCAAACTTAGATGCTACACAATTATCACGACATATGTTGTGGCTAGCTGGTTGCACTAACAAGAAAAGGTGAAATTGTTCATGACGAAGTTAGAAGGGTTGCAAGGTATTGTGTAAGTATTATATGTTCCATTAAGTATTTTTTATTTAAATGATTCTATTTTATAAGAATAATTTTATCAAGCTTTTTTGTGCTAGCATCAATCACACAAGAATCACCAGATGAAGCCCAATGTATTGGACGTGATGATTTGCTTAGTAGAGCATTAAATGTCCCTAAAGTTCCTGGTCGTGTTCGGGATGTTGGTTTTGGAGTGACACCAACATCTTATTTTGGACCCCAAAAGCGCTGCAGTAGAAATGAGATTTCACAACTAAAAGAGGAAATGAATTCTTTCAAGCAGCAAATGTAGGAACAATTTTTTGAACAGACTCGTGAGTGCGACAAAAAAATATGGAATTAATGGAGCAGTTGCAGAGCTACATATAAAGTGAGATGGGACCAAGTATTCGCACATGTGATAGCCCAAGAGTAAAGGACAGTTGTACTTAAGTTCCTAAAATCCCTCTTCCTCCAGTAAATTTTCTCAAGTTTTTTCTCTACTTAATTTTTAATTTCT
Source organism: Neltuma alba (assembly GCF_004799145.2). Classification (NCBI taxonomy): domain Eukaryota; kingdom Viridiplantae; phylum Streptophyta; class Magnoliopsida; order Fabales; family Fabaceae; genus Neltuma; species Neltuma alba. Next base: position 104,714 of record NW_021636907.1, on the reverse strand, counting down.
TTATAATTTCTTCTTTATTGACTTTATTTTTTTGTTAGGGAAACTTAAATTATAAGTGGATTTAGATCAATCTTTTAAGCATGTAGTTGCTATGGGTGTTGTCTACAACAATGGTAATGAAATTCTGCACAATTTACCATTGCCTCAGAACACACTCCGTGTAAGGATTGATGTTTGCACCAATGAAGATGCTCAATTACCATTTCCTACTCCAGATGAGCAAACAATTGTGAAAGATGTTGTGGGTGTTTATGTTGTATGGCCTATACGTCTTATTAAGCCATTTCAAAAGGTAATAAATTTACTTCTTTTTTTTTAACTTTTTCATATATCTTATTAGAAATATTTGATTTAGTTTGATGATTTTTATAGGTTACACAAAAAAGAAGCAAACAAATTCAATTGGTTGGCAGCAACTCTAAGGGTTCAACAAGTGTATCAAAAAGAAAGGCTCATTATCAGCAAGTCAAATAGGTCAAAAACAAATTACCAACTCATATTGTAATCAATTGGAATTGATTGCACCTAATTTTTTTCGGGAACGAAATGGTATTCAAGTGGAGTTTGATAGGCACATCTACAGCACAAATGATATATTTGATAATATTGATTGGCATGTACTGAATGACATACTTCATCATAGACGGGTTGGTGCTACGACTATTAACATATGGATTGGGTATTTCATCATTCTTATTATTTATCATTTAATGTTATTAGTTTTAATCTAATTAATTGTTTTTACATGAAGGCACTTGTACCATGACGTATTGATGGACACTGAGAGATCAGTACAATTCTCATTTATCAATCCCTATATGATAGGCCAACATACTGGAAAAAAGGACATTGATTTTCAATCTAACATGGTTAAAGAGTATTTCTCAACAAAAGCAACTCATAATATGTTGTTTCTAGCACCATTTAATGCGGGGTAAGTAATTGGCTGTACTCTTATGAGTTATTTAATCATTTTGCTACTTTTGATTTAATTAAACAATTTTTAAAAATTTTTAGACAACATTGGATATTGATTGTGATCAATCCAGTGACACCTTTGGGTCCCTTATTTACTATTTGGATCCTTTAGAGCATGGTCAACCAAGAGACCGTCCTGATATGATGTGGCTGTTCAATAGGTAAGTGTCTGTCTATGCTTGTATACATGTGTATATTTGTATGACTGAATAACCAATTTAATCTCAACTTCATTTTATTAGTTCATTGATTGGCTATCGAAGTTCTGCTGGCCGATTGAGTTATTCTAAAGCTGCTAACACCTCAAAAAGCTACGTGTGGAAGAAATTTTAGGTATTTATTTCAATTATTAAGTTTTGAAAATAAATTATTTGGATTCATAAATTGATTTAACTATTTGATGATATTGTTACAGTTGCCCTTTCCAACCCAATAATAATGATTGTGGTTATTATATTATGAGATTCATGAAAGAAATTATTACTCATGATCAAATTTTTATTCATGAGAATGTAAGTAGTTTTATTTTTACTCTATATTGTTTATTAACTTTAATTATTGTCTAATACTTAATTTTTAGTGATTTTAATTGGTTATGTAAATTATTGAGCAGCATTATGAAGATGCACGTTGCATAAACTACACTGACAACCAAGTAAATGAAGTCATTGAAGAGTGGTGTAGATATGTGTTTGAACAATTCTTTATATAAAGTGGGTAGCCGCTTCTCTTTTATGATTTAGCTTTAGTTGTAGAATTAGAATTAGATTCATTTTGTTTAAAACTGTTGTCAATGTCTATTGTGGTAATGTTCTGAGAATTTTATTGCATACATTTGATCTCTGAAGTTTGCTGGCAATTGAGAAATTTTTTTGTAAATTCTATAAATGTGGTTTTGGAAATGCTATAAAATACTAATTAATTTTTTTATGAAAAAAACTTTTGTATGCTTTCTTGATAAAGCCCTACAGGAAGTGTCAAGAAAGGGCTACAGCAAGTAGCACTTCTTGTAGCGCTTTCTCAAGGAAGCGCTATGGGAGATAGCAACACTCCTGTAGCCCTTCCTTGAGGAAGCCACTATAGGAGGTTGACCTACTATAACATTTTGAAAATGCTACATCTTATATCCATATCCTTCCATAGCAGGTGTTAATGTAGCGTTTCGAAAATACTACAAAAATAAAAAAAAATAAGTGCTACAGTTAGTATTTTTTGTAGTAGTGCTAAAAAATAAATATTAATGGTTGCCGGAGTTCTGGCCACCAGAGATTGGAGGGCCAACCACCAGCGCTCAGGTGACCACCGCCAAAGGTTGGAGCTCCGGTGGTTGGTACTGAAGCTTCAGTGGCCAAATTTTTTTTTTTTCAAAATAAGGTAGCTAAGGGAAGGTTTGAACCATGACCTCTTGGCACACCAAAAGTAAGGTGACTACCAAGCCAACCAAACTATTTAGTCATATAATGCAAATAAAAATATATATAATCAAATGAATGCAAGGGTCTAAGTGTAAGTGAAAATGTGAAATTCGACAATTTACAAGTGAAATTCAGCAATTTACAATAAAAATTTGGCAATTTACAATAACATAATGGAATTCACAACCCTAAATATAAATGTTTAAGTGTAAATGAGCAAGTGAAATTTGAAGATTTACAACAAAATTTATGGATTTACAACCCAAATTCTGCTATTCACAAGAAACAAAAAGGAATTCACAATCCAAAATGTAAATGTTTGAGTGTGAATGAACAAGTGAAATTTAGCAATTTACAACAATAATTAAGATATTTACAACCCAAATTCAACGATTCATAAAAAACATGAATACTTGTATTGGAAGTTGTGAATTCTCTTATTAGTTTTGTAATGTTTATGTTTCTTATGAATCACTGAATTTCGATTGTAAATAGATGAATTTCACTTGTTCATTTATACTCAAACACTTATATTTTGAGTTGTGAATTTTCTTGTGTTTCTTGTGAATAACAGAATTTGGGTTGTAAATCCATAAACTTTTATTGTAAATTTTCAAATTTTACTTGCTTATTTACACTTAAACACTTACATTTGGGGTTGTGAATTCCACTATGTTATTTGTAAATCGCCAAATTTTTGTTGTAAATTGCTGAATTTCACTTGTAAATTATCGAATTTCACTTATTTACTTACACTTAGAAACTTACGTTTATTTTGTTATATATATTTTTATTTGCATTATATGATTAAATAGTTTAGTTGGCTTGGTAGTCACCCCACTTTTGGTGTGCCAAGGGGTTATGGGTTCAAACCTTCCCTTGGCCACTTTATTTTGAGAAAAAAAATCTTCCAGCCACCGGAGCTGTAGTAGCGGCCACTAGAGCTCCAACCTCTGGCAACGGCCACCTGAGCGCCGGTGGTCGGACTTCCAATCTCCGGTGGCCGGAACTTTGACGACCATTAATATTTATTTTTTAAAAAAATAAAAATGAGAGGTATTATTGTAATCTTACTCTTAATTTTAATTTCAGTTTGGTCCTTTGGTTCTGCAATGACATTTTAGAATATTTTGGGGGCTGTTTGAAATAAATTCTCAACTGCGGTCCTTAATCAAAATTTTCCCTTAATTTTTCTCTCTATAAAACGTCAAATGGAGTTGTGAATTCTCGTATAGTTTTTATAAATTGCATAATTTATTTATAAGTTTTCTTATTTCAGTTGTTTATGCAACCCTTACATTTTATTTTTTTTTCCCAACAGAACCTCAAATGGAGTCATGAATTGGCACATACTTCTTGTAACTTGCCTAATTTATGTTGTAAATCGCCTTATTTCAGTAGTTTATTCAATCCTTGGCATTTAATTTTCTTCTCATAAAACCTCAAATAGAGTTGTGAATTCCTATATACCTTTGTAAATTACCTAATTTGTACTGTAAATCGTCTTATTTTAGTAGGACACTTAAATTTGTTTTGTAATATATATATATATATATATATAATATACATATATATTTCCTTCACATTACATGGTTAAATGATTGAATGGCTTGGTGGTTATAATTTTTTTGGTTTGTCAAGAAATCATGGGCTCAAATTCCCTGATGACCTTATTTGAAAAATAATTTCTAGTCACCGGAGCTCTGGCGATCGACCTCGATGTTGGAGGTCGGAGCTCCAACTAGTTGGCCACTGAAACTCGGGTGGTGATTGATTTTTTTTCCAAAATAATGCAAGGGCATAATTATCTTTTCATCCATAACATTTAATTTCATTTTGGTCAAAGAAAGTCAAATGAAGTTTTAGAATGTTATGGGGGTCATTGGAAAATAAATTTATTTAGAAGCGACTGACTGAAATTTTTCCCTTTTTAAATTAATCAAAGTGCCTTTGGTGAAAGATTCATAAGCCTATCGGTCATTTATTGTCTTAGCTTCGGTTTATATAGAAATTAAACTGATTATTAATACACACATATATAAAGTTTAGACTCAATTTTAATTAATAAAAAGTTCATTATCCCTTAGTTCCATTATACTTGTTATTATATCATATATTATTATATTTTTATTATATTATATATCATTATATTATTATCATTATTATACTTCTTGCTATATTATATGTATAAACACAATTTTACTTGATAAAAACTTCACTTTTTCATTGCATATATGGGTTAGAGTAATTTTGTCAATTAATTTATTATGTATATGAACAGAGTTATTACATATTTAGGCAAAAAAAAACTGATTATATATATATTGATCGGATGATTTTGTCTCTTATTATTCATATCTATTCCCATGTTGGTTGTAATTCAACTAATATGCCTATGCATAATCTTTTCTTAATTATGTACCAAACAAATTCTCGTAATCATTCCGTTTTCTCCGATTCAGTGAACCAAACGGACTGTAAGCGAAATATAACTGTACTTCCTGCAGAGAAAGCCAAGTCGGGAATAGAGATGTTATTCTTCAAAAGAGACAAGTGAAATTAAAAGCTGCAACAAACACATACACACAACCCAGACACGTTCCCTGCTAGCTAGAAAATATAAGAAACATAATATTGGATAAATTAATAGAGTTTCTCCAACCAAACCACAGGAATATTTATTATCATAATATCTAATTCCCGGGTGGTGAACAGCGTCGGGAATAAGGACCACATGATTGGCTTGGAGGCGTCGTGTTTGGTAGGCAAGAAGTATATCCTTTACGAGGACATGGAAGTGCTGGATTATTTGTTATTGGTGCTCCCCCAGTAACTGACTCTACCCTTTCTGCATATTATCATCATATCATATATATATATATATATATTAGCAAAATAAATCTTAATCAAGGCAATATAAGAGAGTCATAGTAAATGAGATTGGGAAAAAAGTATCAGAAGCTGGAAATTTAAAGGAAGAAGTTAAGTTGTTACCAGATAATGCTCGACCATGAGTGGAAGAGGGAAGGCAGAGAAATACGGAGACCAAAATAATAAAAGCAATGAGAATAGCCTTCTTCATTTTGAGGGTGTAAAGAGTGAAAGGGAGGGCACAGCGTACTCCAGTAATTTTGTATGCTCACACTTCGCTGCTCTATCACTTATTTATGGTCTCTACTCTACCGAAAAATAAAAATCAAAAGCAAAGAAATTGTGAGAAAATCTCAAAATATCTTTAAAATTACAAATGAGAAATAAGATGTGGCTTAAAATTATATCTTTACCCCCTTTTTTTTCCAATTACTACAAACAGACAAGCTGAAGCCTGAGAAACGTCAAAATAAATCAGTTATGAGGAGTAAGATTCTCCTTCATCCTCCTCTTCTGATCTATAAGCACCTCTGCTCGACAAGTCTGGGTTAGTAGATTAGAACCCCTTGGTCAGTTCCCATGCATGTGGGCTTCTCGTGCAAGTATATCAGCACACTTTAAAATATCTCTCTTTGCATATTTTATTTAAAAATTATTAGTTAAAAATTTTAAATTTATATCATTAAAACGGTATTTGAATGGTGTATATTTCATTATAGTGATGGGTATTACGTGCTCATTCCGTTCTTCATTGGAATCCCCATATATGTGTGTGGAATTTGTTGAAGCATGTTATTATTCGCCAAATGGAAATAAATATTTAATATAATTGATTAACAAGCAACAATACGTTTTAGCAAATGCCACATTTAGTAATTTAATCTAAAAGTCCACTATTTGAGAATATTTATTACGCATTAGCTATTTCTACACTTTATTAACCAACTTGGCCCCAAAAAGTCTCACCTCCCGGCAAGGAGTGTTCAGTTGGCTTTTTTTTTTAAAAAAAAAAAAAAAAAGAGGGCACTGTGATAAAAAACTTGCACACTTTTTTAAATTCCATTTTAATGCATGTGAGCCGATATGAAATTATTAAAATTAGAGTCACTGATTTATATCTTTTTGAAATTTTAAGAATATTTTTTTTGGGATTTTTTCTGCACTCTGCAAGTTGGCAAATAAAGAAAAATATATTTATAAGTTATTTATAGCCTGAGTAATCAAAGAGAGAACGAAAATTAAAGTTAGAATTTAAGGCCTTTTTGGCCAACAAAGGAAACTGATTTCTAAAGCATATATATAATTGAACTTCACATAATATCTACAATATCTATATTTCGGTATGTGATATAAAGCTGTACTCTTACCAATATATGAATAGTCAGCTCATTTTTTTCTTTTATATAACTAATTGATTGATTGCGTCCAAATTCGTATAATATCGCATCAAGCCTAATTAGAGGTATTTAGTCAACTTAACCACTATATAAAGTACATGCTCACATTTTAATTAGTCGTTTGGGTCCTAAATATATATGAGCTAAATAATTAATCTATAGAAATTAAAAAATGATTTATTATTTATGAAAAATGTGTACTAATATTAATTTTTCTAAAATATTCTTTTTAATAATTTGTCTTAAAAACTACTCTATTGATGTAAAATTCTTTTACTATGTACAAAATAATAAAGAGGGTTTGAAAAAAATTATAAATTAAAGAGATAAAATTAATGAATATTGTATATTTAAGAATGAAAGAAGGACAATTTATCATTTTAATTTTAACCAATTATTTTAAAGTTACAAATAATTGCTTGATATTTAAAGAAAAGTCCAAATCGATGTATGTAGTTATCAAAGGACTTTGCACCAGGCGGCATACCCACATATGGTCAATCAAACAAATTGCCGACAAGACTTGAAAGCAAGACATTTTATTTCGACGGCAAGTCTATCTAGTATTTTTTTTAATACAATTTAAATATACACACGTATATAAATATATCAATATCAGATTTGAGCTGAAACTTTATTGAAGTATAAGATGGTATTGCTGCTGAGACAACTAGTAAATTGAGTTCACATGATAAATTTTAGGATAAAAAATTTCAGTTATATGAAACGTGTATTGATTTTTCCTAAAATACCTCATTTAGTCATATTCCTAAAGCAGCTTCTTAATGGAAACCCCCTTAGTCCTTTGCAATATGTACAATAGTTTAGCAAAAAAATTATAATTTTGAGAGGCAAATTGAATTGAAATCTTATTTAAGATCAAACTAAATCTTTAATCCATCTCTAATGTCTAGGACTAGAGAAATTAAGATAGTAAATATCTAAAAAAATGTATATAAAATGAAAGAAAAATTTTGATACAAATGATTCTATGGGTAGATGTCTATTTTAGCATTTACTCAGACATGGACATATCCAATTCCCTGCATTGACGTTTTTGTCTCCCTTATCCCCAAGGGCGACGAGTCTCAGTCGTCGTCCCTTTCTCTTAAATGACCCAAAAAAAGGAGTTTTAAAAAAAAAATGTCTATCACAAAATATAAAAGAAAAGATTAAAAAATAAAAAAAATCCAGAATAGTACACAGTGGATTTTAACAATGTGCAGGAATGCTAATAAATCTGCATTGCTGTGCGCGCGCGCGCGTGTATATATATATATATATATATACACACACACACACACTCTTCCATCTTATATATAAGTCATTTTTAATAAATTATTGAGAATAAAAAAGATGATTCATGATATGAAAAAAAAGGATGATTCAATTTAGTTAATGCTTTTAAAATTATCCCATTTTTAATATTATGCTTAATTAATTAATCATAATAAATACTAACCCAATTTTTTTTCTTTTGCCAACAAATACAAACCCAATCGAACTCATATATTTTAATCCCTCTGTCTACCATAAATATGGTGATTGATATGGGCATTATGAAGGAAAAAAGAAAGGTAGCTGCTGCGTAGATTTTGTATAGTGGCTTATCAGAAAAAACCATGAAAGATTTCTAAAAGTTGTTTTATAAATAAAGACCAAATTGTATTGGCAAAGGAGGATAAGACCAAAATATAAGTATATTTTTAAAAATTGCCAATATAAATATATATAGTACATACATACATATTCTCAAAACGATGCTAATCAATACCCCTTTATTAGGTCTTTTGTTATTACAGTCTTATTAAATAGTTTATATATTTTAATAAAAATTAAATATTTTCAAATAATACATTTTTCTTTAAGAAAAATTGAAGTTACTTTAATGGAGAAAGAGATATTTTGAAATGATCTTATGTGACTCAGCACAGTTAATTTGACTTTAGACAGGGAAAAAAACAAAGTATAATAAAATCCATCTGTCCCACATATCCCTTTAAAGAAAAGCGCATGAATTATCAAAGTATGAAGCAAAAATATGTCCACAAATTCCATTATCAATTATTCAATCCTTTGCCTTGCCTTCTTCCTCCCCGTTAACCTCTTTCTCAGAAAAAGAAGATTCAGAAATATAATATCCCAGCAGGCCCTACTTTTCTTCAATTACCCGGCAAATCTCCACCACCACTTGCATCGGCTTTCCCAAAACAAAAAGAAAAATAATGGTAATTTTTCTAAGAAAGAAGCCAGGAGGCCTCTTCTTTATTTCAAGTACAACACCAGCACATAAACTTAAGAACTATATATGTCTCACGTACGCTCAAAATTACATAGAATTCATGAGCAACCTTTACCTCCACTTCCCGTGAAATCAAGGAAGTAAGACATTATTCTTCATAGCAGAAATGATCATTAAAAGCTGCCAACACATATGACAACTAGATAAAAACAGTGATACTCATGACTTATTTAGTACGCAGCTATATAGAAGGCACTACAAGAAATTGCTGAAGTAGCAGCGGAACATTTCTAGCGGTTAAACAAAACCGCTAGAAATTCCAGATATTTCTAGCGGTTCCTATAAAAACCGCTGCAAAATACAGACGGTTTGACCATTACCCGCACATTTCTAGCGGTTACCCCCTAACCGCTAGAAAATTAGAGCTAGAAAATTCCCCGGGCTTTGGCGGGAACTTGGCGCCAAATTTGTAGCGTTTACTTTCTAGCGGTTCAGGCTAATAAACCGCTAGACACCGAAAAATTCTAGCGGTTGATGCATGAAGCGCTAGAAATTTTTTTCATTCCCCGAGGAGTTTAGAAATTTCTAGCGGTTCGGTCCTGAACCGCTAGAGATTTCTAGCGGTTATGGACCGAACCGCTAGAAATTGTTAGCGGTTCAAGACCGAACCGCCAGACTTTCTAGCGGTTCTCGGACGAACCGCTAGAAATGGCTAGCGGTTCAGGACCGAACCGCCAGAATTTCTAGCGGTTCTCGGCAGAACCGTTAGAAATTGCTAGCGGTTGGGACCGAACCGCTAGCCAATTCCCAACGGTCATATGACCGTTGGGAATTTCTAGCGGTTCGGCTCAAACCGCTAGAAATTTCTAGCGGTTTTGGGCCTAACCGCTAGAAAGTCTCGGTCTATATATACCCCCCCACACTCTCACTTCTTCAATCGTTCTGGAAGCGAAGCTCTGCTGAATTTTCTTCACAAACATATTCGAGTTCTGATTCAGTTGCAGATCCTTATTTTCAGGTAAAAATAGTAATTTATTGATAAATAATTTTTATTTTATGTTTTATTTTATTTATTTTATTATGTTATAGCTTATAAATAAATTTTTTTTATTTCATTTATAAATAATTACTATTTGTTGTTATTAGGATGCCTCGTCGACACGGGAAAGACCCAGTTGATCCTGAGAGAGCTGGACCTAGTGAGGTTCATCATGATGCTGGTGAGCCATTCCCCAGCATTCATGACTACGATCTGAGCGAGGAGGATATCCTCAGTTTTATGGAGCAGGATGGTGTTGAGCGGACTGAGGAGGCTCATTTTACTGGGGATGAGCAACCCCATGCTGATGCTACTGACGAGGAGGAGGAGGAGGAGGAGTAGGATCAGGGGAATGAGTATCCCCAGGCTGCACAGCGTCCTGCTCCGAGACGTCAGGCTGGTTATGAGGTGGAATTTGTCGGTAAGTATTTATTTAACTTTTTAAAGTTTTGATCAGTATTTAATTTATATAGAAATTATATTAATTTATTGATATATAATTTATTTCTTAATTAAATTTTGCAGACACTGAGGGGAACAGGTCCTATCGGAGGCTGACAGCCAGAGAGCTGTCTATGATGACGGGCGGACGAGTGGTTGTGCCGCTCAATGAGTTGGGCCAACCGACGAAGAAAGGTGGCCAGTTGTACAACAAGTACGTGCGCCTCCTTGGTCAGCAGTGGACGCTGTTCCCCATCTACGTGCAGGACTGGAAGAAGATCACCTCAGACAAGAAGCAGCAAGGCTGGGAAATGATGAAGGTAATATAAAATTGTTATTTATAATTTTTTTTAATTTAAATAAATGATTATATATTTTGTTTTCAAATAATTTAATTGTTTGATTATAATTTTTTATTTATTTAATTTGTTTGTTATTTATAATATTTTTAAAAGTAGTTAAATGAATATATATTTTTTATTTAAATTATTTAAAAGTAGTTAAATGAAAATAATTTGTTATTGATTTCATTAATTTATTACTTATAATAATTTTAAATTTAGTTGAGTAAAAATATTTTTTCATTTAAATTACTTAATTGTTTAATTATTATTTGTTTTTGATTAATTTATATTTTATTTATAATATTGTTAAATTAGTTAAAAACTAATTATTTGTTTTTGATTATTGAAATTGCTTAATTATTTGTTTATAATTTGTTATTTAGTTAATTTATTATTTTAATCATAGAGTAAATTTATTCTGGGGGAGGAGTTGAGGGCTGACACGATCAAGAGGCTTGGGATGGCATGGAAGAACAGGAGGGCCGACCTGTGGAGGGAGAAGAAAGGTGACGGGACGAGGCCCCTCCAGGAGATACTGGCAGATGTACCTGGTGGAGTCCCGACCAAGACTGGTCCACTTACGTCTATTTTAGGATGACGGCTGACCAGATGGTATGATAATATTGTATTAATTATAATTTCTTTATTTTTTATCCGACTTGACTCATTTAATTTAATTTTTTTACATTTTGCTTCAGGCTCTTTCTAGGAGAAATGCTAGGAGCGTCAGGCATCAGACGATACGTCATAGGGCTGGATCCAGGAGCTTTGCGATCACTTATGACGAGATTGTGAGTACTTGAAATAAATTTATTAAATATGTAGATGTATTTAATTTGTAACTAATTATTTCTTTGATTTCATTTACAGAGGGAAAAGACGCAGCAGGAGCAGGGATACACGCCCACTTATGGCGAGATGTGGCCGATGGTGTATAGACCCCGAGACGGGCGTGCGTCGGATGAGGTTGAGGAGATAGCGGTAAGTAATAAATTAAATATTAATATAATATCACAGTGTAGATATCATTATATTATAATTAACTTCTTTATATTAATTTTGGTAGGCACGGATGACTCAGGTCGATTCCGAGTTGCGTGAGTCTCAGGGGTCTGCCTTGGATCCCACCGCCTCACTTTTAGCGGGTCGTGGCCGGCCGCAGCACCCTGGTCGAGTTAGCGGGCTTGGACTTGGACCTACACCGACTAGGTTGCCCTGCTCAAGTGGCGCTGGCCCTTCATATACTGCTGGGAGCTCTCATGCGAGTGCGAAGCGGCCGGGTTCCTCATCTTCAGAGGAATTGCGAGAGGAGCTCAGACAAGAGTTCGAGGCCAGGATCGTGGAGCGTGATCGTCAGTTCCAGGAGCGTGATCGTCAGCTCCAGACGCAGCTTGACCAGCTCTTGGCAGCTGCTACGGCTCTGCGTCATGTGGTGGTCAGTATAGCTCCAAACATCTCGGTTCCTGACATCCCCGACCTACACATGCCACCAGTCCCGCCCCTACCCCGCCATCCGCCAGTCCAGTCCCAGCAGGTTGAGCGGCCTGCCCACCGTCAGCCGGAGGATTCAGCAGAGGATGATCCCGATGATGCTGCTTCTGCCCCCACCCATGATTTGCTTTCATTGTATGGGATTTTATTAGAATCTTGATTTTACGGTTTTATATACTATTTAGATATTTATCTAAATTTTATATTTATTTGTTTCCTTTATTGATTTATTTTATAATTTTATTTATGTCAAGTACTAATTAATATTGAAATATTTATTTATTTATTACAACATCAACATTACAATTTATTAAACACGTTAAACATGTTAATTAATCAAAATAATTCTATAATCATTTATTAATTTAATAAATATTTATTTTCGTAATGTTATTAATTTATTGTGCGGTATTTCTATTTAATATTTAAAAATAATAGCGTTTGTAGCGGTTCAAAAACCGTTAGAAAATTCAACTGGTAGAAAATTTGATAATTTTCTAGCGGTTCACCAGAACCGCTAGAAAATTAGCAAATTTTACCTAATTTTCTAGCGGTTTTATAACCGCTAGAAAATTCAAAACCGATGGAGAGAAAATTCCCGTTAAACCGCTAGAAATTTCTATCGGTTTGTAACCTATTTAGAATTTCTAGCGGTTAATAACCGCTGGAAATTGAAAATTTCCGTTAAAACCGCTACAAATTTGTAGCGGTTTTGTAACCGCTACAAAAAAATGACTGTTCCTCCAGCCTCCTTTATAAGCTGAAGCACTTCAACTGAATTCCATTTTAACTTCTCTTTGAGCTCTGTGTCATATTTTCACGAAATTTGAGCATTATTAGTCATGGATAGGTCGTGGATCAACTTGCACCGGTCGACTCCGCAATACTTGGCTGGTCTAAACTATTTCTTGGATTTTGCTTTCGCCAATGCTGCCGTAAATGGTAAGATTCAGTGTCCCTGTCCTAAATGTAATTTCAAAAAGTGGCATCCCAAAGATATTGTTAGGGAACATTTAATCTTTAAGCCTTTTCCGCGAGAGTACGTATTTTGGCAACTACATGGGGAACGGCTAGATATGGGTGCTGAGTCAGTGCCAGTAGTTTCACGGATGGGAGTTCGAGTGGATGAGGCCGATGCCGTGAATGATGCTGTGCGTGATGCTTTTGGTGTTCACGAAAGCTCGAATCCCAACGAAGATGAAGTAGAGGGACCTCAACCGGAGTTTCTAAGAAACGAAACTGCTCGGGAATTTTTTGACCTCATGACCGAAGCTGACAAGCCTCTTTATTCTGGGTGTACAAAGTATTCGAAGTTGTCATTCTTGGTGAGGCTGTATCACATCAAATGCTTGTGCGGTATGACTGACAAGGCGATGTCTATGTTGCTGGAATTACTGGGAGATGCTTTCCCCCAAGCTGAATTCCCTCCGTCTTTTTACGAAGCAAAAAAGATTATTAACAAGCTTGGCTTGAACTATAAGAAGATAGATGCATGCCCAAACGACTGTATGCTATACTGGGGAGATGATGCCAACAAAGAGATTTGTACGAGATGCAAGACGTCACGCTATAAGTCGGTACGGAAGGGCAAGAAGCAAAAGAAGAAACCGGCCAAAATTCTCAGGTACAAATTATTACAGCGTGTTACTTGTTCCGTCTCTAAAAATATTCGATATTTGAAATTCTTAAAACAATTGATTATGTCATCAATTTTCTTAAATTGAGTCAATATTTAGTACTTAAATATTCGGTATTTTAAATTTTTAATATATTATTTTCTTAGATACTTTCCTTTGAAACCACGGTTGCAAAGAATGTATATGTCATCAAAAATGGCTCAGCACATGAGGTGGCACGCGACTGAGGAAAACCTAGATGGTAGGTTAAGGCACCCACGAGACTCGGAGGCGTGGAAAGCGTTTGATGCGAAATTTTCAGACTTTGCCAATGATCCTAGAAATGTACGTCTTGCATTGGCAACCGATGGTTTTAATCCCTTCGGAAACATGAGCACAAGTTACAGTATCTGGCCGGTGGTGTTAATTCCATACAATCTACCACCTTGGATGTGCATGAAGCAGAGCTCCTTTTTGCTTTCCATGATCATTCCTGGCAAGAAAGCACCAGGAAATGATATTGACGTATACCTGCAACCGTTGATACACGAATTGCTCGACCTATGGACGAATGGTGTTGAGGCATATGACTCACATGACAAGCAACTATTCAATCTCCGTGCAGCCTTGATGTGGACAATAAGTGATTTTCCCGGTTTGGGAACTTTGTCTGGCTGGAATGTGCATACTGGGTTGGCCTGTCCTGAGTGCAATTTTGATTCTGTGCCATGTCGCCTTCCACACAGTCGCAAGTGGTGCTTCATAGGACATCGACGGTTCCTTGATTCCAAGCACAGACTTAGATTGCAACGGATTCGCTTCGATGGGAAACAGGAGAAGAGAGATCCTCCTGTTACTTTGTCTGGTATGGATATTTTGCGGCAGTTAGAAGATGTTCATATCGAGTTTGGTAAGAGTGTGGATCCCGAACGATTGGGACGACGATCTCGTGGGACATCTGATACGCAACCTATGCAATGGCGGAAGAGAAGCATATTTTTCACTCTTCCTTATTGGGAATCTAATTTGCTACGACACAGTTTGGATGTTATGCACATTGAAAAAAATGTGTGCGATAATGTGCTATATACGTTGCTCAATGAAGCTGGAAAGTCCAAAGACCATCTCGCAGCTAGAAAAGATTTACGGGCCTGGGGAATTCGTGAAGAGGCTTGGCCTGATGAAAACGACAAGTTTCAGCCAGCTAAATTCACCTTGACAAAGCAGAACAAGGATATCTTCCTCTCGACGTTGAAGAACATAAAAGTACCAGATGGATATTCTAGCAACATCTCAAGGTGTATCGATCTGCAGGCTCGAAAGGTTACTGGGTTGAAAAGTCATGACTCTCATGTTCTTATGCAACAGTTACTTCCATTGGCCTTGAAAAACACACTTCCTTCTGATGTATCGGTGGTTTTGGTAGAATTATGTTCATTTTTCAAGAAGTTGTGTGCGAAGGTCTTGGTAGCGGAAGAGCTTGATCAGCTGCAAAATAAAATTATTCTTACACTTTGTCACTTGGAGATGATATTTCCTCCATCATTCTTTACTGTTATGGTTCACTTGACTGTCCACCTTGTTCGAGAAGCAAAGGTTGCTGGCCCAGTTCACTATCGATGGATGTACCCTATAGAGAGGTACTAGATTATCTTTTATTCCCGCCTCTTTAAATTTCACATTGTTCTTTCATTTACTCGTAATTATTAATGCAATTTTAACTTACAGGTACTTGGGAAAATTAAAATCATATGTTAGGAATAAGGCATGGCCTGAGGGGTCAATAGCAGAAGGTTATTCCGGAGATGAGGTCCTAACTTTCTGTTCGAGGTACTTTGATGACATGGAGACATCTTTTAACCGCCCGCGTCGCGTAGATGATTCTCCTCCCGGTCCTTCCACGTCAACTTTATTTCCTCCTGTTGGGAAACCAGTTGGAGGATATGAATTCTTCAGACTCACTCCTACAGAGAAACTCCAGGCACACAGACACGTTTTGATAAATTGCAGCCAAGTTGAACCCTTCATGCAGTAAGTATATATATATATCATATAAGCTCACTAGCTTTTACACTTTATATTTGTTTCTTACTGACTCTTCTAACAAATTACACTTTACTATAGTGAGTTTAGGAGTTATCTCAGGCGTCAGCTACGGGGCCGTGCGCGTTCTGCTGACATTGATAAAAGAGTCCACAAAGAGTTTCCCAGTTGGTTTACACGTCGAATACGTAATGACAACAGCCCATACACAGATGAATTCAGAGCTCTTTCTCTCGGTCCGTTAGACCATGCACGAAGGTTTACCGCGTACAATGTCAACGGCTTCAAGTTCTGTACGGTTGGACGTGATCAGGGATTGCTCACACAAAACTCTGGAGTTTGCGGGACATTCGGAACGAGATGTTATGCTAGCAGTAGTGATGGCGATATGCGCTTTGGAGGCGTCACTTACTATGGAAAGCTAATTGACATTATTGAGTTGACTTACCAGCTTTTCACCGTGACACTGTTCAAATGCTCCTGGGCAAATACGACAACTTCACGGGGACTCGCTACTGACCATTTGGGCATCACCTCAGTCAATTTCTCTAGACTTATTCATACGGGGGCATCTGAAGATGATGAGCCATATATCCTTGCTTCTGAGGCACACCAAATTTACTATGTCGAGGACGAGAAACATAAAGACTGGAATATGGTCGTTCACCTCAAGCCACGGGATCTTTACGATATGGGTGATGGTGACATTATTTACGACAGTGAACCCTTCCAACCCTCGAATTTTGAAGACTTCTTTCCTCAAGGAGATGATAATTTGCCACTTATCAGGTACACGTCTTTTCTTAAATTATTTAAATAATTAACTACTAATTACTAATTTTTTCCAAATACAACATAAATTTAACAAATTTTTTTAAAATATGTCCTTTCAGGCCGGATGATGATGGAGAGTAGCAGCATCCAAAATAAATTATTTAACAAATTTTTCGTCCATAAATACATATGTATAAATTAAAATTCGTAAAATTTTTTTAAAAATAAAAAAATTTTCATTTGTAGCGGTTCATAACCGCTACAAATTTTTTCACGAAATTGTAATTTGTAGCGGTTAATAACCGCTACAAATTACAATTTCGTGAAAAAATTTGTAGCGGTTATGAACCGCTACAAAATACATACCTGTAAATTAAAATTCGTTCAGATTTTAAAAATAAAAAATACTAAATTTCTAGCGGTTAATAACCGCTACATATATAACCGCTACTAATTACTAGCGCTTATATTTACGCTAGAAAATGAATAACAGCTACAAAATATTATAAAACGCTACAAAAACACCGCTACAAATGTGTCGCTGATCTCTATAAATACCATATCTTCTCTACATTCATTTACTCCATCTCTTTTCCTTCCTCTCCTATTCTTCTTCATAATTCTCTCTTTTTTCTTACTATCTCATATTGTGGTTTTTTTCTCTTTACTCTATGGTAAGTAAATTTTATTTTATAATTCATTGTATCTTTTATTGTTTTTATTTAAAATTTACTAACATATTTATTTCTCCTTTCCTTTCAGATTTTTCTTCTCCACATTTGTCATGCCCTCCTCAACTGATTCAAATACTCATCAACCTAATACTATAGGTTCAATATTCCAAAATATATCATCTTCAATTCAACTATCTTATTAAATATTCAATTAAATTATCTTATTAGATTAAATTCACTTCTTTTGACACATTCATAATTTAATTACATATTTTTTATTACAAAATTTGAATATATAAAATGTAACATATAACTAATTATACAAATTAACAAAAATTCTTCAAAATAATTTATTTAATGGTTTTTAAAATTATAATATGAAAAACCATAAATTTTTTTTTCTGGCACGGTAAACATTTCTAGCGGTTCCAAACCGCTAGAAATATTTCGTCAAATTTAAATTTTGCGCCAAAATTTCTAGCGGTTAAAAAACGCTAGAAAAGTTTCCCGCCATTCTTAAAATTTAATTGGCGTGAAAATTTAATTTCCCAAAATTTCTAGCGGTTCTATAACCGCTAGTAATTTTCGCGCGCTACTGAAATTATTTACAGGTTTCTAGCGGTATAAAACCGCTAGAAACTTTTTCCCGGAAAAATTTCTAGCGGTTTTATAACCGCTAGTAATGTGTCTCCTTCAGATATTTTCTAGCGGTTCGGAACCGCTAGAAATTTTCTATCGTTTTGACCATGATGTGTAGCGGTTGCGATAACCGCTAGAAATTTTTTCTTGCACCTGTTTTTCTAGCGGTTTCCTTAACCGCTACAAATGTTATTTGTTGCGGTTAAAACCGCTAGAAATGTAACACTCTAACCGCTAGAATTAACATATTTTTTTGTAGTGAGGTACTGTCTTTAGTTCTTAATATAAGATTTAGTTGATTAATTTGATGAGATTAAGAAAGTTACAAACTACTTAATTATAACATATTGTATGATCTCTCTAAAACACTTCTGTGCATTATTAGATTATATATCAATTTATAAGTGAGATAAATTAATTGAAAAAGAAATGATAAATATAAATACTTTAAAGTAAGTTAATTTTTTTAATCTCTTCAATTAGTCAACTGAGTCGAGACAACAACTTATTTGAAAAAATACCGTAATTTAGACCATATGGAGCTTTTGGAATAGGGTTTGACGCTGGAAGGGCAATGAGTATTATATATAACGAGAACCAGGAGGACATTTTATTCCAGGCTTATCCATATCCACCATCGGCGAGTCTTCCCATGAACATTGATCTGCATCGTCATCATCATATAATATTGACATATTAGTTTAGTATGTTAACAAACCACAACGGAATGTAATTAATTAATTAGTGATTAACTCAATAATGGGCAAGAAGCAAGTCCTGGAGACAGAGATCGGAAAACAGAAATAAAGCCGCAAAATAAACGAAGTTGAAGCTGTTAATTACCATCTGGTATGATACTACGAACATTAAGACGAGCGTGAGTGGAAGAGGGAAAGGAGAGAAATGTTGCAGAAATCCAAATGAGAAAAGCAATTAGAATAGCCTTCTTCATATTTTACAGCAATAATAAGTATGACTCTTCTAATTTGGCTTTTGTGTGTGTGTTCACTACGCTTACCCTTGTCTTCCTCTCTATTGATGGTCTCCGGGATAAGGAAGCACAGTGTATTTACATAAAGGGCTTTTAATCAGTACTACCTCCGGTAATTTATATAGTTGGAGATTCAGTTTGATCCTAAACATAAGATTTTAATCTATTTTGTTTCCCATATTTATTCATATTTTTGTCAAAATAGTACCTATGGTAATTGCAAATGCTAAAGTATTTATATTTTAATATACATGATTAATAAAGATATTTTAGAAAAGTTAACACTTATTTATTATAAATAACTAATTTAATTAATTTTCTTAATATTTATAATTTAGTTATTTACCTCTTATATTAAGTACGAGAGGTAATATAATTTATTCTTCCCTTTTTATCGACCCCAATCATACAAATAATTGCTTCATATATATATTATAAAAAAAATCTAAATTGACTTAGTAGTACCTTCAACCTTGGCGTCTCTCCCACATCCCCCTATTGCTTTTTATTCGTTTCAACCGTCAGTCAGTCACAACCACCCTTAAATTTAATTCGTTTCCTTTACAATTAAATATTGTCCAAAATTTAATTCATTCCCTGCTTTGCATCACCCCTTGTATTATCTCTCCCTTCACTATTCCTCATGTTATCCTCTTTATTACTACTTTATATATGATGCAAGAATTTTCTCAATGCAAGAATAGGGATGCTTTCTTCCATTTGAAAGTTTAAATTAGAGTAGTTTTTTTAAATGATGAAGACAAGAAGGATGAAGGAATGTTTATATTTTTGGATTAAAATTTATACTTCAAAATGTAGTTTTGTATTTTAAAATTTGCATAACTCATTTTCGACGTTATTACATTTCAATCTGTAAACTAATTTTTAAAAAAAATAAAAATGGACTTTTAAGTCAGCTCCACTAGTAGGGGTTCAAGAAACGGCTAAATTCGGGATACAGAAACCTCCTGGGCCAGAGCCCATATGGGTCAGCTCCGCCCCATTTCCTAATTCGAGTAGTTCTTGGAGACATTTATGAACTTGGCATTTATTTTCTTTTGAAAAAATAGTTCACGTTCATGACCCGTGAGCACCAAACGTAAGGAGGCCTACAAGAAACAAAGGGTGGTTTGGATTGGCAATAGAAAAAAACAGCTTATTTCTAGTCTCACTTTTAGAAAAGTAAGATTGGATAAAAGTTAAATTGGATAAAGTGAATTGTGTTTTAATTAGAGTTTGAAAAAATTAGTTTGTAAAAGTGATATTGATAAAAGGTTGTTTAGATTATGATTGAATAAAAGTAATTTTGTTTCAGTAAAAGAAATGAGACCAATGTTTTGTCTTTCTCTCTCCACTTTTCCTACTTTATAAACTGCAATTTTTAGCTTTTGGCTTAAGTATGTGATTTTGGCATAAACTCTTAATTTTTTAAGCTCTTTCAAACACATTCAAACACATTAAAAGCCAAAAGCCACACAAACGTGGCTCCAAACAGGTACAAAGTGAATGAACGAATCTAGTCATGTTAGAAATTAGTATCCATACTAAGCTTCGGAAACTGTCCAAGAGCACGCAATTTTGATGTGTTTGTTTAAAGATTCTTATCTTTTAGAACTCTCCGCAGGTAGTTCTTTTTTATTAGCCGACTTTTAATGAAAGCACTAATATGATAAGTATAAGTTCAAAGGAAGAACCTAGTCTCAAAAGACTAGTCTATTAGGAGAGAGAGTTCTATTAAACTTATAAAAGTAGAAAACAAAACATAATAAAAATCCATTTGAATACAAATCTTTTTATTTAAAGAGAAGCACATGAATGAATCATCAAATTATGAAGCAAGCATGCAAAAATATGTCCACAAATTCCATTATCAATTATTCTACCCCTTGCCTTGCTTTCTTCCTGATCCTCAAGCTCTTTCTCAGAAAACAAAGAAATATCCCACCAGGTCCTTCTTCTCTTCCCATACTCGGCAATCGCCATTAGCTAAAGAAGCCACTCCACCACCACTTTCAACGTACTTCCCAAAACTATGGTCAAATCTTTTCTCTCTGGTTTGGCTCTCATTTGGTAGCGGTCGTTTCGTCGCCCTCTACAGTTCAAGAATGCTTCATTACAAATGACATCGTTCTGGCCAGCTGCCCCCAGTTCCTAACTGGAAAGTCGACTACAACTGCACCACCATTCCTCTACCCCGTACGGCGAACACTGGCACAACCTCCGTCGCATCCTGGCGCTTGACATCCTCTCGACGTGTCGTCTCAACTACTTTATAGAAATGCGAAGGGACGAGATGAAGCTACTGGTACAAAAGCTTGCTCATGATTCTCATAAGGGTTTCACGAAGGTTGTTAGAATTTGGAAAATAGGAATAGAAATAGGGAAAGGGGAAGAGAAAGAAAGAAGAAAAGAAGGAAAGAAAGAGAAGTCTAGAACCAAAATCTGGAATTCTAGAGGGGAGAAGGATAATTTACTGAATATTACTTCATATCATAAGGGAAATTCTTACATACTAGGCTCTTATAGCAAGCCTCATAACTGACAGATAACTTCCTACAAGTCTGGATAATAACAAAAGACATAATAATAACTGCATATAACTACCATTTAAGACAAAAGATTACTAGTCATAAAACTACCCCTTATTCCCACTTTTCTTCCTAGAGTACACCAATAAAGGTTGCTGGTGTCTATCATTACTCCCTCCCTGGAAAACAGCCTTGTCCCCAAGGCTGAAAGTAGGAAATTGGGCTGCCACAGCATCATAAGTCTCCCAGCTAGACTCTTCAATAGGGCGATCCTTCCACTTGATGAGCAATTCGATTATCTCACTGTCCTCCTTTTTTGTGAGTCGACTTTGAAGCACCTGCTCTGGTTGAATGTTGAAGCCCCACTCATCTTTAATAGGCAGAGGCGGAAGAGAAGAAGGAGAAGGATGACCATGGGCCAATTTGAGCAGTGAAACATGAAAGATAGGATGCACTTTAGAACCTGGTGGCAGATCCAACTCATATGCTACTGCTCCCACATGCCTAACAATAGGATAAGGTCCATAATAACGAGGAGAAAGCTTCTGAAATTTATTCTTGGTCAAAGAGATTTGTCTATAGGGCTGCACTTTCAGAAACACCAAATCTCCAGGTTGAAACTCAACTTCTCGCCTTTTAGAATCAGCAAATAATTTCATTCTTGTTTGTGCCATGACTAGATTATCTTTAAGAGCAGTGATGATAGCATCCCTTTCCTCAAAATAGTCTTCAAGTTCAACCAGTGGAGTAGCACCTTTCACAAAAGGTAAAAGTGTAGGAGGGTCACATCCATAAACTATCTTGAAGGGAGAAGTTCCAGATGCAGAGTGTAACCTAGTGTTATAAGACAATTCAGCCCAATGTAAAAAATCACTCCAGGTCTTAGGATGATCTGTACAGAAGCACCTCAGATAAGTTTCAAGACACCTATTCACCACCTCTGTTTGTCTATCACTTTGAGGATGATAAGAAGTACTCATCCTCAATTTGGTGCCACTTAATTTGAATAATTCCTGCCAGAAAGAACTCAGAAAAATAGGGTCCCTGTCTGAAACAATTGAAGTAGGAAAGCCATGATGCTTAACAACCTGTTTGCTGAATAAGTAGGCCATAAACTTTGCCGTATAAGATCTTGGCAAGCCTATGAAATGGGCATATTTGCTGAGACGATCCACCACCACCAAGATAGCTTCCCAACCATTAGACTTAGGTAGACCAACGATGAAATTTAAAGAAATTCCCTCCCATATCTGTTCAGGAATTTCCAAAGGTTGCAATAAACCACCTGGTGCTTGTGGAAGGTATTTATTTCTCTGACAGCTCAAACAATTCTGGACATAAGCTTTAACCTCATCTTTCATATTCTTCCAGAAGAAGAATTGTTGGAGACGCTTCAAAGTCTTAACATAACCTCCATGTCCACCAGTAGGAGAAGAATGGGCTTCTGTAATTAATTTTGCACTCAAATCAGTTGGAGCTGGAATAACCACTCATTCATTATAGAATAACTTGCCACCCACAAGGGAGAAATGAGGGACAGACTTGGGGTCACGTTGCAGATTGCCAATGATAGAGGCAGTGTACGGATTTTGCTGTAATTGAGTAGATAAATCATCAAAATCATCAGCATGTGGGATTGAAACAGCAAAGAAATCACCAGAATGTGGGCAACGTGAGAGGGAATCTGCTCCCTGGTTGGACGAGCCAGACTTATGCACTATCTTGAAATCGAAAGGAAGCAATTTCAAAATAAGGCGTTGTTGGTCAGGAGTTGTCAAACGTTGCTCAAGTAAGTACTTGAGAGAGAAATGATCTGAGTGGACTTCAAACTTTCGACCCATTAAATAATGTTTCCACTTCTCCAGTGCAGAAACCAGTGCAAGTAATTCCCTGTAATAGGCTGACTTGTGGCGTTTTGAGGAGGGAAGCCCCTTGCTATAAAAAGCAATAGGGTGGCCATCTTGCTGTAACACAGCTCCTAATCCAGTGGAAGAAGCATCACATTCAACTACAAACATTTTTGTAAAATCAGGGAGATATAAAACGGGACAGTGGTCAAAGCTTGCTTCAAATCTTCAAAAGCTTTCTTAGAAGAATCAATCCATTTGAAGGCATCCTTCTTAGTCATATCAGTCAAAGGCTTGGCAATACTTCCATAGTGTTTGACAAAACATCTATAGTATCCTGTAAGGCCAAGAAATCCCCTCAATTCAGAGATATTTTCTGGTAATGGCCAAATAACCACTGCAGCAATTTTCTCAGCATCAACAGCTACCCCTGCTTGAGATATCACATGTCCTAAGAATGAAATTTCACTTTTGGCAAAATTACACTTCTTGGGATTAGCATAAAACTCATGTTGCTAGAGAGTATGAAGAACAATTCTCAAATGGGCCATATGATGTTCAAAACTGCCACTATAAATCAATATGTCATCAAAGAAAACCAGCAAGAATTTCCGAAGAAATGGCCTGAATAGATCATTCATGATGGCTTGAAAAGTAGAAGGGGCATTAGTAAGTCCAAATGGCATTACAATGAACTCATAATGTCCAGAATGTGTTCTGAATGCAGTTTTAGAAATATCATCTTCAAGAATTATGATTTGGTGATAACCAGAACGCAAGTCAATCTTACAAAAATATGAGGCACCATGTAATTCATCAATTATTTCATCAATATTTGGTATAGGATACTTATCTGGGATTGTAATTTTATTTAGCTCCCTGTAATCCACACAAAAACGCCATGCTGAATCCTTTTTTGGCACCAAAAGTACAGGACTAGCAAAAGGACTTACACTTGGACGAATAAACCCCTTGCTCAATAAATCTGCTACTTGCCTCTCTATCTCTAATGGGGATATCTATATGGTCATATGTTGGGTGGTGTACATCCTGGCATCAAGTGAATAGCATGACATCGATCACGCACAGGAGGGAGAGATTTGGGCTCTTCAAAAACTCCAGAATAACGTTGCATGATATGCTGCAAGTGTTGTGCATTCCACTGTGCAGAGTTCTCACAAGAAAAGCTGTTCAAAGAGGCCATTGTCTTAGATTGAGGTAGATTCCCTTGAAGCTTATAATTCTTACCATTCACCCAGAAAATCATATACATTTTCTGCCAATTAGCCTCAACTGTGTTGAGAGAGGCTAACCACTTAATCCCTAAAACCATATCAACTGCACCAAGGGTAAGGGGAAAAAAATCATCATGGATTATGAGACTTTGAACCTGAACCTCCAATTGCTTACAAATGGCCTGACACTTATGATATTTCCATTTCCAATTTGCACGCCAAATGGTGGTACTTGTTCCACTGGAAGCTTTAATTCTGCTACCAATTGAGAAGAGATGAAATTGTGGGTAGAACCACTGTCAACAAGGATCAGCACCGGTTTAGAAGAAACAGAGCCACATAATTTCATGGTAGTGGTTGCTGTTCCTCCTAAAATTGCATGGAGAGAAATTTCTGCTACACTGGCCTCATTAACGTTGCTAATTTCCTCCTGCTCATGAGAAGCTTCCTCCATATCTTCCGTGATCTCCATTAACTTGAATGAAGACGTTTTGCATCTATGACCTGGAGAGAATTTTTCTCCACATTTAAAACAGAGCCCCTTATCCCTCCGTAACTGCTTCTCTAGGTCCAAATTTTGTGGGGTAGTGGTAACCGCCAGGGTAGTGGGTTTTTGATTTCCATTATGGGGAATAACTGCTGTGGAAGTGGGAGTAACCGTCCCCAATAACTGCCTTTGAGAAATATTATTTTTATTTTCTCTAAAATAATTGTCTGCCCCACGTGTCCAGGAGTTTCTCTGACTAGGTCTGCCTACATTTTGAGTCAAAAGTTTGGCTTCATATTCAAGAGCCAAACTAGCTGCCTTGTACACTGTTCTGGGCTTTTGAATTTTCACATCTGATTGTAATTCTTCTTTTAAGCCATTAATAAAGACCCCAAGAAGACAATGTTCAGGCCATCTATGACAACCGCTCTTTCAAAACCATTTTAGACTAAATCCAACAATTTATTTGAATGATTAACCATGATAGAAAAGAAGAAACCTTAAAATTTTAAAATTCTATCATGGTTAAAAGAAATAAACTTATAATAAGAGTAACATCGATCGTTACCTTGGGCCTTGGACTTCCAAAGTCCAGAAATATCATTCAACCATTAGCCCAAACCAAACTTATATTTTCAACCATACGAACTGATAAATCAGTTTAATATAAACTATAGAGCTCATTAGTCAAAAGTCAACACTTTTAAAGGAGCGTTACATGCAGAGTCTAAAATGTCTCGGGCCTCCTCACGGCCCTATCATACCAGATAGTAGTAATTAAAAGTATTATTTTACATCATGATAGTAGGTGAGCCCTATGTGGCAATATATAACAAGTCAACACATAGAACAAAAGCAGGGAGGCTATACAAGCTATGACAGCACACTATGACTCCGTAGCCTTCCCTGATGGGCCACCACCGGAACTATCGCCTGAAAATGTTAAACCACGGGGTGAGACAAACGCCTTAGTAACCAACTTTCCAACTCATCATACATACTAACACGTGCTCGTGAGGTGTCAAGTGGGACAGTTATTAATCCTCGAGAACTATAGATATATCCATAGAAATAGCCAAACCCTCACTATGGGGGCCAACACACAAGCTACATAAGTCTATCCCTCACTCTGGGGGATCAATTAAACATATGGGCCTATCCCTCACTCTGGGGGACGAATAAGAAGCCACAAAGGCCTATCCCTCACTATGGGGGACGAAAGAAGAAGCCAACCAATGTGCACCAATGGCGGCCTTACCACGTGGTAGGATAGGACTCAATCCAAAATCCAAATAACAACCAATCATTCACAATATAATAAAAAATGTCTCAATCTTTTCTCAGTATAATCCATAAGATATAAATCATATATCTTTTCCAAACTTCTCAATCACAATTCCAAAAATCCCACAAGACAATTTTCATAGCTCAAAAGATATAACATATCTACTCAAGTTTCAAATATCAAATATTATTCTAAAAATAGCAAAATACTCACAAACAACATATTAGCACATATAACAAGTGGAAAGTGGTTACCTCTCGCCAAAGCAATACTTAGGATTACCACAAGGTCAATCCTTTGCTCAACCAATAATTAATCTACACAATTAATATAACCACATATTAATATAAATTAATTAAATAATTAATTAAGCTTCTCTATATTATTTAAATTTCTGATTTAATTAAATTTTTACTTTAAAATCCCTCAACTCTCATAACTCAAAAATTATTAAGTATTTTAGAAATAACTTAAAATTTCTAATAACCCAAATTATTTATTTACCACCTCCAAATTATTTATCTTAATAAAAAGGATT
The DNA here is from genome assembly GCF_004799145.2 of Neltuma alba. Lineage (NCBI taxonomy): Eukaryota > Viridiplantae > Streptophyta > Magnoliopsida > Fabales > Fabaceae > Neltuma > Neltuma alba. Next base: position 77,839 of record NW_021636907.1, on the reverse strand, counting down.
TTCAACAATTTCCAAATATAAAATTATTATGTTATAAATTCTAAAAACTCTCTTTTTCAGTTTAAAACTCAAAATCAAACTCTCAAAAATTTAATAATACTTCAAATATTTATAACTAAATAATCTAATCAAAACTTTAATACTACCATATATATATTTCCATAAATAATAAACTTTTTAGCTACAATAATTATTTTAAAACCTTCAGTCACCCAATAAATAAAACTAACCCGATTAAAACCTCAATAATATATCAAACAACCCAAATAAATTATTTAACTTAAATTTAATCGGTAAAAATATGGTATATCTCATACATAACATATTTTCCACTAAATAAATTAATTTAAATACTAAAACTAGCAAATAGAGAAATCTAAACCAATTAAAATTAACAACTCATTCACTTCTAAATTTCTATAGTCATCTTTTGTCAAAACTCAATACTTATATCATATATAAGTCTCAAAATTTTCTCTAATCACTATGGTAATACTACTATTATAAAGCATAAAATATATATGAAATATTTATGAAGAAAGTTTGATGAAAAGAGATAATTTCATGTACCTAAATATCTTCAAAGCTTGCCCTCTGCTTCACTGGTATGTTTCTCTCGCTCACACACACTTCCTCTCTCTCTCTCTCTCTCGCTCCTTCTTGTGCCTGCCGTGGGGAAAATGAAGTGCTGGGGGTGTTAAATACACCCCCCGCACATTTATTGGGGGGAGGGGGGTTTTTCAAACTCAACCCCAACCCCCACCGTCCGCCTCCAACTTTCCACCAAAATATCGGTGGAAAGTTGGGCTTTTATTTTTTATTTTTTATTTTTTTAATTAAATATTAAAATATTATTATATTATATTATATTATTTTTCAATTACTTTTTTTTTTTGATTTTTTTTTAAAGGATATTACACCATCCATGTATTCTTGAGGCTCTACGAATGAATTCTTGCCTGTACTCTTGGACTGATCCCACTTGTTTAATACTACAAAGATACACATCGGGGTTTTGAAATTCAACCGACCCAAAATGCTCATGAAAGACTTGGATCAAATCTTCCCAAAAATTAATGGTTCTCCCTGAAGATACCCATGTAAACACGTCAAGTGCATCTCCTTCTAAATTCATGGTAGCAACCTCAATCTTCAAATCTTCAGGAGTTTAATAATATTTGAAGTACTTTTCTGCTTTCATAGCCCATCCTCTAGGATCCCCACCGTCATACTTAGGAAATTCAACCTTAGTATGTGATCTCTTACTAGGATTCTTTCTCCACCAAGGGCTCTCACATTCAGTTTCTTCATTCTCTACATGTTGCGGTCTTTCAGGATGTGTAGGAGTAATTATGGGAACATCAGGTGCTTTATGTTTCCTCAACTCAGAGATGTCAACATCCATCTGATTAAGTTTAGCAACAATGAGTGATAATTGCTCTGAAAGTTGATCTTGGGATGAATCTGTTTGCTGTTCGTTAATTGGGGTTCCAGGAGAATCATGGAAAGTAGGTGTGGAAAGAAGAGGGGGATTGATAGTGTCATTTTTCTTGCGGGTGTTCACCATTTTATCACCACAGTCCAGGATTTTTTTTTTTTTTTTGTGCTCTGATGCCAAATTGTTAGAATCTGGAAAATAGGAATAGAAATAGGGAAAGGGGAAGAGAAAGAAAGAAGAAAAGAAGGAAAGAAAGAGAAGTCTAGAACCAGAATCTGGAATTCTAGAGGGGAGAAGGATAATTTACTGAATATTACTTCATATCATAAGGGAAATTCTTACATACTAGGCTCTTATAGCAAGCCTCATAACTGACAATAACTGACAGATAACTTCCTACAAGTCTGGATAATAACAAAAGACATAATAATAACTGCATATAACTACCATTTAAGACATAAAAGATTACTAGTCATAAAACTACCCCTTATTCCCACTTTTCTTCCTAGAGTACACCAATAAAGGTTGCTGGTGTCTATCAAAGGTGGAGCTAAGATCTAGGTTTTCTAAGCTGACGTTTAACACGATGATGAGAATGATATCTGGGAAGAGATACTGGGGAGTTGATAGTGAAGTTGGGGACATGGAAGAAGCAAGGAAGTTTAGAGAGACGATGAAGGAGTTGTTGATGCTAGGAGGGGCAAATAATCCTAGAGATTTCTTGCCGACACTAGGTGGTTTGATTTGGACAACTTGGAGAAGAAGCTCAGGAGTATTAGCCTCAGATTTGATAGTGGGAATACAAGTGGAAATATTCTGATAGATCACCTCTTGACTCTGCAGAAATCAGAACCAGAGTATTATACAGATCAAATAATCAAAGGTCTTGTTTTGGTAAAGAGCTGCTGTGTTTTTGCTTTTCGGTTGCATTGTCATGTCTATTATTCATTTTGCTTTTAAACTGGTTCCAGACTTTTGCAAATTCCATATCCTAGCAGTTGTTTCAAGAATAAAAGCATATATAGTGATTGAGTAAAACCAAAGAAAAATGAGAAGTGCTTTTAAATGACATGTTTTGCGCTTCTGCAGTATTGTTGAAAATTTTTGTTCCCATTTAAAATGTATTTGTGGGAAAATTAATCTAAAAATTCCTATAGTTCTATATGATTTTTAATTAGGTCTTGTAATTTTTTTCTTTTATTAGATTCTTATGGTATCAATTGACTTTTTTCATAATTAAGACCTTATAATTTCCGCCCTTTATATTGTCACGCGAAACTACAGAAATCTAATTAAAAATCATGTGAAACTATAAGATCTTACATATTAATTTTTCTCATATTTATTGCTTACATATTAATTTTCCTTATATTTATTGATGTTATACATATATTACCAAAAGTAGTTAACTAATGAGTAATTCTTTTTATTAAATCAAGTGTTCTTCCTCAAAAATGTCACAAAGCTTGACATGGTTTGACATCATATATAGGCCATGCTTCGTGGGGGAACTAACACATCTGCTGTAACTTTAGAATGGGCAATGTCTAGTTTATTGAATCATCCAGAGATATTAAGAAAGGCAAGGCAAGAAATAGAATCACAAATAGGGCAAGAACACTTGATAGATGTACAAGACGCCTTGAAACTGCCATATTTTCAAAGCATTGTATGTGAGACATTTCGATTGCATACCACAAGCCCATTATTGTAGCCCCATCTGTCCTCAGATAAGTGCACCGTAGGAGATTATAACATCCCACTTGATACTAGTACTGAGTCTGTTTAGATTAGTGGTAAAAAAAGTAACTTATTTACAATATGATTTTTAGAAAAGAAAAATTAGGTAATGTGATTTATGTTTGGATTGACTTTTATATATAAGTTAGTTTGTGAAAGTAAGTTGTTGGATTATGATTAAATAAGTAATTTTATTTGTAAAATTATCAAAATGAGTGTGACTTTTATTAAATAATAAAAAATTATAAATTATAAATTTACATGATATAATAATTTTAAATTATTTATAAGCTCATGTTGATCTCATATTTTTTTATTATTATTTATTATAAGGGCATATTTGAAAATAAAATTATATTTCTAGCTTATTTATTACTTTCAACTCATTTTAACTGATTTTCTATTATGTACAAATTAGTTATTTGTGGCTTATAATAAGAATAAGAGGATGTAGTAAATTTTTTAACTTTTTCTCTCTGTGTGTTTCAAAAGTTATAAGTAATAAGCCATAAGTTATAAGCAGTTAATTTCTACTTATAACTTATTGTAGTTTTTTATGCAAAAGTCAGATTATCTTACCGCTGATCCAAATGCTGCAAAATTTTCAAACGTGCTTCTTGTTTTAAAAAAAAGCAATGTATAGCCTACGAATCGCTGAGCCAAACAGGCTCACTATTGTGTTAATTAATGCTTGGGCCATAATTCATAGAGATCCTCAATTATGGAATGATCCTTTGCGTTTCAAGCCTGAAAGGTTTCAAAAAGAGGGGAAAACAAGTCAATGCATTTTGGATTAGGAAGACGAGCTTGTCAGGGTTCAGGCTTGGCACAACGCACAGTGAGCTGGGCTTTAGGGTTACTGATTCAATGATTTGAGTGGAAATCAGTAAGTGAGGAAGAAATTGATATGACAGAAGGAGAAGGATTGAGTTTGTCAAAAGTTGTTCCTTTGGAAGCTATGTGTAAAGCACGCCCAGAGATCATTGATAAGTCTTTCTTGAAAGTATTGTTGAAAAGAGCTGGATGAGGGAGTGATATATTGGTGAGTATTGGCCTTGTTATGAATAATTTTGAATGCATAACGATTAGAAGATGGCATTTATATTTGTAGTTGGGACGTTTGCAGAATTATGTTGCTATTTGTCAGAACGGTTGGCTCAACTGACAGCAAACATTTTCTTAAGTCTTGACTTAAATAAAAAGTTGCAAGTTTAGCTCTTCGCAGGAATGATGAGCGCATGAGTTTTTTTTCTACTGGATGAAGGATGACAAAATAAAAAAATTAATGTTAACATGCAATCAAAGAAAATTAATGTTGACATTAATAATATATCTTGACCAACATAATTCCAATATATGATAGTGTTACTCAAGACAAATTATGAAAATAAGAAGGGTTAATGTGCAATTGACAAAGTAGTTAAATGGGGGCAATTGTAAGAAAGGAAGTTTTGTTCTTTTTTAAAATTCAATTTAAGACCTGATGTATTTTTTCATTCAAATATCTTATTATCTTATCTAATTAGCTAGGATCTAACAGGAACTTATGTTCGTCTTATGTACTGCTTGGTTGACTATATATAAAGCATCATTAGTGTGCTTGGAGGAAGGGCTAGAATGGGAAAAGGAAGGGAATGAAAAGTCAAAAATCGAGAGAGCAATAAGAGAATTCTATTTTTCTCTCTAGGACAAAAGTCCTTTTTTTTTTTGGGTAAGGTTTAATAGGCTGTTTTAATCCAATTTGATGAGCAATGGCGTGTTTAAAATCTCTTATGATAGTCATAATTTTTTTTACCTGAGTTAAAACTTTTTTATATACTCCTTCGATCCTAAATATAAAATCTTTTTTTAATTTACACCACAAAAAGAATTTTACATTTAAAATCGGAGGAGTATTTATTTTTTACTGTGTAAAAGTATTTGAACTTGTCAGGTTGATGCTTTTGGGGGCCGAAGCACAGTCTTTTGCTGTTTTTTTTTTTTTAAGGCAACATAAATTAGACTGGACCTGACGTGGAAGCCCAACTCAGTTACAGTCACAGAGCGGGTTGTACCGAAAAACAGGAGGCGCTCACCCTTTTTTTTAAAAAAAAAAAAAAAAACCTACCATTCAACCTCTTAAAGCATTTTCCAAGTAAGAAGTATTTTTTTTAATACCACTTAATATCTTAAAATAATCTTTGATCTTAAAATATTTTCTATTAGCACTCAGTATTCTAAATTTTTTTTGATTAAGTAGAATTTATTATCCTAAGGTTCACTATCACCTGGTATTCTAAAGTAAATTGTGTTTAACACGTAAAAATAGTTTTTTAGTAACATTATCATAAAATAATTTTTAGTGCATCCAACACTTTAGAATATATTATTATCAAGAGTACTTAGTATCATAAGTTTAAGCTGATTATTACTACTAAAAAAATACTTCAAAAGGACAAAATTTTATCGAAAATTATTTTAGGATATTGAGTGGTTTAAAAAAAAATTTCAAAATGATGAATTGTTACTAAAAAAAATACTTTATCAGATGGATGCTAATTAAGGGAACAAAAAACTGAGCACCTTACCTTTTGTACCTGAAGCTATAGAGGGGGCACCCTCACCCACCTCCAAAAACCCCAAATATTTTATTTAAACAAAATATTACTACCTTCAGTCCTAAATGATGCGTATTCAACTCTACACATACTACTACCAGGTCCAAAGAAAAAAAAAAAAAAAACACTCTACGCATACTACGCAATCTTTTGTTATGGAACTCTAACCTTTTTGGCATATAGATATTAATTAAGACATTTTAAAATTTGAGTACCAAGAAAAATTGAAGAAAGTACTAAAACAACTAAAAATGAGAATTGAAATGATAAAAGTTAATGAGCACTAAAAACGTAATAATTGAAGATGGGTACTGAAAAATCAAAGAGGATGGTCATTTTCGTCAATTAAAAAAATAAATTCTAAATAAGGACATTAGTCTTTACTGAAAAATATTACCTACAATCCTAATTATAAGACCTCGTTAATGAGGTATTATAATTAGAACCGGAGGTAGTAAAAAAGTTATGATCTTTATATCATTATATATATATAAACTTGAATATGAAATCCAGTTCGAATCAAACTCGAAAGGCTTACATTTTCGATCGTTTTTAAGATTTCACCTTCTCCATGTATTACTGCATGCAGGGGTTTCAATCAAGTTAGTTTCATTTCCTAGTGGTATAACCGCTCACAAAATTTATTCTCATGTCAGAACATAAAATTTGCTTTTGTTAATTTGGATTAAGTTATCTCTATCATCATGAAATATTTTTTTCGGTAACACTTAGTATTCTGAATTAATTTGTAGTTTATCTGGTACTTTAAAATATCTTTCTAATAACACTCAACATCCTATAATATTTTTCAGTAATTTTTGATAGATTCAGTACTCTGAAGTACTTTTCTAATAATATTCAATATCTTAAATTTAAGCCGTTCATTGCTGCTAAAAAAATATTTTGAGAAAAAAAATTGCATAAAAACATTTTAGCTACTTGGTATTACTTAGAATATATTTTAGAATGTTAGATTAACCACATATTTGTTTAGAACATCGAGTGCTATTCAAAAATACTTTATAAGATACTTCTTAACCTTGGTATGATAATTTTGACTGGGAGGTTATGCTTCTTGCTGAAAGTGAAATTATCAGCTTCCGTGACTCTAGAATGGGCAACAAAAAATCTACATAATGTCTTATAATCTAACAAGTTTTATGCGTCAATATATTATCAATTTTTTGATGGAATTGAGTCACTTTAATTACTTGTTGATTATACTATAGGTCATATCCACATAGAGCAGCTAGCTAGGCTATGTGAGCTTGATGGCGTTTTTTGAAAAGCAACAAATATAACGAATTCTTTTAGATTTAGTCCTCAAATTTACATTCATTTTGATTTCAGTCCCTCAAGAAGTAAAATGATCTAGATTTTTATTAAATTATAAGAATTAATATTTAAGATGAAATAAAACTTGAAAGATCAAAATTTACAGTTTGCAATTTGTGGGCCAAAATTAATGAGTATAAATTTAAAGAATCAAAATTATATTAACTCTTTTTTTAATACAAAATATCATTAGATACACTTCTTGAACTGAGAATCAAAACAATTTAGATGCAGTTTTTAAGAAATTGATAGATTCAGTGATAAATAAAGAAATGACTGGGAAGACCTCTCGGTGGTCTGCTCGGTCTGATCATAGGCCAGCGACAGAGCCACATGCATTGGAAGGTGGAACGTAGTGCGGACCAAGGTGACGCATCGTTATTGCTTATTACTTGTCCGCTGCTGCTTCTTGTTTTTCCCTGCACAAAATGTTCAGGTGAATTGGGTTTTGAGACTGACCAGAGTTATGACATATTTTATGTTTAAAGAGACTACATACAGAAATATTTATAACTCACTCACCAGTAAGGTAATCCTTATATTAGCAGCTGAATTTGAATTTACTTATGAATCGAATTCTTACTAACTAGATTAGTTCTTATGGATACTTATCTGCTTTCTAGTGTAAGCTAACAGCTGTCTAAATAGTTTGGATAGGTGCGTGTTTGAATTATTGTTTTAAAAGAGTAGTATATAAGAAGAGTTTTATTTTAACTTAAATAAAAGTAAGAAGAAGAAAGCCAAATAAAGTACTTAGATCTCACAAAAATGGATACAATCTTCCTTAAACGTAATCAATTTAAAGTCGTAGGAACTGAATTGATTCTTAACTAACAAAGCCAAAACTCCAAGGAGCAAATTAAGGGATTAATTTTTCCCATAAATTTTATTTAATATAAAACTTAAAATTTTATATAATCACTAATCAGTTAGATCAATATCAGTACATGCATGACCCTCGTCTTCATCATGAGCCGATGTGTCACTGTTGAGAAAGTTCGCAAACATATATATTGTCATTGTTGAGTTACATCAACTCTGCGCTACTTTGAGACAAATCCATTGGCAAAATCTACATTCAATAACCCAACGATAACGATAACGACATAATTAGAAGAAATAGACAAGTTTTGCTCACTCTCAAGCACCAATCACCACGTCGTCCAGCCATGACAAAAGCTGACGAACAATTAACATTATATTTGACCACCCTCGGCAAGGGCGAAGGATTAACATGAACTATCTCAACTTATAGGTTTTAAATTTGAAAAGGGGTGTGCTTTATTTTATAAAGTTCAATTTGAGTTTACCTTAATATTTAATACTCCTCCGATCCTTAATAAAAGACCTATTTAATTAATTTATTAGATTAAGAAAGTTAGATAAGTTATTTAATTCTAAAAAATATGACATGTTTTTCCTAAAATATTATAATCATCTTTCTTAATATCCTGCCTCCTCCTTCTACTTGATTATGGTTGATAGAGTATCTATAGGGGTAATTTAGAAAAAATTGAGAAATATGAGAAATAAGTCTTATATTTAGGATGAAAACCAATTCAACAATTAGATCCTATGTTAAGGACCGGAGGAGTATATCTTTTCTAATTTTGTCTTTAATTATTTATTCTATCTCATTTTTTATTCTTTTTCTTATAACATTTTTTCACATATTCTCTTTCATTCTTTTTCTAATTTATTATAAGAGCATATTTGAGAATAAAAATATATTTCTAATCTATTTATTAATTTTAACTAATTGTTTGTTATTCACGAATTAGTGGTTTGACATTTATAATAAGAATTGGATGGAGTATATTTGACCACCCTATGCAATGTTTTTGTAATATCCTCACTATTCATTATAAGGGCATATTTCAGAATAAAAATGTATTTTTAATCTATTTATTCTTTTTAACTAATTGTTTGTTATTCGTGAATTAGTTATTTGAAACTTATAATAAAAATTGATTAGAGTATATATATTTGACCATTGGCCACAATGGGTTTTAATATCCTCACCCTTTAATATACTTTTTTTGGGTGTAAATTCAAAGTATTCTCAAAGTCCTCGCAACAACAAGTATACTTTTTAGAATTCAAATTTGCATTCCCCTTATTATAAGGGTGAGATTGCTTATTATATCAACTAACATCTTGTTAATAATATTTTTATAACGTCCCCACGTTTTAAATGCTTTTTAATTTTATTATTATATAAAATTAATAATATTTTAATATCTTACCAATATAAATGGATGTCGTTTTGAATTTTTCTAATTTTTTAAGATGTGCATTATAAAGAGTATTAGAGAGTAGGGCATTATAAGCCCTTTGCCCCACATCTACAATATACCACTGCTAAAAATATTCACATGACACTTTATTTTATCTTTATTTAATGATTATTAATCAATATTCAGATCTTATTCAGATTAATTATGTACTTTTTTTTTTTTTTGAAAAAGACCCCAGTGAGATTTTTATCAACGGGTTCTTACGATTCGTTAAGCAAGGTCATCAGCTATATATATATACAACACCAAAACACGTCTCCATGACTCAAATCCATTCAGATCACTAAAGTACTCCACAAAAGAGAAGTACCAAACGATGATGATCATCTTCTTGTTCTATTGTTTCCTTCCTTCTCTTGCTTTCTTCTTCACTCTCAAGCTCTTCGTTCAAAATAAGAAGTTCAAAAACATCCCACCTGGTCCACCTTCTCTTCCCATTATGGGCAACCTCCACCAAATGAAAAAGCCACTTCATCACGCCTTTCACCGGATTTCTCAACGTTATGGCCAAATCTTTTCTGTTTGGTTTGGCTCTCGTCTCGTGATCGTTGTGTCGTCGCCTTCTGCAGTCCAAGAATGCTTCACCAAAAACGACATCGTCCTGGCAAAGCGGCCCCGCGTTCTCCTCGGTGAGCATATTGGCTACAACTCCACCACCTTAGTGTTCACTCCCTGCGACCACTGGCGCAACCTCCGCCGTATCACGGTGGAAGAGGTGCTCTCGAACCACCATCTCAACAAATTCTTGGAAATGCGAAGAGACGAGGTGAAGCGCCTGGTGCAAAAACTTGTTCAAGACTCAAATAATACGGTGTTCGCCAAAGTGGAGATGAAATCAAGATTTTATGAGTTGACCTTCAACAATATGATGAGAATGCTTTCTGGCAAAAGGTACTGGGGAGACGACAATGAGGTTGTGGATGTGGAAGAGGCCAGAAAGATTCGAGAGATTATAAAACAACTAGTGTCTCTAGGAGGGGTAAATAACATTGCAGATTTCTTGCCCATACTCAGGTGGTTTGATTTTGGTCACTTGGAGAAGAGGCTCAAGAGTTTTGCCAAGAGAGCCGATGGGTTCTTGCTAGGTCTCATTGATGAGCATCGAAATGCAAAGCGGAGAGCAAATACTATGATCGACCATCTTTTGAGTCTCCAAGAATCACAACCTGAGTACTATACAGATCAGATTATTAAAGGCCTCATTTTGGTGAGGGAAATAATAAATAAAGTTACACTTTTACCTTTTTTATTGCATGCAGTTAGATATCTTTTGATTACTTTGTATTATAAGACGTGCATGCAACCTATGTTGAAGTTGAGTGGGTACAGTGTATGCTCAGTATCTGCCTCATTCTAAATTTATGATGCTTAATTATGCAAGAATTGGAAAGGAAAAAGGGCTAAATTATACAAAAATTCTCTTGAACTCTATGTCATAACTCATATGTAAATAATTCCTTAAAATTTTATATTTATGTAGATAATTTTCATGCTATTAGTTTTGTTCATTATTTATTTGCAAATGGTTTAAAGCTTAGGGGTTTATATGCATATAATTTTAAGTTAGGGGATTAAATATGAATATAAAAATTTAAAGTTTAAGGGGTAAAAAGTGGATTGGTTTGAAGTTATGTGTAGCTTTGAAAGGCTAGGGGTCTGTTGTTAAATTTTAAAGGTTAAAGATGTTATTTCACATATTCAATTAATACTAAGTAAATAGGGAAAGGGAAATATCTATAGAAATAGGCAGCTCAGCTTGTAATTAAGAATTTGACTTCTCCTTGTCTTGCGGAACAGCGCAAAATATACTATATATTTTAAAATGCTAATTGTGTGACCACTCACTAAATTTAGTCTAAAATTGAATGTAAAATTTGTATTAACTCATTTTACTTTGTTGATTTTGACTTATAGGTCCTGGTCTTTGCTGCAACGGATACCTCAGCCGTAACTTTAGAATGGGCAATGTCTAGTCTATTAAACAATCCTCATGTGTTGGAGAAAGCGAAAAAAGAAATAGACACTCATATAGGACAAGAAAGATTAATCGATGAGCGAGACATCTCAAAACTACCATACCTACAAAGCATCGTCTCTGAAACACTTCGATTACATACTGCAGCACCATTGCTGAATTCACACGAGGCTTGGAATGATTGCACCATTGCAGGATACAATGTTCCGCATGGAACTATTGTGTCAATCAATGCTTGGGCCATCCATAGAGATCCCCAAGTGTGGAGTGATCCCACAAGTTTTAAGCCAGAGAGATTTGAGAAAGAAGGAGAAGCAAACAAGCTAATTACATTTGGGTTGGGAAGACGAGCATGTCCTGGAGAAAGTTTAGCTCAACGAACAGTGGGCTTGACTTTGGGATTGTTGATTCAGTGCTTTGAATGGAAACGAGTAAGTGAGGAAGAAATTGACATGACAGGAGGAGCAGGAGCCACCATGCCAAAAGTTATTCCTCTGGAGGCCATGTGCAGAGCACGCCATCCAGTCATTAACATGGTTCTTTCTTAAAATGTTGCAGAGGATAGCTTGTGCATCCAAAGACATGGAGTTATGGGAGTATGTTGTTGGCAGGAATGTTTCTCTAGAAAGTGAGAGAAGAGAAGAAGAAAAAAGCAATGCATGATGTTTCTAAGCCATAGAGAACATTTTACTTTATGCTTAATTCGCTCCTCATATCCTTATCTTATAAGATGTAAGTTGGGTTTAAATGAATTTTTTTTTTTTTTACAGGATACAATGGAGACCCTTGAATATGAACTGCACTGTTAATACTCAAACTAAAACAACAATGACTTTTACAAAGTGATAAGTTGTTTTTATCTTTACATGCACTTCAAGACAAAAACAATGAGTTTGATTTTGTTGTAGTAATGTGTTGTTGTATGTTTTAAATAAATAAAAGTGAGGAGTATTATATTTATAGACCATGAAGTGATGTCTTGAGGAAATGCCTCTTGAAGCAATAACGAAAGGTTTACTTATTTAGTAATTTTTTCATAAAGGATTACACCTTTTTAATATATAGGATTTCCTTAAAAAATAGCACAACATTTCACACAGTCGTGGTTGTCACGCCTTTTCATTGATGTCTTTAGAAACCAAAGAAACTAATGTTTCTTTTGAAGTTTTAACTCTCCACACAGCACTTCATATAAATTTATATAAGGATTTAACTTTTCTAAAAACACATCTTTTCATTTTAAAAATATTCCAACATTTCTTGCTATATATAAAAAGTCCATTTTTAGTATTTGGTGCAATCTATTGCATTAAGAGAACGGGAACACACACACACACGAATAATTTCCTTCTTGTTCTCTTTTCATGTTTTGCATGAATAGTATTTCGTCCGTTCTTGCCGTCGGTGCCATAACCGGCGGCTTCATCAGTTCGCTGCATTGCATCCATGTATCATCTTCATTGATCGCAGCAATGATGTCCTTTCATCTGTCTCAACTATGGTATGTGTTTCAAGTAGTTAACTGGTTTTCACCTCGTCTTTTCTGCTTTTATTATTGTTTTCATCGGTTTATAGAAAATATAGAAAGTCTAATTTATAACTATGATTTTCTGGTTTGCCAATTGCTAGAGATATATCAGTCGGTGAAAGAATAACTAACTAAAGAAGTTGGATTTGATTGTTTGTTATACATACAAGAGTTTGATGGAATCAACGTCCATGTTTGGATGAATCTGCTATTGAGTCTTGTTTGTCCTTGTTCATTGGCTCTAGAACTTTGTTTTAATTGAAGAAAAAAGGGACTTATGGGAGCATAAGGACAGAAATGCTCCCACAATCACCGCTTATGAGAGTTTAATATTTGTCATAAATGCTCTCAGAGAGAGTCCCAGAACATGCAATTTGGATTTGGATGTTAAAAGATATGAATTTTCAATCATAAGCCAAAAAATATGGAATTGCAGTTCTGGAAAATGAACAGTAATTTTTCTGAAGATCTTGTGGGAAAAGAGGGAAAGATAATGAGCTGAGTTGTATTTTTCACTTATAGATAAGTTAAAGAGCTTTAATTAGAGACTTGAACCACTTTATTCTGATTTTTTTAGATCTAATTATGACTTTTCAAACGTGATCGCAAATTCAAGATTTATCAAGTGGATAATAAATTGAGAATCAATTTGAGTTTTGAGGTTTTTGATTCTTTTATGGGATTTCAATGGCCAAAAGAGGTTATGAAAGTGTCTCATGCTCTTCTAATATGTAATACTCCTAACTCAGCTCACTCCTAATTCCATATGTAAAGCAATAGCCAAGATATGAATATTCAGCTCACTCCTAATTCCATATGTAAAGCACGACCTCACATTTTACACTAAAAAACAAATAGATGATTATGGATGGAATTTAGCAACCAAATTCTTTTCATTGCCAATTTCTTCATTGCAAATTGATTGGCGAAGAAATGTTCACATGCAAGTTTATTTGTCAATTCTAGATTTCTATCTTGTATTACACCTTTCAATATATTGCATATATCTAATAACACATAAAATATATAATAAAATAAATGGTTAAGGCGCAAATTTATCCATTAACTTATACTTAATGTGTGCCAAATACCATCTACTTTTCTTAGGTATAAATCTACTTATGCAAATTTAAAATGGTTGTAAAAATGATAATAATGTTAATTATGATAAACTATTTTTAGTTTAATGGGTCCTACTTGATGACTGAAAATGTTGACATAGAAGCGGATGTGGCACTAAAACAAAAAAAAAAAAAAGAAGGTAATTTGCAGCAGTCAAAATGGCTGATTTGTAGCGGTTTTAACCGCTACAAGTGCCAATTATAGTGGTTATAAAAACCGCTAAAAAAACCATCGATGCAAACGGTTTTGTAATGGTTTTTCCAAACTGTTGCGCAAGATAGTAAACCGCTACAAATATTTGTCGCGGTATTATAACCGCTAGTAATGACGTGATGAAAGAGATGATATTGAGGTAGTTTGCAGCGATCAAAAATAGCTACAAAGGCATGTGCGAATGTGAGAAATAAAATTTGCAAATTTGTTGCAGTTTATTAAATCGCTACTAATGATGGGCATAAAATTTTGTCTGGCGAGAACCAAAAAATTCAATTTGGTGGCAAAATTTGTAGCAATTGAGTAACCGCTATAAATGAAAAATTTTTTCCAAAAAAGATGCTAGCCAGTAGGAATTTGCAGCGGCTGTTTGTCCTTTGTAGCGGTTTAAGAACCGCTACAAATGTTATGTTGAAATTGAAAAAAAAAAGAAATTATTTACCAGATTTGCAATTAAATTTTGAAGTAAAAATATAATAAATTAATTATGATTTACATATTATAAATTTATTATGCTTTACAATTAAATTTTATTAAATTTTATGTTACATAAAGAAATTTTCTAACATTTTAAAATATTTAATAAAAATTACTTATGAGAAGATTTACAATTTTATAATTATAAAAGTTAAAAAAGTTTTTGAAATGTTATTTATGAAGATAAGGAATAAATTAGAAAGAGCAGAAGCTAAAGGTAAATAAGTCCTGCATGAAAAAATGGAAAAAATATTAGCAAATGGAAATTAAATAATATGATAAAATAAAAATAAATTAACAACTGAAAAGACTTACAATTTGATAAAATTGCAATAGAGAAGAGGAGGAGAGGAGTAACAAAAGAGAGGAGGAGAGGAGAAGGAGAGGAGGAGAAGTGTGAAAAATGAGAGGAAGGGTGGAGGTATTTATAGAGGGCGGGTGAAATTTATAGCGGTTTATTTTATTTTTTAATGGTTATTTCTTGTAACAGTTTTTTACCATTTGTATTGAACTTTAAAAAAAAAAAACTTACCAATTTTTAAAAAATGGTTTGGAATGAACTATTGAAAATTTAGTCTTTATCACCTTGCCTAAATGGAGATATATAAATTCAAATAATTAGAAATAATTATAACACATATATATTAAAATTAAAACATCTACTATTAATTAATGTAACAAAAATGAACTAAAATTATATGTAAAAGTAAAATACCTAATAATTGGTAAATTGTCATCTCCTTCGGAGAAGAAATTTTCAAAATTTGTTGGTTGGAAGGGTTCACTGTTACATCTTATTTCTATTATACCTTAGAGTCCATTCAGAATCATTTCAGAAAAAACATAAATAGGGCAGAAACACTGTTCACTTGGAAATTTCAAATTTTCTTTTCAATTTTGAAAATTCGTAACTAATTCTAAAAAATTTGAAATAGAGTGGTTCCAAGTCTTACTAAAAGCTCGTTAAATGCTCTTTCAAGAAAAAATAATGTTATGACCAATTTGGTGTGAACCAGTGCCAAATTTGTACAGAAATTATTATTATGCTATTAGTTAAAAACTTTTTCTAGATTCTAAACCTTAATTTTGAAAAATCACCATAAATCATACAGATATCCAATTTTAAAATTCTACCTATTGATTTGAAGCTCAAGACGGGAACTATAAGCATACCAAATTTTAAAATTTAATTCGTCCAGTAACATAGTCAAAACGCAGCTCCAAGTTGTTAGCTTAATAGGGTTACAGCAACCATGCATATTTATACATATATTGTCAAAAGTCATATGGTTTCACAATAAATACGCCATTCATTCCTGAATTTTCTTCTTCTTCTTGGATGGCTTACCCCCTAGAATATTGAATTACATTTGAAAGGAATGAGATTTTATTGAAATCTTAATAGCAAGATAAATCAACCATCATCAAAGCATTTCAATGTTAGCTATCATTGGAGAACTAATTCTCTCATAATTAGGAAATCTCTAACATGCAATAACCAAGGCAAAATAAAGCAAAGATCAGCCACATCACAATCATCATAGTTCAGCCATATAATAGCAATAATCCATGTATTAATAATCAATGCAATGTTAATACTAAGAATTAATTTAAATCTTGCTACCTCGATCCAATTGCTTCTTGGCTCTTTGCTCTTGCCCCTTCCCTCCACAAATATAAAATCCTAAAATATCACATTGCACAAAAGGGGCAGCCACATTACAATTCAAACCATACAAGACTCAATGACAAAGCTTAAGTAACCCTTTTACCCTTAATTCTTTGAATTTTGGAGCTTTGTTTTCTTTAACCTAAAAATTATTCTCTTAGGTCAATCCTACATAATTTTTCATGTAGAATCCAAATATGAACTTGGTTTCATGAAAAGAAAACTCCTTCCCCAAGAAACAGTGTTAGTTGAATAGGGGGGTTCTTGAAATTCAAAATTTCAACTTTAATTCCAATACTTTCAATGCTTGCTCTTTAGGTCTACCCTACACTATTTTTCATTTTGAACACAATAGAAGCATCAAAACTATGAAAAAAAAAACATCCTAGGATACAGATCTTAGCTTGGCCAAACAGCAACATTGACAACCAAAACATGAAATCTTTGACATATCAACACAAATCCATTTGAAACAACCTATAATCAATGTGTCTTAACTAGGTATAGCATCAAAACTTCCTTCCCCTAACCTATGATAATTCGGCCAGCAATTCCTCAAGGTAGAATCAATATTTTTCAACTAACCAAACCAAGGAAACCAAGCAAGAAACACAATAGAACAACTTACTATCTTAGATCCAAGCTTGTTGACCAAAGCAGATGCCTTCCTCTTGTTTGGAATTCAAGAAATCAATTTGTAAGAACCTCCACCTAGTTGGCTGAAAATCATGTCTTGTGAGAGGGAAAAGGGACTATTTATAAGCCAAGTCCTTTAGATTAGCCCTTCAAGATCTTCCTAATTACAAGTGTTAGGTGTCACTCCCCTATCTCTTCTTACAACCTTTTTCATCATTAATTTAATTCCAAATGCAATTCATTTTTCAAAGTCAAAATCCTCTCCACCCTTGGCTTGACACTTGGTACTCAAATCCTCTCTCAATTGATGGCTTGACAAGTGGCAACTTGTGGGCCAAGTAAAAGACAAGAGAGAGCCTTTTACTTTATCAGTACACTTTGCTATGAGATTAATTCCTATTCTATAATTATAATATCCTAGCCACTGTAATTATTTTTTTGTCAGATCTATAATCCATTCTTCTCATTTTTTTCTTCCAAAAATGCCCTCCTTTGTTACAATCTCAATTTTCTACTAATTATAAAGAAGGAAAGTATTTTCCTTTTCATAGGGATTTCTTTACCTAGGAAGACAATTAGGAAATCTCTGAACATTTAAGGGGATATTTTTAGTCCTATAATCTCTTATAATTCCTTGGGATGCCTAGTAAATTTTCTTAGAATTTTATTTTCCTTACAAATGTTTATTTGGAGTTTTCCAAATAAAAGACCTCAATTTGGCCTAATTCATCCTTAAATTCCTTTATAATTTTTCTAGGGATAGTTTAGACATAAAACCACTTATACACTATTATATTATTCTCAAGGTAATTATCCGTATTTTTTTTCAATTTTATAAGGCTCAGAAATATTTTTCATTGTTAATTTTGACCAATTTTCCTTAATTAGTCAAACTTTCAAAATTGACTGAAAAATCATAATAAATGCTTACCATCAAAATTCTTCCTTTTAAAAATTACTATAATGTTCAAGGGGATTTTGTCTAGTTTTCGTTATTATTCCATAATTTTTAGGAATTTCTAGCATATTTTTCCAAACTATGTAAGCCTGCCCGTAACTCTTAGAAATTATTCTTTTGCCCTAACACTAACATAAATTTTGGGGATTGTATCCTTCTATTTCTTTCTATTATTTTGGGCCTTAAATTCTTAGGAATATCCTTACTCCTAATTATCAGATTACTGGATGTGACATTCACTATCATAAGCGATGTCATCGTCATCATCTTTATCCATGTCATAAAGATCTCACGGCTTGAGGTGAATCATCATACTCCAATCTTTATGTTTCTCGTCCTCAACATAATAAACCTGGTCTGCCTCAAAGGCAAAAATGTATCGCTCATGATCTTTAAATTCTCCCATATGAATGAGCCTAGAGAAATTAACAAATGTGATGCCCAATTCATTAGTAGTGAGTGCACATGAAGTTATCATATTTGCGTAGCAACACTTGAACAGAGTGATAGTGAAAAGTCCTTGATAATTTAAGTCAACAATATCAATTAGCTTTTCGTAGTAAGGAATGCCTCCAAATCATATGTCACTATCACTGGTACTGGCATAACTCCTCATTCCAAACGTGCCAAAAACTCTAAAGTTTTGTGTGAGCAAACCTTGATCACGCACTACTATACGGAACTTGAACCCATTGACATTATATGCAGTAATCCTCCTGGTATCATCAAACGGACCATATGCAAGACTTTAGAGTTCAGCTATGTGGGGATTGTTGTCATTACATATTTGACGTGTAAACCAACTTGAAAATTCTCTGTGGACTCTCTTTTCAACCTCAACAGATGTTTGTGATCGAACCCGTAGCTGTTGCCTAACATATCTTCTACATTCCCTGTGGTTTTATTTGTTAGAGAAGGAAATGATGAAGAAATTTTAAATATAAAAAAGAAAATAAGTGTACAACTTACTAGAGAAAAGGTTCAACTTGAGTGCAATTTATCAAGACATGTCTGTGTGCTTGTAACTTCTCAGTAGAAGTCAGTTTGAAGTATTCAAACACTCCATCTGGTTTTCCAATAGGAGGGAAGAAGTCGCTCAAATTGGAAGGATGTGGTGGACAATCATCAATCCATAGGGGTGGTTGAAAGATGGCTCGATGTCGTCAAAGTATCTAGAATAGAAAGTTAGGACCTCATCTCCAGCATAACCTTCTGCTATTGACCCCTTTGGCCACACATTATTCCTGACATAGGATTTTAATTTTCCTAAATACTTGCATGTTTAATTAATAATTGTCTATAATTGAGATTAAAATGTGGAGAATGGAAAGAGATAATATAATGCACCTTTCAATAGGGTACATCCATCGATATTGAATTGGGCCAGCAAGTTTTGCTTCTCAAACAAGATGGATAGTAAGATGAACAATGACAATGAAGAAGGACGGAGAAAATATCATCTCCAAATGACAAAGCGTCAAAATTATTTTATTCTTTAGTTGATCTAGCTCCCCGGGTATCAAAACCTTCACACATAACTTTTTGAAAAATGAACACAGCTCCATAAAATCATAAAGACATCAGGAGGAAGCGTGCTTCTAAGTGCCAAAGGAAGTAATTGTTGCATCAAAACATGCGATTCATGACTCTTCAACCCAGTAACCCTTTGTGTCACAGCTTACTTATATAATACCTTAGCATTCCTTTAGAGCCATTTCAGACCACTTTGGATGGTCTAAAACTTAAAAATTTCAATTTGGACGTTAATTTTCGGAAAATTACTGTTCACTGTCCAGTTTTCAGATTACAGGTCCAACTTTGAAAAATCATAACTAATTCTAGAAAAATCATATGGATGTGTTCCAAAATTCTACAGAAAGCTCTTTCAATACTCTTTAAGGAAAAAATATTCAACTGAACTCATCCTCATTGAAAACGTACAGTTTATTGGATTATACACATCCAAATGAGGTGATTCACACTCATTTTAAAGCTTGGGATGTGAACTATAAGTATACCAAATTTCCTAGCTTAATTCATTCATATGATAGGTCAAACTGAAGCTTGAAACTAACTGCTCCATGACCTACGTTTTATCCCTTAACATCTCTTTACTTTAATTCTTTTTATTTCTTTGGCATACCTAACATGGGCTTACTTTTGCCCATTCATGCTCATACATTCCTATGCATATCATAAGCTTTATAGTTAAATACATGGCATTCACAACATAATTATAACATAGGAGAATTATACATTGAATATTAGTATCAAACATTAGCATCAATAATTCTCCACTTCTTCTCCTTGCTTCTCATGCCATTAGTGCCCATCATTGATTGACCTAAAGGGTTGGTTACGAAGGGGTGAGATTCGGGGGAATCTCAGTAGCAAACATTACCACATACATGCACAAGATGGATGCTAGTGTATGGTATGTAGTTTTTCATAAACTTAAGTTAACTAGTGACATGTCATCATGCTTTATGCTTGGTATAAGAATGCATGGCCATGGGAACATATTAAAAACAGCATTTCCAGCAACAATCATCATGTCACAACATCATTCAAACAACAAATACAAACCAACGCATGAGCATACCATGTCAAGCACATAAAGGGTAAGTTCACTACCTTGCACCTCAAGCTTTCCTCTTACTTTTCCTTTGACTCCCTTGACTTTCCAACCATGTGGGCATTCGGTCAACATCACCAAACATCCTCTTGGATGTTCCAAAGGTCCTAAACATAACCATAATGATCACACAATCCATTAGGACCATTAGATTACATAAAGTTCAAGACTAGCTTTCTTGAACCTCAACCCTTTCTCTTAGTCTTAGGGTTTTCTTTCTAACTTTTCTAATATAAATCTTATCATTTGCCATCCTTAAGATCCATTTCTTGTCAATTAGGACCACTTTAGATGGCCTTAGATTCAAGAACACCAAATCTGGAAATTTTGGTTTGCGGGTACTGTTCACGCAGAAACTCCAGAATTTTTGCTCAACTTCGAAAATTCATAATTAAATCTAGAAAACTCCAAATCGAGTGCTTCCAAGTCTCACTGAAATATCCTTAAGTTAAATTTAAACTAAAAATAGTTTCAGGAACCAATTCTACGCTGAACAGTACCGGAATTGTACGGAAATCGACACTCTCCCAAAAGTTCAACACTGTTTCCAGATTTCAAACCCTAACTTTGAAAAATCACCATAAATTGTACACATATCCAAATGAAGTGTTCTACCCATGGATTTAAATCTCACAGAGTGTACTTTAAGCATACCAAATTTTAGAACCAGATATGAACAGTAACTAATTTGAAATAGGCATCAAATCAGCACTTAATTCTTCCAATTTTCACATAGATCCACTTGGATCTACCATACTTTGAGGTGTTCTAGCAAGATCTAACAACCAAACTCCCTTCCCCACTCATCAACCATTTTGACCAGCCATCAAAAGAGAGAGAAGACAGATTTTTCAACCTTAAAAGAGAAGGAAAACAAGACAAGAACACATCTAGAACTAAAATCTCACCTTGAATCCTTGATTGATGACCAAAGTGGATAGCTTTCCTTGGTTCTCCTTCCAAATCCCTCTCTTTTCCTCTCCTCTTTACCTTGGACGAAATTCCCATCTGATTTAGGGGAGAGATGAGCTCCTTAGTGCTCTCAAAATATCTCATCTACCACATTTAATGAAAGTCCAAGTGTCAAATGCCTAAGCCTTCTTGAAACCTCTCTCTTAATTAACTTAATTCATAATATAATTACATTCCAAAGTCAAGATCCTCTCCATTGGTAGCTTGACACTTGAAAAGCTTTAATTACCATCCATTAAAGGCTTGACAAGTGGTGACTTGTGGGCCAAGTAAAGTGCAAGTCTCTGATTAACACTTTATCGGTGCACTTTTACTCCGGGTTTAACTTCTTTTCTATAATTACAGTGCTCTGGCCTCTGTAATTATTTTCTGTCAGATCCATAAATTTTCTTTAATTCTAGAGAGTATCTATGAATTTTCTTAGGCCATAACACTTCCTTTAAGCCTTGCATAAAATTTATTTACTAAAATACCCTTTTATCGGCAAAACCGGCTCTTTAATTTATTAAAGCCACTCCACTAGCCTTTTGGTTACGGGACTAATTTTATAAATTAGTACAACCTTCTAACCATTTAATCTCATTTTTATATACATTTTTTGAGGTCTCTTGCTATTTTAAATAATTACCTCAAATGGTATACTTTTTACCAGTAATAACCTCATAAATTCCATTGAAGCTGCTTCAGGGGTATTTTCGTCTTTTCTCTTCACAGAAGAGCCTTAGAATATTATTTCCCATTTTTTTTGGGACTTTCTTGGAATTCTCTGTGTACTCTTTCATTTTTATCCCTGTTGGTCATAATTTTCAGAATTTACAATTTAGTCCCTGGTTGGACTTAACTTCATATAATCCTCTCTTTGAGGCTTCTAGCTTAACCTTTGGCCTATATCTAGTCTCTTTTCTCTCTCTAGGCCTTCAAGACTTTACTGGAGTCTCTGACCTTGATTATATTGAAGCCCCTGAAAGACTTTTACTCTGCAATTTAGTCCCTGAAACTGCTTTGACTTCCTTTCTCATCTTTGGGACTTTTGCTCAAAAAGGGTTTGGTAGCCTATCCAATTCAAGCTACTTTTGATACTTCTAGGCCCAAAAGTTTGGATGTTACACTTTGAGCCTACAGATCAGTACACCTTAAGATGTTGCTGGGATATCCATCAGGGATTTTTATTTTCTTTAATGTTGACAGGAAGATATCCTTGTTCTACTTCATCAATGTGAATTTAGCTGGTTGAAACCTGTCATTATCATCAGGATAAGCATCTGGATGAATTCCAAGGGCTCGTAGATCTTTCCTAGCAAAGAGGTTGTCTTTAAACTTTTCGGGTTCGTTGAGCAACGTGTATAGCACATTATCATACACATTCTTTTCAATGTGCATGACATCAAGATTGTGGCAGATCAAATTAAATTTTTAACAAGGAAAGGGTGAAGAAGATACTTCTTTTTTGCCACTGCATTAGTTGACCATCAGATGTGCCACAAGAACGTCGTCCGGCTCATTCAACTTCGTTAATCTTGTCAAACTCGACATCAACACCCTCTTGCTGTTGAAATATATCCATGCCAGATAAAGTAAGAGGATGATCTCTTTTTTCTTGTTTACCATTGAAGTGATTCTATTGCAATCTAAATTTGTGCTTGGAATTGAGGAACCATTGATGCCCCATGAAGCACCATTTACGACTATGTGAAAGGCACACAGATTTAGAGTCAAAGATGCACTCTGAATAAGCCAATCCCGTATGCACTTTCCAACCAAATAATGTTCCCAACCCAGAAAAATCACTAATCATCCACATTAAGGTTGTGCAGAGGTTGAAAAGCTTTTTCTCATATGAGTCATAGGTTTCCATATCAGTAGTCCACAACTCGATCAATTCCTATATCAATGGTTGTAGGTAGACATCCATATCATTTGCAGGTGCTTTCTTACTAGAAATGATCATAGACAGCAAAAAAAGAGCTCAGTTTTATGCGCATCCAAGGTGAGAGATTGTACGAAATTAGCACCACAGGCCATATACTGTAATTGGTGCTCATGCTACCAAAGGGATTAAAACCATCAGTTGCCAATAAAAGTTAGACGTTTCTAGGATCAGCAATAAAATCTAGAAACTCTAAGTTGAATGCTTTCTATGCCTCAGAATCTCATAGATGTCTTAACTTGCTCTCTGGATTTTTGTCAACATCATGCCACCACATATGCTCTGTCTTTTTTTATGACATATATATTCTATGCAACCGTGGCTTCAAAGGAAAATACCTAAGAATTGAAATATGAAAAAATATATTAGTTTATTAACAAAATAATTTTAAAGCAAATATATTTTTCTGAGTGAATTAAAGCAAATATATTATTAGCACATTAATGATATAATTTTTAAATAAAATTAAAGCAATTATATTATTTTATTAATGGAATAATTTTCAAAAAATTAAAGAAAATATTAAAGCAACTAATACCTTAGAATCTTTGCAGGTTTCTTCTTCTACTTTTTCCCCTTCCTTGTGTGTCTTGCAGCTTATACAAGTCTCCCTGCTTGCATGCTCTCTGTAATATAACATATAATCATTTGGGCAGGCATCAATCTTCATGTAGTTCAAGCCAAGCTTGTTAGTCATCTTCTTCGCTTCACAAAATGATGATGAGAAATTCACATGAGGGAATGCATCTGTCAGTAATTTCAAGAGCATTGATATTGCCTTGTCTGTGATACTGCATAAGCATTTTATATGATATAACTTTACCAAGAATGATAACTTTGAGTAGTTTGTACACCCATGATATAAAGGCTTATCAGCTTCATCCGTCAGGTCAAAAAAACTTCAAGCAGCTTCGTTTCTTAGGAACTTTGGTTTAAGTCCTTGTGCTTCTTCAATTGATATGTGTTCGTAAACCCCAAATGCATCACGCACAGCATCATTGATAAGGTCAGACTCCTCTACTTCAACTCCCATTCAGGAAATTACAGGAGTTGACTGAGCAATTATATCATATTGTTTACCATAGAAAGACCAAAATGTCTAATTTTGTGGGAAAGGCTTTAAAATTGAATGGTCTCTAACAACATCTTGTTGGTGCCACTTATTGAAATTTCATTTAGGACATGAGCAAAGAAGTGTGCCGTTAATAGTTGCATGTGCAGAAGAAAATTCTAAGAAGGAGGTTAATCCAGTCAAATAACATTGGGACGTACGCAGCAACTTGATCCATGTCTTATCTACGATTTATGCAAGTAAGAGCAGGGAAAGATTTTAGAGAAAAGCTCAAATGGAAGTGTAAATGGCATTTGGAACGCCTAAGATAGTTAAAAGGGAGAAAAGTAACGGTTGACAATCTGTAGAGGTTAAGAAACTGCTATAAATTGAAATCAGGCACTATTAAGACCAACAGTAAAAAATTTGTAGCGATTAAATAACTGCCACAAATCTCGAGCGTGGGAACAGTTCAAATTTCAAATTTCCTAGTGGTTGTATCAACTGCTACTAATTGGAATTTGTAGCAGTTAATAAACTGTTGCAAAGTTCAAACAAGGAGGGAAATTTCATTTCAAAATTCAAAATTTCACTACAAAAAAACAGAATTTAGCGACAGATTTTTCTATTTAGCGATGGATTACCGACGGAATTTTCCATCGCTAATTACCAACAAAAAATTTCCGTCGCTAATTACTGACAGAAATTTTCGTCGCAAATTAGTAGTGAAAAAGTTTCGTCACTAACTTGATTTTTGAGAAAAAAATAAAACGCCACATAGCACCTCTACCAGTCACCACGTCATCACCGGCAACGACCTCCACGTGTCCCTATCACCTCAACAATGACCGCCACGTGTTACTGCCACCTCACCTCTGCCTGCCATGTGTGCTACCACCTCACATGTCGCCACCACATAATTCCCTTCTCAAAATGATTTCTCCATTGCTTGAATCCAAGACCTCATCTGTGCGCAAGCACGGCTTTACCAGTTGAGCTACAAGAACCTGTTGACTTATTATATAAAATTAAATATATATATATATATATAATATTCTCTTACACAAACAATTTTATATGCATATATATTATTAAAAACTAAAAATATACTATATGATAATTCTAATCATAGCTATTTTAATGACAGTAATTTTTAAATATTTGTTCTACCATTTATTTTATAATTTTTTATTTTTAAAAAAAATTATTTTTAATATAATTTTATTTTCTAAGGACACTAATTTTGAATTTTAAATAATAAATAATTATTTTATAAATATTTTTTTAATTTATTTTTTAATTAACATTGATAAGATATACAATTTAATTATATATGTATTATATTACATTATATTATATTATCTATATGTGTTTTATATATTTGATGAAAACCATTTGCAATTAGTGATAAAATCTTGTTATTCAAAAAATAACTACTATAATAAAATCTAATAAATTATTCTATATAAAAAATTAAAAGATTTGAATAGATTATGATAAAAAAATATTCTCCCATTTGTATATGTATCCTATATAAATTGTTATTATATAAATTATTGTAATATTATAATCTAAAATCATGAAATTTAAAATTACTGACAGATTAGTGACGGAATTGTGACAGAATAGAATTATATATTTAATAGCTCCCAAGCATTGTTCTTGTTCCTCCGTAGTATCCTCTTCCAGTTTAGCTCATACATAGGAAACAATGTGCATTATCCACCCAGATAAGCCAGATACTGGTTGAACAGATGCCCTCCTATCTCAATTAGTTGACCGTGCTCATTTAGAGGAATTGTAACATGTGCATCCTGTATGTAATGCATGTCCTTCACATTCAGTCTCTTCGTGGACCTATTGCCAGCTTGGTCTACACAATTAAATTGATCATCAAATAATCTCAATAACATTTAATTATTAATAGTAAATAACTTATTTCACTTACCCATAACCTCCACCTCTCAACAGCTCAACCGTCCACCAGGTCGACGCGACTCCTTCTCCTTCTCCGAGCCCCGTACCTCCATCCAAATCATCCTCGAATCCACCGTCATCCCCCTTTAGGTTGAGATCAAAATATTTATCAATCATGTAATCTTCCATGCTGATCATGGGCCCCTCATCCTCCTCTGGCTTCTCAGATGGCCCAGGCTGCTCAGGATGCCAGGAGGGTCTCGTAGGCTCAATAGGGTATCTACTGTGTCGACGAACCATGCTATTTAAGCCACAAATAATTAATTAAACAATACAAAATATAAAATTGTTTAAATATGAATTTAATAAATTCTAAACATTTTATAATTATCTTTGAAACCATAACTAATAATTAAAAAAACCACCTAATTCAAGTTTCTCTAATTAAATAAAATACTAAAAATTGTAATTAAAATAATATCACCCCTAATGTCTAATAAAATTAATTACTAAATAAAAAATTTTTTATCATTGAACATTTAAAAATAACATGTAAACTAAAATTTTTTTGAAGACAATGAGATATATAATCATCACAATTAACTAATTAAACAACCTAAATCACATATAACTAATTAAACAAAATAAAAAATACAAAATTGTTTAAATATCAATTTACTAAAGTCTAAACATTTTATAATTATCTTTCAAATCATAATTAATAATTAAAAAAACCATAAAATTTAACTTTGTCAAATTAAATAAAATTTAAAAAATTGTAATTAAAATAATATCACTCCTAATGTCTAATTAAATTAATTACTAAATAAATATATTTTATTATTAAATAATCAAAACTTACATGCAAACTATAAAAATTAAAAACAATAACATATATAATCATGAAGTCAAACAATATAATCAGCAAACCAAAATAAATATTCAATTAATACAATACTAATTAAATATTTAAAAGATGTAACTACTAAACAAAATAACTAATAAATGAACATACATTTGCACCTAGGTAGCTAGAACTGAATCTAGAGCTACAATGGAATTCTGGAAAAATTTCAGCTGAACCTCCCTACATGCATGCGCCAAAAGTGAAACAAAAAGGGGAAAGGAATTTATATAGATGTTGACTATTTGTAGTGGTTCTCATAAAACCACTACAAATGTCAATATTTGTAGCAGTTTCTAACAAACCACTACAAAATTATGACATGTGTCACATCTGCGTTGAATAATGCAACACTTTCTCGCAGTTGTTCAGGAAATTGCTACAAATTCCGCAACATTTGTAGCAGTTCTTCTATAACCATGAGAAATTTGCATACCTTGTTGCGGTTTAATTCCAACCGCTACAAACATTAAAAACAGTTCGCCTTCTACTTTTTGACGAACCGCTATAAAGGAACCACTACAAATAGTTTGTTGTGGTTATTTTTGATGAACCGCAACTAAGAAACTGCTACAATTATGAAGCCAATCTCCTGCCAATTGGCAGGATGGTTGCGCCAAATTTGTGGCGGTTATTTTACCATAAAACCACTATATTGTGTGACACAAAATGATGGCAGAGCAAATCGATGCAGATTTGTAGCAGCTTTATTTTAAATCGCTACAATTTTTGTATTTTGTATTGTTTTTTTTAATCGCTACAAATAAACCGTTGCAATTTTTAGTTTTTTTTTTTGGTAGTTTGGCCATAATCATATCCTAGTTAGCAATTGGGGGGAAAATAAAAATAAAAATAATCTTTTTTAATGGGAAATGGACTAAATTACCATGGTCAAGTAATTCTTTTATAACCTCCAGCCTTAAATAAAGTTCATCAAAAATTAAAACATTTTTTCTTGAATTTGTCCCTAATTAATGGTTGACATTTTTATATAATTATTGATGAAAATAGGTGTAGTTTTAGTGTTGTCATTTAGCTTTTCTATTATATAATTTTAGTGTTAAATGCCACATTTTGTTTTCAGTGGTGTCTTGTACTACTCTATAAATAATGTGTCCTTTATATTTTCTCAGTGTGGTGTAATGTATAGATTTCCAACTAATGAAGAATTGATAAGTCTATTCAAGCTGTGCGTTTAGATAGTTTTGAGCTATGGTTTTTTAAATGGTATCAGAGCCAGGTTTGGATCTTGTCTCATTATAGAAGACCTGAGATTATGAAGCCCAGAAGACTCGCACAAGAACCCTAAACAAAACTTTGTTAAATGGGTGGTTATCTTCCCATCCTCTCTTTCTGCACCCATTACACACATAGGGAACAACAATTGTTCCCCACATACTCGCTAGGACTGAAATTACACAACATGGTCGCACACGATGCGGATTGCCCTGCTCAGTAAACACAAGATAGGATCCATTGATGACGCGTACAAGAAAAGTGACCAAGAAGAAAGTTTGCATCCCCAACAGGAGCGATGTAATGCCATGGTACTCTCATAGCTGATAAACTCAATTTTGAAAGAATTAGCAAGCAAATCATCTATTTCTAGAATGCTTATGATGTTAGGGTCAAACTCAAAGATAGATATGACAAAAAGAGTGGTTTGCAGGTCTTTGAATTGCATAGAGAAATAAGCTCCCTCTGGCAAGGATCGAATTCCATCTCTTCTTATTTTTCAAAATTGAAGGAACTGTGGAAAGAGCAGATAGCACTTGTAGTGATCCCTTTATGCACTTGTTCAGTGTCTAAGACTTATGCAGATGTAATCCAAGAGCAGAAATTTTTACAATTTCTGATAAAGTTGAACAAAAATTTCAGCCAAGTAAGAAGCCAAATTTTGCTTGTGAATCCACTCCCTACGGTTAATGAGGCCTAAACCATGATTGTGCAAGATGAAACACAGAAATTGATTTCCAATGCTGAGAAAGCCATTCTCACATAAGGAATAGCCATGGCGGAAAAAGGGAGAGGATGCAAAAGAGGAAGAGGCCGAGGGGAGGCTATCCCTAATTGCACTTACTGCTATAAGGGGGTCACGTGAAGGAAAATTACTTCCAAATAATTGGCTCTCTGGCTAATTTCGAGGGCAATTGAGAGAAGCAAAGAAAGGATCCTGGTCAAAGAGGAGCGGAGGCTTCACAAGGATCATATGTCCACTCTCATACTATAACTACAGTTGCTCTAACATTCACACATAAGCAGTATGAAAAGATCCTGGGGCTATTGAAGAGGGACAATGAGCTAGCTATTCATGCATTGACCTGTACAGGTCTGCTCACTTCTATATCTCACTTTAAAACCTTTACACATTAGATTTTGGATTCAAGTACAGCAACACATATGGCTAGTAAATTAGAATTATTTGCTCAATATAGAGAATATGATGGACTTATTAAGTCGATTAAAATACCAAATAGAGATAAACTCCCTGTGTCACATATAGGCACTGTAACTACTAGCAATAACATTGTCATGCATGATATTTTATATGCTCCCCAATTAGAATTTAATCTCATATCCATATCTAGATTCACTAGGAAACAACAATGCATAGTTGCCTTCTTCCCTGATTTTTGTTTACTGTGGGGCCTTCATGATAGGAAGATGAAGCTTATTGGTAGAGAATTTAAAGGATTGTATGTCTTAAGAATGGAAAATGTTTCTGATTTTGTGAATGTTGTTCAAAAGGAGACTAAGATGTCAAAAGTTAGTGATGTTCATTTGTGGCATAAGAGATCATAATGAGATACTGGTATCACATATGCACTAATGTTTCTTGCTTGAATAAAGGATTTGATTGTTGTGAAATCTGTATTCAATCGAAACAGACCAAGTTCCCTTTTAATCCCATTGTTATCACGTCTCAAAAATGCTTTAACTTAATTCATGTAGATGTTTAGGGTCCATATAGGACTCCAACGCATCAACTTTTCTAATTTTTCCTAACTTTAGTTGGTGATTTTTTAAGAGGAACTTGGATATTCTTAATAAGGCATGAGAGTGAAATTGAAATACACATAAAAAAATTTTTATTGCCTATGTGCTGACCCAATTTTCTATGATTGTTAAGAAGATTAGGAGTAACAATAGGATTGAATTTACAAACAACCAATTGAAAACTTATTTTCAGGAAAAAGGCATAATACATCAAACAACATGTCCCTACGGACCTAAACAAAACAAGGTAGTAGAGAGAAAACACAAAGCCATCATGCAAATTACTACAAGTCTCATTCTGCAATCTAGAATAGCTATCAAGTATTGGGAAGAGTGTGTGAAGATAGCCACTCATTTAATCAAAAGAGTTCCATCTAAAGTGATAGGTTATAAAACTCCTTATGAGAGAGTATATGGTGTTAAGCCCGCTTTGAACAACTTAAGAACTTTTGGTTGCTTTGTCTATGCCACTGACAAACTTTAGCCTAGATCCATTCCAGCTGTATTCTTAGGATACCCAAAAAATAAAAAAGGATTATCTTACTTAATTTGAAAAGCAAAAACCTCTTTGTGAGCAGACATGTGAGTTTTGTTGTAG
The DNA here is from genome assembly GCF_004799145.2 of Neltuma alba. Taxonomy (NCBI): domain Eukaryota; kingdom Viridiplantae; phylum Streptophyta; class Magnoliopsida; order Fabales; family Fabaceae; genus Neltuma; species Neltuma alba. The sequence goes on along the minus strand of NW_021636907.1, from coordinate 46,853 downwards.
ACAAATTCCCTTTTAAAGATATAAGGGATAGTTTTCAAGGGGGAAAGTGCAGTAACCTAAAATCAATATTTTAGTTTAAATCTGAAAGAATCCCAACTGCTTCAAATAATACAAAAAACAATTACAAGAATTAATGAACAGGAACTAAACAATAGTTTACTTATGAACAATACAGAGAGAGTAGGAGCGAATGGAGAAGATAACGACAATAATGATAACAACAACCATCTTGTTTCTCCTCAACCTAGGCTAGTGCGTGAGACGAGACCCCCTATTTGGTCAAATGATTATGTTTGTAATGGTGCAATCTGACTTGGAATGCTCAATAAAAGAAAATGCAAGTATCCAATTGATAATTACCTTTCTTACTCAAATCTCTCTGCTGACTATATGTGCTTTTGAATTCTGTGGGTTCCAATAGTGAGACATCTTGTTATGAAGAGGCTGTGGAAAATTAGGAATGGATTAAGGCTATGAAAGCTTAAATGGAAGCACTAGAACATAACAAGACTTGGACCATAGCGCCTTTACCTAAGGGTAAGAGGCCCATAGGTTGTAGGTGGGTTTATAAGATAAAATACAACTCTAATAGCAGTATAGACAAATATAAAGCTAGATTGGTAGTTAAGGGATACAACTAGAAGGAAGGGATTGATTATCACGAGACCTTCTCTTCAGTTGTGAAAATGTTCATTGTTAGTTGTTTTGAAATTAGCTACTATTAATAAATGAAAATTTTATCAAATGGATGTTCACAATGCTTTCTTGTAGGGAGACCTTGATGAGGAAGTTTATATAAAAATTCCTTAGGGTTTTGAGAAAAACAAGGGAGTAAAAGGTCTGTAAATTCAATAAATCTCTGTATGGTTTGAAGCAGGCCTCAAGACAATAGAATCAAAAGCTGTCAGAGGCACAGCGAAAAGATGGTTTTAACCAAAGCAAGTCTGATTGTTCTCTTTTTATCAAACACTCTAACAATAGAGTTGTTTTGGTTTTATTTTATGTGGATGATTTGCTTATAACAGGAAGCACAAAGGTAGGGATCAATGAAACCAAAAAATTCCTTGACAATAATTTCAAAATAAAAGACCTTGGGATAATGAAATATTTTTTGGGAATAGAAATTGCTAGGTCTTAAAAGGGAATTGTTTTATCTCAAAGAAAATATATATTGAATTTGCTGTTTGAAATAGGTATGTCTGGTTGCAAGCCCTTGACAATCCTAATGGCACAATATCTAAAGTTGTTTGCCTATGATGAAAAGAGAGACAAGAAAGAGGACTTGCTCAGAGAACCGGGAAAATACAGAAGACTAATGGGTAGGTTGATTTATTTGACTATAACTAGGCCTGACATATGCTTCTGTGTGCAGATCCTTAGTTAATTCATGGAAAAACCCACCAAAACACACCTCGCAGCTGTAAAGAGTGTGATTCGGTACCTGAAAGGAAGCCCTAGTTTAGCGATATTCCTTAGTTCAGAAGGAGATCTGGTGTTTGAGTGCTACTGTAATTCTGATTAGGCCTCGTGTGTAATGACAAGATCTATCACCAGGTACTTGCTAAAATTGGGAGGCTCGCTGCTAATAAGGAAAACTAATAAGTAAAGCACTATTTCAAAGTCATTAGCAGAGGCAAAATACAAGGGCACTAAGCATGGCAACATCTGAAGCTGTTTAGGCCATTGGATTGATGAGTGCACAATGACCCAGTAAATATGTTCTATGACAATGTAGCGGTGATACATATTGCTGCAAACCCTGGGTTTCACGAGCAAACCAAGCATAAAGAAATTGATTGCCATTTTATTAGAGAAAAGTGGCTATCAAAACTCATTGACTTGAAGCATGTAAGATCTAACAATCAAGAAGCTGATCTCCTTACCAAGACAATGGTAGGAGATATACAGAAGAAATTTTTAAGCAAGTTGGGGACTACAGACATCTTTAGCCCCAAACTTAAGGGGAAGTGATGAAAATAGGATGTCGTTTTAGTGTTGTCATTTAGCTTTCCTGTTGTATAGTTTTCGTGTTAAATGCTATGTTTTGTTATTAGTGGCGTCTTGTACTGCTCTATAAATATTGTGTCCCTTGTATTTTCTCAATATGGTGCTATGTACACATTTCCAATTAACGAAGAATTGATAAGTCTGTTCAAGTTGTGTGTTTAGATAGTTTTGGGCTGTGGTTTTCTACAATTATATATACAAAAACTCGAATATGAATCATCTTCCTGTTTGAATTAAACTTGAAAGACTTATACTTTAAATTGTATTTCACGTTCTCCATGTATTACAAGATGCGCGAGTTAAAATCAAGTTAGTTTGTACAACCACCCATATTTAGTCTACTATCAAACATAAAATTTATTTTTATTGGCTTGGGATAAGTTAGATTAAGTGCCCTGAAATATTTTTTTTCACTGACACTTAATGTCTTAAATTAATTTGTTGTTCATTTAATTTCTTAAAGTCTTTTTTCAATAATACTCTATCTTAAAGTTTCTAGCAATTTCTTTATATATCTAGTACTCTAAAGTATTTTTTTTTCCGATAACATTCATCAATACCATAAGTTTAAAACGTTTATTGCCGTTGAGACAAAATTTTAAGGGAAATATTGTACCAAAAATACTTTAGAATACTAGGTATTACTAAAACAATATTTTATGGCATTGCATGAACCACACATTAGTTTAATACATTGAGTATTGCTGGAAAAAAATATTTTAAAGATAAATACACCTTAACCCTATCGATTTTGTTTTGTTAATTTTGACTTATAGGTTATGTTTTCTCTCTGCGACTGATTCATCAGATGTGATTTTATAATGGGCAACATATCGTCTTGTTTATTACTAAACAATGTCTTGTAACCTGATAAATTTTATTTGTATTCAAGATATTATCAATATTTTTTATGGAAATTAATCACTTTAATTACCATGGTGTTGATTATACTATTAGTAATATCCATACCTAGGCTGTGAAATTGACGACTTTTTTTGAAAAGCAAGAAAAATAATGACTTTTTTTCCAATAAAACAAATTGTTTGATGTACCTCTTGACTAGAGAATCAAAACAATCTTAGAGGTGTTGGACAACAAAAATATCTTAAAAAATTTTTTCCCGTAAGTCGAGATGAAAGTTTTTCTTACTTATCTTGTTCGCTGTAAACTCATTTTCATAAAAACCCTTATATGCAAGTTTTAAGAGAGTGATAGATTCCAGTAACAGAGATGGAAATGAGTGGGTAGACCTCACGGTGGTCTACTCAGTCTAATCACAGGGCAGGGATAGACCTCCATGCATTGGATCGCAGCGCGGACCAATCGTTATTTTTTTTTTTGAACATAAATGGAAAATACAAAGACTACCCCCTCAAGGCAGCCCCCTCAACGTTCGAAGCATCCTCAAGTAGTCGATTCTGGATAAACTCTGGAGGCTCAAACAGAATCACCAAGTCGTTCGTCAGCTGATATGCTTCAGCAGCTATACGATCGACATCAATGTTTGCATCACGAAGGCAATGTACCAGGTCGATAGTCCATGATCTCTTCAGCATATTTTGAATCTCTAGGAGCAGCTCAAATTCTGGATGTTCAGGGGATAGCTCCGTTTCAATGTCATGAAGGACTTCGTAGCAATCATTCTCCACCACAACATTAGTCAGTCCCCATTCCCAGGCCAACTTTAGAGCCCACAAGATACCCCAAGCTTCAGCTGTGTAGCACAAGCCAGTAGCCATTTTGAACATGAAGCCTCTTATAAACTCACCAGTATGGTTGCGAGCTAGTCCACCACTTGTACACATTCCGGTTGTGGGGTTAAAGGAGCCATCCGTATTGACTTTAACCGTGCCTTCGAGTAGAGGCGTCCAACGGCTCATACAGCTAGGAGAGTCCTGGTTCCTTAATAGATCCCGGTGTCCCCAAGCGAGGCATGCACGTGAGCAGGCAAGGATTTCTTCCTAACGAGGTACCTTCCCTTGGAACACACGCTCATTTCGGACAAGCCAAATGTTCCTACAATCACGGCGAACCACCAGCTTCACTTGACATTGTCAATCCTTGCTGTGAATCTGATGTTCCAACTGATCCATTCGAAGGGAGATCTCGGTAGGAAAAAGTCATTCCACATGTGTCTAGGGAGGATAGCACGCCATAGAGAGTGCATGAGGTGGCAGTCCCGAAGCGAGTGTACAACAGTCTCCTGTTCTTTTCCACATACTTCACAAAGCCTAGTCTCTTTCAAAACTATTTTAGATTAAATCTAACAATTTATTTGAATGATTAACCATGATAGAAAAGAAGAAACCTTAAAATTTTAAAATCGCTATCATGGTTAAAAGAAATAAACTTATAATAAGAGCCACATCGATTGTTACCTTGGGCCTTGACTTCCAAAAAGTCCAGAAATATCATTCAACCATTAGCCCAAACCAAACTTATATTTTCAACCATACGAACTGATAAATCAGTTTAATATAAACTATAGAGCCCATTAGTCAAAAGTTAACACTTTCAAAGGAGCGTTACACGTAGAGTCTAAAATGTCTCGGGCCTCTTCACGACCCTATCATACCACATAGTAGTAATTAAAAGTATTATTTTACATCATGATAGTATATGAGCCCTATGTGGCAATATATAACAAGTCAGCACATAGAACAAAAGCAGGGAGGCTATACAAGCTATAACAGCACACTATGCCTCCGGAGCCTTCCCTGATGGGCCACCACCTGAACTATCGCCTGAAAATGTTAAACCACGGGGTGAGACAAATGCCTCATAACCAACTTTCCAACTCATCATACATACTAACACGTGCTCGTGAGGTGTCAAGTGGGACAGTTATAAATTCTCGAGAACTATAGATATATCCATAGAAATATAATTTCAATCATCCAAACCCTCACTATAGGAGCTAACACACAAGCCACATAAGTCTATCCCTCACTCTGGGGGATCAATCAAATATATGGGCCTATCCCTCACTCTGGGGGACGAATAAGAAGCCACAAAGGCCTATCCCTCACTATGGGGGACGAAAGAAGAAGCCAACCAATGTGCACCAATGGCGGCCTTACCACGTGGTAGGATAGGACTCAATCCAAAATCCAAATAATAACCATCATCACCAATATAATAAAAATGTCTCAATCTTTTCTCAGTATAATCCATAAGATATAAATCATATATCTTTTTCCAAACTTTTCAATCACAATTCCAAAAAATCCCACAAGACCATTTTCATAGCTCAAAAGATATAACATATCTACTCAAGTTCCAAATATCAAATATTATTCTAAAAATAGCAAAATACTCACAAACAACATATTAGCACATATAACAAGTGGAAAGTGGTTACCTCTCGCCAAAACAATACTTAGGATTACCACAAGGCCAATCCTTTGCTCAACCAATAATTAATCTACACAATTAATATAACCACATATAATATAAATAATTAATTAAACTTCTCTATATTATTTAAGTTCTAATTTAATTAAATTTTTACTCTAAATTCCCGAATTCTCATAACTCAAAAATTATTAAGTATTTTAGAAACAACTTAAAATCTAACAAGCCAAATTATTTATTTACCACCTCCAAATTATTACCTTAATAAAAAGGATTTTCATAATTTCCAAATATAAAATTATCATGTTCTAAAATTCTAAAAACACTCTTTTAAGTTTAAACCTCAAAATCAAACTATCAAAAATTTCAATAATACTTCAAATATTTATAACTAAATAATCTAATCAAAACTTTAATGGTACAACTACCATATATATATTTTCCATAAATAATAGACTTTTTAGCTACAATAATTATTTAAAACCTCCAGTCACCAATAAATAAAACTAAACCGACTAAAATCTTAATAATATATCAAACAATCCAAATAAATTATTTGACTTAAATTTAATAGGTAAAAAATATGGTATACCCATAAATAACAATTTTTCAACTAAATAAATTAATTTAAATACTAAAAAACTAACAAATAGAGAAATCTAAACCGATTAAAATTAACAACTGATTACTTCTAAATTTCTTAGTCATCTTTTGTCAAAACTCAATACTTAGATCATATATAAGTCTCAAAATTTTCTCTAATCACTAGGGTAATACTACTATTATGAAGCATAAAATATATATGAAATATTTATGAAGAAAGTTTGATGAAAAGAGATAATTTCATGTACCTAAAATATCTTCAAAGCTTGCCCTCTGTTCACCGGTATGTTTCTCTCGCTCACACACACTTCCTCTCTCTCCTCTCTCGCTCCTTCTTGCGCCTGCCGTCTGCCGTGGGGGGGGGAGAATGGATTGCTGGGGGTGTATTTAACACCCCTGCACCATTTATTGGGGGAGGGGTTTTTCAAACCCAACCCCCAACTTTCCACCGCCCCCTCCCCCAACTTTCCACCGATTTCGGTGGAAAGTTTGACTTTTTTTTTTTTTAAAATTATAAAATATATTATTATATATATTATATTATTTTCAATTATTTCTTTTTCTTTTTGGATATTACAATTCTCCCCACCTAATTAGAATTTTGTCCCCAAAATTTAAACAACCACACACAAGAAATAAAAACAAAAGTAACTCAAAGTGCTTACTAAGAAAACAGGTAAGGGTACTCGTAACGCATCCGTTCCTCTGTCTCCCAAGTAGCATCACCGGGACTCATGTCCTTCCAAAAGACCTTAACAAGACGGATAGTTTTGTTCCTCAATTGTTTATCCTTAACATCCAAAATCTGCTCTGGTTCTGCTGGATAGGTCAAATTATCTCGCAACTCGACCTCTTCGGGTTTAATAACATGAGACGGATTGGGATGATACTTTTCAATTGTGACACGTGGAACACGTCATGTAAACTGGAAGATGTGGCGGCAGCGCAATTCGATATGCAACAGGTCCAATCCGCTCCAAAATCTCATAAGGACCCATAAATCGGGGTGTAAGCTTCTTGGCTTTGATAGATCTACCAACACCAGTAACAGGTGAAACCTTCAGAAATACATGATCACCCACTTCAAATTATAGGTCTCCTCCGACGGTCTGCATAACTCTTCTGTCGACTTTGGTTTGGGCCATCAATAACTTCTGCTTGATCAGCTCAATCTTCTGGTTGTGATGTCCACTAAATCTGGGCCAATAATTGTTCTTTCACTTAATTCAGTCCAACAAAGTGGAGATCTACATTTCCTCCATATAAAGCCTCATATGGTGCCATCTGAATACTAGCGTGATAGCTGTTGTTATAGGCAAACTCTGCTAATGACAAGTGAGTGTCCCAACTACCCTTTAGCTCTATAGCGCAAGCCCTCAACATGTCCTCGAGAGTCTGAATCGTCCTCTCAGTCTGTCCATCAGTCTGAGGATGATAAGCAGTACTAAACTTGAGCTTAGTGCCCATGGCTTCATGTAATGACTGCCAGAAGTTCGATGTAAACCTTGGGTCCCTATCTGAAATGATAGACTCCGGTACTCCATGAAGTCGAACAATCTCATCTATATACAACTTTGTCAATCGTTCTAACGAGTAAGTACTCTTGATAGGCAGGAAGTGCGCTGACTTAGTCAATCTATCTACAATTACCCATATCGCATCATAGCCAGCCGGGGTTCTTGGCATACCAGTAATGAAATCCATAGAAATGCTATCCCATTTCCATTGGGGAATATCGAGATTCTTTAATAGTCCTGGTGGTCTCTGAGGTTTCTATCTTGACCTTTTGACATGTCAGACACTTCATTACAAAATCCGTGACATCCCTCTTCATTTTTAGCCACCAGTAGTTTTTTCAGGTCTTGGTACATCTTGGTTATCCCTAGCTGTATCGTGTAATTACTTCGATGCGCCTCTTCTAGAATAGTCCTTTGATTTCCTCATTATTAGGAACACAAATCCTCTTCTTGTACCTCAGGATTCCTTCTTCACCAATTTCATAATCAGGCACACCATGGGTCTCCACTTCCTCTCGGATGCTCAGTAACCTTTCATCATCCATCTGTGCAGCCTTCAAGTCTCGAAAGAACTCATAATCACCCAAAATTGATTGTAGAGTGGCTGGAGCCTCATGCACCACTTGGAGATCTCTCAATCTCTCTAAGCAGTAGTGTTCCTCCAGACTCATGTGATGTGAAACACATACACCGTTTTTCTACTCAAAGCGTCTGCAACCACATTGGCTTTACCAAGATGATACTTAAGCTCAAAGTCATAGTCCTTGATGAATTCCATACACCGGCGTTGTCTATTATTCAATTCCTTCTGATCTATTAAATACTTCAGGCTCTTGTGATAGCTGAAGACTTCAAACTGTGATCCATATAAGTAGTGCCTCTAGATCTTTAATGCAAAAACCACCGCCGCTAATTCCAGGTCATGTGTAGGATAATTTTCCTCATGTGGCCTTAATTGCCTAGATGCATATGCAATCACCTTTCCTTCCTGCATCAGGACACACCCTAAACCCTTAAGTGAAGCATCAGTGTAAAGGGTGTACGGTTTACTAGGATCTGGAATAGTCAACACTGGAGCCGTAGTCAACTTAGCTTTCAGTTCTTGGAAAGCTGCCTCACACTTTTCACTCCAGATAAACGGTTGGTCTTTCTTAGTCAACTTAGTTAGAGGCATGGCGATCTGAGAAAATCCCTTGATGAATCTTCGATAATACCCAGCTAAGCCCACGAAACTTCTTACCTCCGTCACAGATTTTGGTGTTTGCCATTGCAATACGGCATCGACCTTGCTAGGATCAACAACTACTCCCTCATCAGATACTACATGGCCTAAGAATTTCACTTCTTTAAGCCAGAACTCGCACTTGCTCAACTTAGCATATAACTGATGATCCCTCAATATTCGCAATGCAATGTAAAGATGCTCTCGGTGTTCTTCCTCATTCTTAGAGTATATCAGGATATCATCTATAAACACCACAATAAACTTGTCCAAATACGGCCTAAAGATTCGGTTCATATAGTCCATAAACACCGCTGGAGCATTCGTCAAACCAAAAGGCATTATTAGAAACTCATAATGTCCGTATCTAGTACGAAAGGCCGTCTTCGGGATGTCCTCTGCTCTAACTCTTAATTGATGATATCCCGACCTTAAGTCAATCTTGGAAAACACCGCTGACCCCATTAACTGATCTAGCAAATCATCAATCCTAGGCAAAGGATATTTGTTCTTGATAGTCACTTTGTTCAACTGCCTGTAATCTATACACAATCTCAAGCTCCCATCCTTCTTTCTCACAAACAGTACTGGTGATCCCCATGGGGAGACACTTGGTCTAATAAATCCTTTTTCAAGTAACTCTTCGATTTGCTTTTTCAGCTCTGCCAATTCAGAAGGTGACATTCTGTACGGTGCTTTAGAAATTGGAGCTGTCCCTGGTACTAGCTCAATGGAGAATTCAACTTCCCTTTCAGGAGGTAAACCGGATATTTCCTTAGGAAATACCTCAGGAAACTCCTTTACTACCTCGATTTGCTCTATACCAACTTCTTTATCCGTACGAACAGAAAAGAAAACAGTATACGCCTGACAACCCTTCTGAATACACTTAGTTGCTTGAGTAGCAGACAACCCCAAACGACCATTAATAGCCTCAACTATCGTAGTGCACAGAGGAAGAGTTACTATCTTCCTTTTGCAATCCAGAATGGCATTATTTGCTGATAGCCAATCCATACCAATAATCACCTCAATACCCTTGAGGAGTAGACAAATCAAATCAATCACAGACTCACGATTCTCAAATTTAAGCACAAGACTTAAACACGCCTGTGTGGTTAACACAGTGGCTCCCGCTGGAGTTGACACTTTCAACATGTAAGACAAATCATGCATTGGAAATTTAAACTTTTGAGCACATTCCGCAGCAATAAAAGAATGAGTGGCACCAGAATCAAACAACACAGGTATATCATGTCCTTGAAGAGAGACATACCTCTAATCAGATTAGGAGACATACCAGCTTCCTCTCTAGTCAAAGCAAAAAAACTCTCCCTGGCACCGTGGATTTGAAACTAGGAGTTTGCTGCTGCATCTCTGGACAATTGCGAGCTTTATGTCCGAACTTATGGCATCGGTAGCATTCCCAACACTGTCCTGGGTGATTTCTCCCACATCTCATGCAAGGACCACTAACACTTGGGGTGGATCTGGTAGGCTCATGGTGGACACTTCGATCTCCCCCTATACGGCTCCCCTGAGCCTGTCTCCTTTGCATAAAGCCTCCACGGGCTGAATTCTTCTGATTCTGGCTCTTGCCTCTGCTTGAGTTACCTGAGCTCCCATAACTGTAGTTATTCTTTTTATTGATTCCTCCCATTGGCCTCATAAAACCAGAGAATCTGCCCTGGTTATCCCGACGTCAGCTCTCCTCTACCTCTCAGGTTCTGTGAGCTGTCATCTTGAGTTTCGTGCAGGCATCCTCGAAACTCTTAAACTCATATAAGGCCATTTGCTGCTTCAACTCTGGCCTCGCCCGTTCTATCAATTGTCGGGCCATCCACTCTGGGTTATCATTATGCTGCAGATAGGTAACATGCTTGGAAGGTCAATATACTTGGCAATAAACTCATCCTCATGCATGTTCTCTTGTCGAAGAGCATAAAAAGCTGTTTCTTTTTCTTGTCTCATGGCTGGGGGAAAGTAGTGATCAAAGAACATCTGTTTGAATTCGTTCCAAGTAATCCCCGAGTCATCTATGCCGCTTACGCTCCTCCACCACCTCTTAGCTCGGTCCCTCAGTAAAACTACCGATGCTTCTACCTTTTGGTAGGTATTACAGCCACAAGCTATAAATATTGTCTCCATGTCATCTATCCAAGCCTCAGCTTTATCAGGATCCATACCCCCATCAAACGTCTTTGGGTGATGCCGCTCTATGTCCTTCCATATGCTTTTAAGGTTCACCGCTTCTTCTTTCTTTTCCTGGTCGCCTTTGTGAACTACTCTCTTCTCTGGTTCCTTTAATAGAATCCTCTGTGGGTGACAGAATTTCCCACAGATGGTCCAGGAAGCCCACTCCCTTCAAACTCTTCCACAGCTTTCTTGACTCTCAAATCTTCCTCCATCTTTCGTACTCTCTCATCTACCACCGTAACTACCACTTCCCTTAACTATTGCAGTAAAGTCTCCTGGTTAAACTGCAAAGGATTCGGTGGTTGATTAGGTGGGTTTGTGGATTCATCCCCACCTTGATCAGTTTGTCGGGATCACGTCCGTACCATCCTCCCCACCTAAAGATGGAACCCACCAAAAGAAACACAAAGTAAGGACAAACACAGATACAAAGTAACAGGGAAGGTTATGTGAGATTATTATATATTGCCACTAAATGCAATGTAATGCAACCCACTTCACAGAATCTTTAGCTCTGATACCAAATTGTGACAACCGCTCTTTCAAAACTATATTAGATTAAATCTAACAATTTATTTGAATGATTAACCATGATAGAAAAGAAGAAACCTTAAAATTTTAAAATCGCTATCATGGTTAAAAGAAATAAACTTATAATAAGAGCCACATCGATCGTTACCTTGGGCCTTGGACTTCCAAAGTCCAGAAATATTATTCAACCATTAGCCCAAACCAAACTTATATTTTCAACCATACGAACTGATAAATCAGTTTAATATAAACTATAGAGCCCATTAGTCAAAAGTCAACACTTTCAAAGGAGCGTTACACGCAGAGTCTAAAATGTCTCGGGCCTCCTCACGACCCTATCATACCAGATAGTAGTAATTAAAAGTATTATTTTACATCATGATAGTAGATGAGCCCTATGTGGCAATATATAACAAGTCAGCACATAGAACAAAAGCAAGGAGGCTATACAAACTATAACAGCACACTATGCCTCCGGAGCCTTCCCTGATGGGCCACCACCTGAACTATGGCCTGAAAATGTTAAACCACAAGGTGAGACAAATGCCTCAGTAACCAACTTTCCAACTCATCATACATACTAACACGTGCTCGTGAGGTGTCAAGTGGGACAGTTATAAATTCTCGAGAACTATAGATATATCCATAGAAATATAATTTCAATCATCCAAACCCTCACTATGGGGGCCAACACACAAGCCACATAAGTCCATCCCTCACTCTGGGGGATCAATCAAACATATGGGCCTATCCCTCACTCTGGGGGACGAATAAGAAGCCACAAAGGCCTATCCCTCACTATGGGGGACGAAAGAAGAAGCCAACCAATGTGCACCAATGGCGGCCTTACCACGTGGTAGGATAGGACTCAATCCAAAATCCAAATAATAACCAATCATTCACCATATAATAAAAATGTCTCAATCTTTTCTCAGTATAATCCATAAGATATAAATCATATATCTTTTTCCAAACTTTTCAATCACAATTCCAAAAAATCCCACAAGACAATTTTCATAGCTCAAAAGATATAACATATCTACTCAAGTTCCAAATATCAAATATTATTCTAAAAATAGCAAAATACTCACAAACAACATATTAGCACATATAACAAGTGGAAAGTGGTTACCTCTCGCCAAAGCAATACTTAGGATTACCACAAGGTCAATCCTTTGCTCAACCAATAATTAATCTACACAATTAATATAACCACATATTAATATAAATTAATTAATTAAACTTCTCTATATTATTTAAGTTTCTAATTTAATTAAATTTTTACTCTAAATTCCCGCAATTCTCATAACTCAAAAATTATTAAGTATTTTAGAAACAACTTAAAATTTCTAACAAGCCAAATTATTTATTTACCACCTCCAAATTATTTACCTTAATAAAAAGGATTTTCAATAATTTCCAAATATAAAATTATCATGTTCTAAAATTCTAAAAACACTCTTTTTAAGTTTAAACCTCAAAATCAAACTATCAAAAATTTCAATAATACTTCAAATATTTATAACTAAATAATCTAATCAAAACTTTAATGGTACAACTACCATATATATATATTTTTCCATAAATAATAGACTTTTTAGCTACAATAATTATTTTAAAACCTCCAGTCATCCAATAAATAAAACTAAACCGACTAGAATCTTAATAATATATCAAACAATCCAAATAAATTATTTGACTTAAATTTAATAGGTAAAAAATATGGTATATCCCATAAATAACATATTTTCAACTAAATAAATTAATTTAAATACTAAAACTAACAAATAGAGAAATCTAAACCGATTAAAATTAACAACTGATTTACTTCTAAATTTCTCTAGTCATCTTTTGTCAAAACTCAATACTTAGATCATATATAAGTCTCAAAATTTTCTCTAATCACTAGGGTAATACTACTATTATGAAGCATAAAATATATATGAAATATTTATGAAGAAAGTTTGATGAAAAGAGATAATTTCATGTACCTAAAATATCTTCAAAGCTTGCCCTCTGTTTCACCGGTATGTTTCTCTCGCTCACACACACTTCCTCTCTCTCTCTCTCTCGCTCCTTCTTGCGCCTGCCGTCTGCCGTGGGGGGGGGAGAATGGATTGCTGGGGGTGTATTTAACACCCCCTGCACATTTATTGGGGGGAGGGGTTTTTCAACCCAACCCCCAACTTTCCACCGCCCCCTCCCCCAACTTTCCACCGATTTCGGTGGAAAGTTTGACTTTTTTTTTAATTTTATAATATTATTATATTATATTATACTATATTTCAATTATTTCTTTTTTTTTATTTTTTTTTTGGGATATTACATTTCCACCTAGCACTATTAGTCAGGATCCTGTCATTAGCATACAACCAAAGGAAGGCGCAGTATCTCTGGGGAACCTTAAGCTTCCAAATCTGGTTCCAGACCTTACTAGTGCTCGAGATGTTTTGGCTGCTAATATGATTGTAAGCCGACTTTATCGTAAAAACACCATTAGAAGACCAACACCATACCAAGATGTCCGGCCCATTGTTCATCATGACACTCGCTCCAGCGATAGCCTTATTCACATACTGCAGAAGGAGGTGCCTAAATTTAGGCCAGTCCCAAGCACCTGATGCCGTAACACAGTCTGCTACTTTCCATTCTCTGGCCTTGTGGGGGACTTTAACACTTGATATGTTCTCCAATTTGTCAAAGGTGAGGGACCCATGTATCTCGCCAGAAAGAGACTGTTTGTCCCTCTCCCATACGCCATGCTAGACCGTCCCTGACTTTGCCCCAACTAGAGCAAATGCCCGACCAAGTCCTGGAAGCTTTCCTTTGGTGTTCAACCTTAGGGACGATATCATTCCCACATTTGTACTTCTCGCGCAGAAATTTTACCCAGAGCATATCAGTCCTTTTGATTAAAGCCCACCCAAGTTTCATCATAAAAGCTTCATTCTGGGTTCTCATCTTACGAAGACCAAGACCCCCATTTGCCTTACTTCTGCATACGTTCTCCCAAGATAAGAGGTGCACCTTTCATGCGGACATAGTGCTTCCCCAAAGGAAATCTCGATATTTCTTACTCATCTTGTCACAAGTATCCTTAGGCAAGAGGGTAGTTTGCATGGCATAAGATGGCATAGCCACGACGACCGAAGAGACTAGCATGGACCGTGCTGCCAATGAGAGTGTGTTCACCTTCCAAGTAGATAACCGAGAGCTCATTTTGTCTAAAATCCCATTATAAGTGGATTTTGTCACTCGTTCATGAATTATCAGCATGCCCAAGTACTTTCCTAGATCAGTGGTGGGGGTGAAGCCCAGGAAATCACTGATCTCTGTCACCCTCGTATGGTTTATGCACGGCGAGAAAAAGACCCGTGTCTTATTAGTGTTGACTTTTTGCCCTGAAATAGCGCAAAAGTCATTCAGGATGGCTTTTATGGTACCTGCTTGCTCCATATTGGCCTTCGCAAATAAAATGAGATCATCCGCAAAAAATAGGTGAGAGATAGCTATGCCCCGCTGGCTTAGCCTGAAAGGGCGCCAATCACCACTATTAACTGCATCTTGAATTAGATGCCCCAGACGCTCCATGGCGACGACAAACAGATACGGTGACAGTGGATCCCCCTGACATACCCCTCTAGAAGGGCAAAACTCATCAGTCTTCGCACCATTCCAAAGAAGTTGCATAGCTGGAGTGGAAACACAGGCTTCAATCACCTTCCGGACGTACATAGGAATGTTTAATTCTGTCAGACAATCGAATATAAAATCCCACCAGATCCGGTCATAGGCTTTTTCAAGGTCTATCTTTACTACCATGAATCCATGTTTATTCCTTGTTGTGCGCATAGAGTGAATGATCTCCTGAGTGAGAATAATATTGTCGGCACTTTGTCTGCCTTGAACAAAACTGCACTGGTTTGGGGCAATTACTAGCAGCATGAACCTTTTGAATCTATTGGAGATCACCTTTGAAATAATCTTATATATGACATTACACAAACTAATAGGTCGAAAATCACGAATGGTTTGAGGGTGCTCCATCTTTGGAATAAGCACGATTTGCGTTCCATTTATCTGTCTAACACAGGAAGGTTCCTGAAACACCAGCTTTACTTGTTCAATAATGGATTCTCCAACAGTGTCCCATTGACTTTGATAGAAGAGAGGGTTTAAACCATCAAGGCCGGGTGCCTTGAGGGGGCCCATATCGAACAAAGCTCTCTTGATCTCTTGGTTATCAATGGGGCTACCGAGTGACTCCAAGCAAGTGTTGTCAAGGGAGGGGAAGCTGTATTGGAACTGAAGATGGCGAATGTTTGAGCCTTCCTCAGTGTAGAGTTCTTTAAAAAAATATTCTCCCCACATTCATAATCTCAGCTGCATCGTAGGACCATTCACCCGAATCAAGCTGCAGGGCTTCTATTCGATTCTGTCGTTTTCTGTAACTAGCCATAGAGTGGAAATACCTGGTATTTCGGTCACCATGATGATACCATTTGCACCTGGAAAACTGAATCCACATAACTTCCTCCTGTGATAATATCTCCTCTAGTTCCATCCATAACTCGTTTCGAAGCTTCTCAAGATGCTCACTCCATCCTATAGCTGCTATTTTCCTGTTCAAGTCGTCTAACTGCCTATAAAGATGATCTTTCTTCCTATTTATGTTGCCATAAACTTCCCTATCCCACTGTCTCAGTTTCTCAGTGAATGAGGAAACAGAAGAGGTCCAATTTGGCAGTTTTACCCAATTCTGTTTTACGAACTCAGCAAACTCCTAGTGCATGACCCACGGTGCAAAGAAGCGGAATGGACGACCGTGGCCTCTTGAGCTCTCATTGCTGTCAAGGCTAAGTAAAATTGGGCAGTGGTCTAATTTATATTTTGGCAGATGAGTGACCTTTGCATGAGGAAAGGTAGCATGCCAACCATCATTCACCAGGACACAGTCCAACCGGCTTTGACTATTTCCCCTATTCCAAGTAAACCGTGGGCCATGGAAATCCAAGTCGATCATACCGCAATCCGAAATCCATAGTTTAAAATATACATCTTCACTTGAGTCATTACAGGGGCCTCGTGTTATGCGTTCTTCTGGGCGTAGGACTGCATTAAAATCATCAACCACACCCCACGAGCCCTCAACAGTGTTTCTTATTTTCGCCTGCTGTTGCCACAGGACCCTTCAAAGGCCAGAGTTTGGATGCACGTATACCACCGTCAAAAACCATTCATCTTGTCCACCATGATTCACAACTCCAAACACAAATTGATCCCCTGTTCGCGAGACCTTGAACTTAACGGTATCACTCGAAAAGACCCAAATACCACCACTAAAGCCACGGGTTTCCACCACATGAGAGTTCTGCCAACCCAGTTTCCGTGCTAAAGAGATTGCCTTTTCTCCTTTCTGTCGTGTTTCAAGGAGGGCGACCGAGTCCAGGTGATGCCGAGCTCGAAGGTCATTCAATGGGCGACCAAACTGCACTCCACCCACCCCTCGGGCATTCCATGTAAAAAGCTTCCTGGGAACCATAAAGTTAAGGAGAAGGAGTAGCACTAACAGTAAAGCAGTAACTTACAGTTGTATGGCCCTGACCAGGCCCTCATCCATAGCAAGCTCTTCTTGCTCGATGCTCATAAGTAACGGGTTCGAGTGTATAACAAAGCCCGAGGCCTCTTCAGCTCCAGGGTCGATTGGATTGGATGCGCTTCTCGGAGACGTCGTTGTTTTCGCGAGAGAGACCAGTACCATGGCCGACTCAGGCTGGGTGATCTGCGGAGAAATATCCCTGTCTACTATCATGCTGTCAACAGGAGCTGATGGCAGCAAAGTTAGTTCTGTTTTAGTCTTCCCTGTAACATAGAGTCTTTTTTTAACGTTCAGATATGCGTCGATTGGGCTCCCCATTTTCCTGCCTCGGCCCAGTTCAGTTTGGCTTGGTCTAACTCATGGGTCCAAGGTTGTCATTCTACCCATGGGTTGTGCACGTGACTTCAAAATCTTTTGGCTCACCTGATGATCGTTACGGATTCCATGCAAACTCTCATGCGATATCGACATCGGGATCATAACATTCTCATAATCATTTTCTCTCCCCTCAAGCACTGAGAATCTTGATCTGTTAATTGTTTGGCCAGATTACTGCCTGCTATCACGCCTAGAATCCCTCCCCCTTGATTCCACAGGCGCCGATGGTCGCCTTTGGTTTCGACGTCTACTCGGCGCCACCATCCACTCCCCAAACTCCTGAGTGTTAACACTATCACCATCTCTATAGGACTGAAGCACGACTGTGTTAGAGTGCCCACTTATAGCTTGGCCATTTCTGACGTCAACTCCACCGTTGCTGCACTCCGTGCTTCGGTTGGGGCAGTGATCCCTATCGTGGCCGTACTTGCTGCATGTAAAACATATTAGATGCAGGCCTTCATACTCTATTTTCTTTTCTTTCCCATTGATCCGAATTGAAGGGAGCAGTGGAGCGTTCAGGTCCAACTCTATGCAAATTCTAGCAAAGCAACCTTTAACACGAAGCAACGTGTTTGAGTCCACCCTTAGTACCCTTTCTATCTAGTTGCCAACAATGTTGAGGATACCCTCATCATAGTAGTCAAGAGGGAACTTTGGTATCCGAACCTAAGCGGCAATTTTTGTGACTACTTCATCATCAGGATCGAAATCAGGTTTCCAAGGTTGGACAGCAAGATAGTGACCCATGATCATCCAGGGCCCACCGGTTAAAGCGAACTCATAGTCCTCTGCATCGCTTAACCTAGCAAAGAAGAATCTCGACCCTATCTCCACAGTTTCTACTAGGGGTGTTCATGGGATGGGATGAGACCGGGACAGGCCCGTCCCGGTCCCGTCCCCGTGAACAGGGCCAAGACAGGGATTTTGTCCTGTGTCCCGTCCCGTGCGGTCCTGTCCCGATCCTGTCGGGACTGGGACGGGACCGGGACGTCCCGCTTCCCCTTTTTTTTTAAAAAAAAAAAGATACCATAATTTTTTATATAAATTTTTTTATGTTATAATACTTATTTTTTATTGGGCTTTTAAAGATAAAAATATTATAAAAAAATATTATGTAGAAAGCTTAATTATATAGCATAAAAAAGGTGTAAAAATAATACTATAAAAAAAATATCATAAAAAAAAACTATATAATGACTTTATGAATTATTTTATTGAGGAAGGAGATTTTGTTGAGATAATACTACAACTTAAGAGCTACAAATCACCATAAAAATAAGAGTTATTATTAATAAATAAATTGAATAATCTAATAATAATTATTAATAAATAATTTTTAAAAGAAAAAAAAATCCCGGGACGGGACGACCCCATCCCGCGTCCCGTCCCGTCTCGATTACTGTCCCATCCCGTCCCGTCCCGAGCTCACGGGGACCGGGACTGGACAAATTGAACACCCCTAGTTTCTACCTCACCCCCATAAACGCTGAAGCTTATCCCCTAAGTGGTCCTCCCGTACCATACGCCCTAACAACCGTACAATCAGCGTTGTTTGCCACTTTTTTGCAAGCCTCTTTTTGAACTCAAGCAGTACAACTATGTTCGGCCCTTTTTTCGACCGTTCAATCATCACCCTGTCCTTCCATCTGTCTCCTTTCCACCATTCCAGGTCCTTCTCTTCAACGCTCTCACTATTACCACTATTGTACCCATTGGAACAGGCTTGCTTATACGACATCCTCACCGGGGCCTGCTTGTCTTGCATCCACTCTTCTTCTCGCGGGACTACCGGCCGTCCAAGACTGGGTTCTGCCCCACCTTCCATTTGAACCTTTTTCTGGCTACGTTCCAAAGCATCGGTCTCCTCTTGCGATGGCTCTGTCGCTCCTCGCTCCTCGCTCATCTGTTTCTTCATCGTTATTACTAATTACTCGTCCTCTTCTTAATGCAAGTTAAGAGCAGGCCGAGATAAATTAAAAAAGACAAATAAATTATTTAATCTCATACAATTGACTTGATATATCAATTTATTATACAAGTTAATTAGGGAAGCTTCATAGACATGAAAAATAAAATAGATTAAGAGATTTTACATTTAGGATTAAAACTAACTGTTTAATTAATTCTTACACCTAGGAGCATAGGTATTCAAATACATAGTACACAATGTATATACGTCTAACCATATGTGTGTGTGTATCAGATATATTATGAATGATGTATATTATTTGTGGTCAAACTGATAGGCCTAAATCATGAAAAGCTTTTTGCAAAATATAATTAATATTAAAATAATATAATTATATTCTTTTTCCAAGCACTTAATGAACGCAATAATAAAACATTGAGTCTATACAGGAAAATAACATTTCGCGACTGACTGAATGATTATTTAATTCTGTATATGGGGAGAAATGTTTTTATAGTATTAAAACAAAACTTGACCCTATTTATTTGAGAAAATTAATCATTTAATTCATATAACTTTCATTTAATTAAAACTCAGTTACTGAGTTTTGTATCAATATAATTTAGTCCTAATAGATTGTTAATCGGTTAATATATTAGTTCTTGCATTTCAAAAAACAAATAGGGAAAATGACATAAAAAGAGGTTGATAATTGCAATATTCCAATTCATGTACCTAGGCGTTCAAAATCCTAGAGGAGAAAGTGATGCTTGATCTGGTATTTTATAAATGTGATCAAATAACTAAAATACTCTTGTATCAGATTTTTTTTTCCTTAAAAAAAAAGCTATCAAATTTGTCATTACTAATATGTTTCTTGTCATTAATTGTTTAACACCTGTCATTGTTAGTTCACAACTTATTAACTTGTCATTGTCAATATATTTTTTATCATTTGTTGTTCAACACTTATTATTATTAGTTCATAACTTATTAATGAACTTTTTGATATATACAAGGATATTTTTATCATTTAACTATATTTGCAAAATACCTAATCAAGCATCATTTCCTCCCCTAGATTTTGAAGTCTTAGGTGTTTGAATTGGAATATTATAATTTTAAACCTTTTTATGTCATTTTCCCAAAATATTATAAGGATTTGTGTTATTTGTTGAGCGTTAAATACGAAAAGCCTTACGGTTTAGTGCTGTGGGGACCCTTTTACAAGTAGAAGGTCATACATTCGATGTTGTTCGTAGCCTAGTGTTTATCCCTTTAATTAAAAAAAAGATGAATGTTTTAAACACTCACAATTAAGGGATTAAATTATACTGAATCAAAGTTTAGGGACTAATTTTAACCAAGTTGAAAATATACAGAGAATCAAAATTTATGAACTTATTTCGAACTAAGTCAAAACTCCAAAGAAGAAATTAATTAAGTGATTAATTTTTCCTATATATTTTATTAACTACAAAACTAAAAATAAAAATAATTTTTTTAATCAATTTAAAAATTATAAATTAAAAATTCTAAGTCTAAACCATTTAGCATCAAATTTACATAATTAGATCAATATGAGTTCATGACCCTCGCCTTCATCACGAGCAGATGTGTCCTTGTTGAGAAAATTTGGAAACATATTTGGCATTGTTGAGATGTGTTGTGTTAACATCAGGATGTGATAGGTGATAGTAGTCTGAAAACTTGAAGAAATAGACAAATTTTGCTTACCCTCAAGCACCAATCGCCCCTTCCTCCAGCCCTGACAAACTTGGAGAGTTAATTGTATATTTGACCACCCTTAAAGCAGGTTTTTAATACCCCCACTCTCTATTGTCTTTTATACCCTCTCAACTATTTAAATATATTTTTTAATTTTATTATTACATAAAATAAAATTAGTGATATTTCAATATGTTTCATGTATAAAATAACACCGTTTTAAATTTTTGGAAAATGACTAAAAACACCTTAAAAATAGGAAATTTGAAAAAGGGCAGCTAACAGTTTCAAGTAACAAGGAACAAGAGCAAGCCTTATGTGAAGCTCAAAAAAAAAAAAGATGTTATTATTATATTATTTGAACTTGTTAATTTATGTTTCACTCTTGTTATTTTCAAATTAAATTTAGTCATTTTCCTAAATGAATAGATGTTTTTGTTCCCTGAGAAAAGGATATTGTCATTTTGTATTCTAAATTAGTTAATTTATGTTGCAATCCCAAACCAATACAAAGGCATATTAGTCATTTTACACATTTTCATCTAACTAAAATTCAAGCTTTCCCTCCTTTCTTTGCAAATGTTAGCTATCCCTTTTAAATTTCATATTTTCAAAGTTCTTTTTAGTCATTTTCTGTTAAATTTTTTATGACTTTTTTTAGAAAAATAAAACCACATAATTTTAAAGTAGTATTTTTAAAAATATAAAGAATTAAAAATTGTATTATTTCATAGTAATAAAATATTAAAATATCACTTTATTTTGTATAGATTCTAATAATCAATAAAAATAAATATACATTTAAAAAGTTAGGACATAGGATATTAGAAAGTGGGGTGCTAGAAATCCCTTGCCTTACATCTAGATATTACTTGCTAAAAAAACTTACATGACACTTTATTTTATCTTTATTTAATGATTGTCAATCAATATTCAGATGTTATTCAGGTTATTGTATAGTACTATTTAAAAAAAAGTTAAGATACAAATTTGTTTTGAAAATCTTTTTCTAAAATATTGAGTACCTAAAAGTTATTTGGGTACAAATTTTCAGGTGTCTAACATTTCTAAATAAATACTTCCAAAAACACATTTACACTTTAGTCCAATCAACAGGTCAGCTATATATATAACACCAACGCACTTGGCTCCATGCCTCAAATCGATTCGCATCATTAAAAGTACTCCACAAAAGAAAAGTACCAAACAATGATGATCGGCTTCTTGGTCTATTATTTCCTTCTTTCTCTTGCGTTCTTCTTCACTCTCAACCTCTTCGTTCGAAATAAGAACTTCAAAAACATCCCACCCGGTCCCCCTTCTCTTCCCATTTTCGGCAACCTCCACCAACTGAAAAAACCACTTCATCAAGACTTTCATCGGATTTCTCAGCGACATGGTCAAATCTTTTCTCTTTGGTTTGGCTCTCGTCTCTTTGTGATTGTCTCGTCACCGTCAGCAATCCAAGAATGCTTCACCAAAAACGACATCGTCCTGGCAAATCGGCCCCGCTTTCTCACCGCTAAGTATTTCTCTTACAACTGCACCACCTTACTATCGACTCCCTACGGCGACCACTGGCGCAACCTCCGCCGCATCACCGCGCTTGAGGTGCTCTCGAATCACCGTATCAACAAATTCTTGGAAATGCGAAGAGACGAGATGAAGCGCCTGGTGCAAAAACTTGCTCAAGACTCACATAATAAGGATCAGTTTGCCAAAGTGGAGATGAAATCAAGATTTGCAGAGTTGACCTTTAACACTATGATGAGAATGGTTTCTGGAAAAAGGTATTGGGGAGACGACAACGAGGTTGGGGATGTGGAGGAGGCCAGAAAGATTCGACAGATTATAAAGGAATTGGTGTCTCTAGGAGGGGTAAATAACACTGCAGACTTCTTGCCCATACTTAGGTGGTTTGGTTTTGGTCACTTGGAGAAGAGGTTCAAGAGTTTGGCCAAGAGAATCGATGGGTTCTTTCAAGGACTTATTGATGAGCATCGATATGAAAAACAGAGAGCAAACACTATGATCGATCATCTTTTGAGTCTCCAAGAATCACAGCCTGAGTACTATACTGATCAGATTATTAAAGGCCTCATTTTGGTAAGCGAAAATAAAGAATGTTTTTTCGTTTTTTATTGCATGCCGTTAGATATATCTTCAAGTTGCTTGAGCATGCTCAGCATTTTGCTACATTTTGTTGTACTTGTAGCTGAATTATTGACGGTTAATTATGAAAAAATTTGAAGGAATAAAAGCTAAATTATTCAAAACCTTACTTTATGTCTTGTGTAAATAATCTTTATGGCCTTTGAAACTTCATAATCGACCTCCCTGAATTCTTACACATAGCTCCAAGTTTTATGGTTTATGTATGCATATAAAATAAAGTTTGAAGGGTATAAAATTGGTATTTTGAGATTATTTATTCCTAATTCCAATTTTTAATGTAAAAGCTAAATACCTAATTTGTGGATATTAAAAAAATTAGTTGAGCTGGTTATTATTTACAGCAAATGTGTGTTGGCTTTTCTAAATTACATTTTAACAATGTGCACTGGAACTACCTCTTTGTAGGAAGCTTCTCAATTAATACATACAATCAATAGGGATACTTTGAGAGAAAAAATATAAACTTGGGAGACAAAGTAAACTGGGTCTTATTTTCAGGATCAAATCTAAACCCCCTAACTAACTCTTATATTAAATACCAGAGATAGTATAAAGTTTCCAGGGTGAGGAGGTTATTTGTACGTAGTTTTAATTAATAGGATTGTGTAAATAGAGTAAGGGAAAATATCTAACGAAATAGATAGTAAACGTGGGACAGTTTTTAATTGGATTTTGGAAATACATATGGATCGGATTCCATGATAAAAAGAATAGTGCAAAACTATGCCTTCCGAGTGGTACGAAACTAATCATCGTATTATTTCATAATGATCCCATATATAAAAAGTGTACTTTTAGATCACTTAACTTGTAAGAATTTGCGTTTTCCTTGTATTCCAACATAGCGAAATATAGTACCGTAAACTCGTACTTGTGTGGCACTCCTTAAATTTAGTCTGAAATTGATCATAAAATTTGTAGTAACTGATCTTACTTTGCTAATAATTTGATTTATATGTCATGTGACGCTCCTTAAATTTGGTCTGAAATTGATTATAGAACTTGTAGTAACTGATTTCACTTTGCTAACTTAACTCATAGGTCATGGTTTTTGCCGGAACGGATGGTGCAGCTGTGACTTTAGAATGGGCAATGTCAAGTTTATTAAACAATCCTCATGTGTTGGAAAAAGCAAAGAAAGAAATAGACACACATATAGGGCAAGAACGATTAATAGATGAGCCAGACATCTCAAAGCTACCATACTTGCAAAACATTGTCTCTGAAACACTTCGTTTGCATCCTGCCGCACCATTGTTGGTTCCTCATGAGGCTTCGAATGATTGCACCATTGCTGGATATAATGTTCCTCGTGGAACTATTGTGTTAATCAATGCTTGGGGAAACCATAGAGATCCCCACTTATGGAGTGATCCAACAAGTTTTAAGCCAGAGAGGTTTGAAAAAGAAGGAGAGGTAAACAAGCTAATTCCATTTGGATTAGGAAGACGAGCTTGTCCTGGAGCAAGTTTAGCTCAACGAACAATAGGCATGACCTTGGGCATGTTGATTCAATGTTTTGAATGGAAACGGGTGAGTGAGGAAGAAATTGATATGACAGAAGGAGCAGGAGCCACCATGCCAAAAATTATTCCTCTAGAGGCCATGTGCAGAGCACGTCATCCAATTATTAACATGCTTTTTGGTTAAAATTAATGTTGATCTAAGTTAAGGAATTGCATCCACTGGTGTGGAGTTGTGAGCGGGAGTTTCATACTATGAAAAGTGAATTTTTAGTCTTTGGCACAATCTGTGGCAATCAGCGAACGAGAACATCCATCTTTATGTACACCAATAGTTCCCATTTAGTTCTCTTTTTCTTGGTTATTATAAATCATATTGCTTTGTTCGTGTTCGCCGCCAAGCATATACCACAAACGTACGGGTCGTTACAAACAGTGAAGTTGACTAAAGTTATTCTTTCCATGAGGATTAATGCAAAAACGGGTTAAAACTTGCCATCGAACCTTCATTGCGGTTGATATATATTAATTCATTGTTATTAAACTTACTAAAAAGAAATTCTTTAGACTATCGGTGTTTAACTCAATAATGAAACTTAAAAATGAAACTTCTACTGTAAGAGTGTAGATTATTTCTCCCCTATTTACTCTATAACAATTGATTAATTTCCTCTTCAATAGATTTTTAATAAAAATATGTGTTAGTTTAAGATTAAGAGCACTTGAAAAAGCTCTCTCAAATTGGAATCATGTTTATATACTCTCATCAAATTGCACAATCTCTTAATACAACTAATAAATTCAATAGCAACAACCTTAGGGTGACAATGCAAGGTTAATAAAAACATCTCTATTTTACTAACAGAACTATCCATTCAATAAGTAAATTTAATTTCAAGTCAAGAATGATTTTATTCAATTTCTACACCTAGATTATCTCTCTCAAGTATAACGCAATCAATGACCAAATCAATTTAAATAGTGGCCAAAGACTTAGAAGCATTTATCACAAGACTAAATCAATCTAAATGTTGAGAAAATTTGCATAAATATTTGGCATTGTTGAGAATCAGGTGAATTGTCGGTGGCCAATGTGTTAGCATCAGCTCGTGATGACAGGTGATAGTACATATGCAGTCTGCACTACTTTCAGACAAAATCTACATTCAATAACGCAGAGGCAACGAAAACGACACAACTACAAGAAATAGACAAATTTTGCTTACTCTCAACCGCCAATCACCAAGTCGTCGAGCCAGGACAAGAATTGAGAGGAGAGCACTAAACAAATATAACTAATTTAAAGAACCCAAATAAATATCATATCGTCTTTCTAAGATATTTTCATATAACAATATTATTTTATATTTGAATATATAAATTAGGTAAATTAGTTTGGAGGAAAATAATAAATATGAGATAAAAAATGAAATAACATCTTATATTTAAGATTAAATCTAAATCTCACACTGGCTCATATATCAGTGACTGAAGTTAGCTGGAACTTTTGGGTCTTGAACGACATGTATCCTTAAGATTAATTGAAAGCATTAAGTGAGCTCAAATGCAAAGCCGCTCTATATATAATACCAACACACACGTCTCCATGACTCAAATCCATTAAGTACTCAACAAAAGGGAACTACCTAAGAATAATGATCACCTTCTTGTTCTATTATTCCCTTCTTTCTCTTGCTTTCTTCTTTGCTCTCAAGCTCCTTCTTCAAAATAAGAAGTTCACAAACATCCCACCTGGCCCACCTTCTCTTCCCATACTCGGCAATCTTCACCAACTAGAAAAGCCACTCCATCAAGCCTTACACAGGATTTCTCAAAGTTATGGTGAAGTCTTTTCTCTTTGGTTTGGCTCTCGCCTCTTTGTCATTGTCTCATCGCAGTCCGCAGTCCAAGAATGCTTCACCAAAAACGACATCGTCCTGGCAAATCGCCCCCGGTTTCTCATCGGAGAGTATGTTGCCTACAACTGCACCACCTTAACGTTGGCTCCCTATGGCGACCATTGGCGCAACCTCCGCCGCGTCACAGCGCTTGAGGTGCTCTCGAACTACCGTCTCAACAAATTCTTGGAAATGCGAAGAGAGGAGGTGAAGCGGCTGGTTCAAAAGCTTGCTCAAGAATCAGTACACAAGGATCAATTCCTCAAAGTGGAGATGAAATCAAGATTTTCAGAGTTGACTTTCAACATTATAATGAGAATGATTTCTGGCAAAAGGTATTGGGGAGACGACAACGAGGTTGGGGATGTGGAAGAGGCCAGAAAGATTCGACAGATTATAAAGGAATTGGTGTCGCTAGGAGGGGTAAATAACAGCGCAGATTTCTTGCCCATACTTTGGTGGTTTGATTTTGGTCACTTGGAGAAGAAGCTCAAGGGTTTGGCCAAGAGAGCCGATGGGTTCTCTCAAGGACTCATTGATGAGCATCGACGCGCAAAGCAGAGAGCAAATACTATGATCGATCATCTCTTGAGTCTCCAAGAATCACAGCCTGAGTACTATACGGATCAGATTATTAAAGGCCTCATATTGGTAAGTGAAAGTAAAGAATGCTTTTACCTTTTTTATTGCACGCAGTTAGATATCTTTTGATTACATTTTATTAAGATGTGCTTGCATGCAACCTATGTTGAAGTTGATAACTTAAAAGTTTATGTCATATGTAAATAACCTCCCTAACCTTTAACACCTTATAATGAATCTCCCTGAAATTTTGCATTCATGCATATAATTTCCATACCATTAACTTTATTTGTTATTTATTTGCAAATCAACTAAAATTTATGGGTTTGTATGCATATAATTCCAAGTTTGAGAGGTTATATATGCATAAAAAAGCACTCATCTAGTCCTATTTAATGGGCAAAGAAAGAAGATATTTTTTTGTCCTCTTTATAGGGCACTAAGAAATTTTTTTTATACAGATATATAATTTTATCTTTTATTTATTATTATATTAACTTTATTTACATGAGGTATAATATATATTAAATAGGAACAAAGTTGAAAAGTTGTTGAATTTTAAATGAGTTAATAAAGGTTGGAGTTTTCTTTAGTCCATATGAAACATGTTGGAAGTAAATATTTATAAATAGGACAAGAAGAATAGAGTTTTCTTTGATTAGTTTGAAGTTATTTGCATAGACCTGATAGTTTAGGGGGATTTGTTATTAAGTTTCAAAGGTTAAACATGTTATTTGTACATTTTTAATTAATATATCTCGTGAAAGGTTTTTTTGGCCAGTACATATATTGTGAAAGGATTAAGTAAATAGGAAAAGGGAAATATCTATCGAGATAGACAGTGGGTGTGGGAGAGTATTTAATTCGATTTTGGAAATACAGATGGACCCCAGGATAAAAAGGGAATTGCATAACTGTACATTATGAGCAGTGCAAAACTCTACAACATTATGTCTTTGTACACACACACACAAAAAGCCCAGATAGAAATCATCGCACAATTTGATATTGATCTCGCAGAACATGTACTTTTTTTTTTTTTTATGGTCAAGCAGAACATGTACTTTAGATCACTTAGCTTTTAATTAAGAATTTGCCTTCTCCTTTTATTGCAGCATAGCGCAAAATATACTATATACATTAAAATCGTAATGTGACCACTTACTCAATTTACTCTAAAAGTTGATTATAAAATTTGTATTCCCTGATTTTGATTACTTTGTTAATTTTGACTTATAGGTCATGGTTTTTGCTGGAACGGATACTTCATCTGTGACTTTAGAATGGGCAATGTCAAGTTTATTAAACAATCCTCATGTGTTGGAAAAAGCAAAGAAAGAAATAGACACACATATAGGGCAAGAACGATTAATAGATGAGCCAGAAATCTCAAAACTTCCATACCTGCAAAACATTGTCTCTGAAACACTTCGATTGCATCCTGCCCTACCATTGTTGATTGCACATGAGGCTTCGAATGATTGCACCATTTCAGGATATAATGTTCCTCGTGGAACTATTGTGTTAATCAATGCTTGGGCTAACCATAGAGATCCCCAGTTATGGAGTGATCCAACGAGTTTTAAGCCAGAGAGGTTTGAGAAAGAAGGAGAAGCAAACAAGCTAATTACATTTGGGTTGGGAAGACGAGCTTGTCCTGGAGAAAGTTTAGCCCAACGAACAGTGAGCTTGACTTTGGGATTATTGATTCAATGCTTTGAATGGAAACGGGTAAGTGAGGAAGAAATTGACATGACAGAAGGAGCAGGAGCCACCATGCCAAAAGTTATTCCTTTAGAGGCCATGTGTAGAGCACGCCATCCAATCATTAACATGCTTCTTTCTTAAAAGGTTATCCAGGATAACCAAGTTGAGGAATTATGTATCCAAAGGCTTGGAATAGTAGGAGTTTCATGCTATATAAATGGTTCATTTTTAGTATTTGTTACAATCTATTGCAATAAGCGATGGGAATATCTACATGTACAAGAATAATTTCCTTCTAGTTCTGTTTTCTTTCTTTTTTTTCCCTGCACAAACCACAGTAATATAGTATTAAAACTCAAGTTTGGAAGTACATAGAATTCAAGAAAGGAAGCAAAACAAAAATTAATGCAGCCCAAGATATGAGCAGACAGAACCAAGTCGAAATACAAAACCATGAACAAGGGTAGCACAGAAAAAGCAAAAGAAAGAGGACAATCCAAGCAACTCCGAGCCACCTGGAAAAGGTTAAGCAGGGATGGGGGTTTTGTAACCCAATCAAGAGAGCACATCCCTTCAAAAGCTGTGTAGGAGACATATCCCACAGGTGAATGAGTTAATCTAGGATTCCACTTGAAGCTACCTAGAGCATCAAAACACCGTTTGAAAGAGCATGGAATGCCTATTAAGTATCAGTTTTACTATTAGTCAGTAATCACAACATCAATCTCCATTGGCTCTCTCACCGCTTCTCACCTCTGATTTCTTCTCTCCGACCACCACCTCCATTTCATTCTCCATTAACCATTGTCACTTCCGGTCCGTTCTCATCTTCCATCTCTTGCTTCGGTAGCTGCGATGGCTTTGGAGGGTTTGTTCTTCGGTGAAGCTACAGACCATGCTATGTATGGCCAAAATCCCATTCATTGGTGGTGAAAGACGAAGCGATAGGTAGAGTTCCATGGACGGATAGTGTCACGTCCTAAAAATTTAAGGTAGACCAGCACTAGTACAAAATATTATATTCGTCGTCAATTAAAAATGCATTTCTGCTACTGCATAAGAGATATAGTAGAAATTGGAGTAGGAGAAAAAATAGATATTACGGTGTTAGGGAACTGACATCGATAAATGAATTCATTTAACTTGATAGTTATACTACCATTTATAATATCATGACTATTATATTATAATAACTTTAAGCATGTATATACCATTTATAATTCATACATATAAACATATTGTTGGCAAATATTTATATATATATATATAAGCATATTTCTTACCATCAAATTATTAAGCATTTATAAAATTTTCTGCAGAACCTTTACTATAAGTTGGACTTTCCCAAAAGTTATATGATAGCTTGTTGTTAAGCTTACAAAATTCATATTATTTCAACACATTTTTCTTTAGTTGTTATAATTTTTTGGTGAATTAATGCATACTTGGAAGTGCTTATGATGGGAAAATATGCATAGTTAATAATTGGGCTAAAGTTCTTAACAAACGAAAATATTGTTTGCTAGGAAGAATAAATGAATATAGTGCATCTATTTTCATCTTTTCTAGGACAAATATAAGGTGTCTATTTTTGTTTGTTTTAGCCGGAAGCCAAGAACAGACCAAAATAGGGTACTATATTTTCGTCTGTTCTAGCTGGGATAGACAAAAATATATATATATTTTTAAAATAAATTGTGAATTTTTTATATTGGCAATTTTTATGTAACTTGCAGTTGTAAAAAACACGTGCAAAATCAAAATAGACAGCAGTCTAACAACAGTGACAGCCATTTAACATAACCAAATCATATGTCACTTTCCATCTAAATAATCCACAATTGTAAGAGTGAAAACAGTGATAACAAGTTTATATAACATCCTACAGTAACATCCTAATTAAGCATCCTAACACAAGAAAGTAGTTTAATTAATATAAAAAGCCGTAAAAATATTGTTATAACCATTATGGGATATTATTCATGCACTTATTGTGCTCCCAAAAGTATAATCTACTCCTATTTATTAAACTTTGTAATATGATCTGTCCTTAGTCTCGTAATACCGAATTAATGTCATTGCCATTTTCCTTAAACTCTAAGAATTTGTAAAAGCCATTTAATAATATAAAAAACCTTTTGCTACCTAAGTTGTAATAGTTTAAACTAACAGGAAAAGCTTGAGCTTAAAACCCCTCCCTTTTTTTATATAGATAATATAGTGATAAGTTCATATAGTAATCGAGTTTTGTCACTCAGGATTGTTTAATAGAGAAGACATTGTCCATTCTAAAGTCACAGTTGATGTATCCGTTCCAGCCAGAAGCATAACCTACAGGAAAAAATTAACAAAACAACATAAAAAATTAGACTTAATTTAGTGAATGCTCACACAATCAGGATTTTACAGTTACTACATTTTATTAATAATACGATGACTTTTGCGGCTGATATAAAGATTTGTAGCTTAGCAATTGTCCTTTGCTGGGAAAAAAAAAAGCTTCGAAATGGATCTACACTTCCAAAATCCAATCAAATCTTGAAATAATTCCTTTTCTTCATGTATTTAATCCTATCATAAGCAAAATAATATTTGAACAGCATTTAGATCCTATAATTTTTTTTTTTCATTTTCACTGTTCTGTTAAGAAGTTATTGCAGCATTCTCGAATTCTTCCAGGTTTCAAGCACATCTCAAAGAAAAGAAACTAAAAGATATCACATTTGTTAGAATTAAGTAGTTAATTTAGTTTTCTTAATCTACTCAAATCAGTTAAGTAAATCTTACCTTAAGCATTGAATGAATATTTCTTACCCATATGAGGCCCTCAATAATCTGATCTCTATGGTACTCAGGTTGTGATTCTTGGAGACTCAGAAGATGATCGATCATAGAGTTTGCTTTGTGCTTTGCATTTCGATGCTCATCAATGAGCCCTTGCAGGGACCCGTCTATTCCCTTGGCCATACTCTTGAGCCTGCTTTCCAAGTGATCATAATCAAACCACCTCAATATGGGCAAGTAGTCTGCAGCGTTATTTGCCCCTGCTATTGGCACAAACTCATGCATAATCCCTTGAAATTTTCTTCCCTCTTCCACATCCCCAACCTCATTGTCGTCTGTCCAATACCTTTTCCCCAAAATCATTTTCATGAGAGCGTTGAAGCTTATCTCGGAGAATCTTGATTTCATCTCCACTTTGGTGAACTCTTTATGTGAGTCTCGAGCAAGCTTTTGCACCAGGCGCTTCATCTCGCGTCTCTTCGCATTTCCAAGAATGCGTTTAGACGGTGGCTCGAGAGCATCTCGACTACCGTAATGCGACGGAGGTTGCGCCAGTGGTCGCCATATGGAGCGAAGTCTATGATGGTGCAGTTGTAAGAAACATACTGTCCGGTAAGAAAGCGGGGCCGATTCGCCAGGACGATGTCGTTTTTGTTGAAGCATTCTTGGACTGCGGACGGCGACGAGACAACGACGACAAGACGAGAGCCAAACCAAAGAGAAATGATTTGGCCATAACGTTGAGAAATCCGGTGAGGGGCACGATGAAGTGGCTTTTTCAGTTGGTGGAGATTGGCGATAAAGGGAACAGAAGGTGGACCAGGTGGGATGTTTTTGAGCTTCTTATCAATGGTTTGAAAGCCGGACCGGACCGGACGGTCAGACCGGTCCAACCTTCACCCGTTCATCTTCCCGGTTCGGTTGGGATGTTTTAACCGTTCAAAGGATTGGACCGCTTTAGGCCGTCCTGAGCCGGCATTTGAGCCGGAATCCGGATTAAAGCCGGAAGCCGGAACGGTTTCAAGAAAACCAAACGAGTCTGAAATTTCTGTTGCTCACCACTTGCTTCGTCTTTTTTCTACCGTCAAGCCAACTCATTTTTTCCCTTGTTCGTCTTTCTCCATGGGTTCGTGGTGGTGTTATGGCAAAAATTACAACGATGAAGAAGGAAAAAGAAAAGAGGATGGAGATGATAATAAAATCGAAGAACAAAAATTAATAAAATTTACCAATAACATTTTCTTTTCCTTCTTTCTCCATAGATGCAAGTTGCAACCTCCATCCATGCCGTTTTAGACCTTGCGAAATTCAGTAGTCGACATTGTGGGAGTGAAGAAGAAAATAGTTGCAGAAAGTGGACAGCTCAACTGCTTAGGGGAAAGTGTCTGATCGGCTCACATAGGGAAGGGAAGATAACTTTAAATGTTGCAGACTTGTGGTAAAACGCGTATTGACAAGACTTTACACATTTTACTTTTGATTTTTATTTTTTATGAGTATTTTTAATATAAAACATGTCATGTAACAAATCTCAACGTAATTATAAATGCATATTTTATAGTTGGCAAAAATAATAAACGTATATTTGATGATGATGATTATTATTTTCCAAGTCATCAACTTTTTTTTATTCTTTGACTTCTTAAATTACTATTTTTTTAACAAATAGATAACTATTTAATCACCTTAGTTTACATTATATATTTTCATCTCTCTTTTTTTAACTATTTTTTCTGAATAATTTTTTAAAGACATTTTTTTATATATTTCATCACAATTACAAAAGTGACATTAAATAAATTGTAAACTAATTCTTGGTTTATTTAAAGATAAATTAGAATCAGTTTTCATTTATATTAAAATTAATTAGCGTAACATTGATAATATTTTAACTATGATGGGTTGAATTGCTACTAAAATGATGAAATTGAACTATATACTTATATTTTCAAATTATCTAACAATTTGATTTTTATTTTTTTACACACATATGTTATCATATGTTTATATAATATTATTTTTATTTAATTATTATGTTACCAGTCTGACCAGACGGTTCAACCGATCTGACCGTTTGAACCATGACCCGTTGATCTTTCCGGTTTGATATCCGGTCCGGCTTTTAAAACACTGCTTCTTATTTTGAAGGAGGAGCTTGGGAGTGAAGAAGAAAGCAAGAGAAAGAAGGAAATAATGGAATAAGAAGGAGCTCATGATTTTTCGATACCTTCTTTTGGGAAGTTTAGTGATAGGAACGGGTTTGGGTCAAAGAATACATGTGATATTTACGGCTGCTTGTGTCTCGTTTGAGCTTACGCAATACTAAGTATAACTAATTTGCAATATTTAAAAAATTAGTTCAATTAATTATTTATAATAAATTAGTATTATCTTATCAAAATATCTTTATTAGTCATATGTAATATAATGAAAACTTTGAATATGTGCAATCATTATGGGCATTACTTTGAAAAAATGAATGAATATAAAAAACAAAACAGATTGAAATCTTATATTTAGAATCAAATTAAATATTCAATTAGCTATTATATTTAAGATCGAAAGTAGTATCTAAGTAAATGCTTCCATTAATCTTAGATCTAAGGAATGTCCTACAAAAATCAGAAGTTCAAGTTACTTCATTTGATACACATATATTATATATACTTTTTTCTTTTAATACATGAACTAGTTAATTAATTTATAAATATAAAATAAAATTAATATGAATTAATTATTTGTAAATGTTATTTTTTTTATAATACTAGTTTAATCATCTTCATTGAAAACTCTACCTTTAATTGAAATTTTTTTTAATAGGTGTAATCAATAAGTAGAATTCATAAAAAAAATTACAAATTTAAGGCAAAATGAATTAAAATCTTATATTTTACAATTAAAGTAAATTTTTTAACTAACTCATGTGTATTTAGGACATAGGATCGGGAGGAGTATGTGTTTATTATTGCTCCTTAGTTAAATTAAGGTTAAATTTACTAACAAGTTATTGGTTGAGATGGTAAGGGATCTTATCCCGTAAGGAGAACACAAATTTGAATTGTGCTCATCACTCAATAAGCACTTTAGACCATCTAGATCTGATCTGGACAGTAGAGATTTAATATTTTTAATAAATTATTTTTAAGTAAAAAATTATTTTTTAAGAAAATAATTAAGAGATTATCTTTATTTTAGATTCTATATCCACTAAGATAATTGTTTTAAAAAAATAAAACAAAAAATTTCATTTAACCTCTCACTAGATAATTAATATTAGTCAACTCTCAAAAAATTCTAAAATTTCATTGCACTCCCAAGGACCAAAATTTTATGATTGAAAAGATAAAAATACCCTTGTTTTATTTTGGAGTTGTTAATTTTCTTATATTTCTTACAAATCATTGAATTTTTGTTGTTTGAATTGTTCACTTATACCAAAACAATAGTATTTTGGGGTTGTGAATTTTGTTATATATTTTTTATAAATCATTAAATTTTAGTTGCAAATTGCTTAACTTTTATTGTAAATCGTCAAATTTTGAATTTTGATAAATTTTAGAATTTTTTGTGAATGGACTAATATTAATTGTCTACAGTAGCAATTGAATGAAATTTAACCATAAAAAAGAATTCAATCTGAACAAAACAAATTTTGATAAGTTTAGTTGCTCATTCCTACAAATACTGATTGCGCTCGTGAACATGGATCTGGTGGATTGGTTGTTAGAATATAGAGATGAACTCTTCTTCGACTTTTGTCGTGTCGTGGCGTGGCGAGGAGCTAAAGGCTCTTGAGGGTCGGCAAAATTTGTCTATTTCTTGGAATTATGTCGTTTTGGTTTGCGCCGCGTTATTTTGATGTAGATTTTGACAAGGGTCTTATCTTGTCTGAAAGCAGGGCAGACTACCCAGTGCCTATATATCACCCTATCACGTGCTCTGTTCAAACTGGGTCCCCCACAATTGACACAAATCTCACGAATAATGCCAAATATTTTTGCTACTTGGATTAAAATAAGTTAAGTCTTTAAATTTTTTTTTTGAAAAAATAATTATCAACTTAGAACTTAGAGAAAATTGCAAATAAGGACTCGATCTCAAATTGTAAATATAAAATCTTAGTGAAATGTCTGAAATACCCCTCAAATAAAATGTGATTTGGCTTACTGAAATTGTTATTCGCTAAAATGAACTTGTCAATTTTCATAGTCAACTTGTTATTTTGCATAACCTCAGTCAAGTTGTGATTTGGTCCACTGAAATTGTCATTTGTTAAAGTAAATTTGTCATTTTTCCTAGTCAACTTGTTATTTGACTGAGGGGCATTTCAGACGTTTCACCAAGGTTTTATATTTACAATTTGAGATCGGGTCCTTATTTGTTATTTTCCACATTAAAGGTCCCAAATCATAATTTTACATATTTAAAAGTCTTTATTTGTAATTTTCTCTAGAACTTATTATTATAAACTTTTATGTTGTTATTGAGATTTTTTTTCATAATTATGCTTCTTATCTAAAATTTTGTACCAATTCTCCTAATTTTTAACTCAATACAATCTTTTCAATTCTAAATGATTAAATCTTTAATAATGTCGAAGAAATAGTTTAGTTTTTATAATATTTTCTAAAATATAAGAATTAATATTTTAAATGATTTAAATTTAGTGAAATTAAATTGCGCAAAATCAAAAGTTAGGGACTCAATTTTAATTAAATCAAAATTATAAAGATTAAACGATTATTTTGTTTTAACAGATATAATGTTAGGCATTTTTATCAACACTATAAAAAATTTCTCTCAATATATAATTAAACAATCATTCAATTCGTCAATTCATAAATAAATGTTTGTTAGAGTTCTATTTCCGGCCTGCTTATCAGTTAAGAGGTTAAACTTGGCCATATTGATATTTAATTTATCATGTTCGAGCAACACACCTAATCAGTTAAAAAAAGGGGCGAAAAAGTGCATTATGCTACTCATGCTCCAAGAAATTAAATTGATGAGCACTATTCTAACCATCCAAATTAAAACTGGAAAGTTCAGATTTAATTTAATGTTACCTAATGTTTATATTTTTAATATGTTTTTATTTTTAATAGATATAGAATTTGAAATAAAAATAATCTTTTAATTATTATTTAAAAATTAAAAATGTTAAATATAAACCATTTAAATCGGGTTTAGATTATTCATATTTGACCACAATTGCCTTAAAGTTACTATAATTTGTAGAGCTGGTAATATGAGTTGGACCTGCGGGTCCAACCCGCCAACCCACCAAAAAAGATGGGTTGGCCAGCAAATAAAATTTTTAACCCGCATTGTTTAACCCATAACTTACCGCAAGTTAGCTCACCAACCCGCAGATTAACCTGCGTTTATTTTTTTGGTATTTTTTTGATTTTATTACTTATTATAATTATATTATTATATTTTATATCCTATCTAAAAAATTAAAAAAAAAACCATTATCATTTATTTGGTGTTTTCAATCAAATACTTAAAGGAAAAAAAATAAAAATTTCATTATATTTTATTTACATTGTATAAGAAAAAATATTTAAAAATGACAAAATTATTTTTTTTAAAAAAATAATAGTTGGCAAGTTGGCAACCCACCATGACGAGAAGCCAACCCGTTATTACATGGGCCTTGTCAACCCGCGCGACTTAACCTTTTGTTGGTTGGTCCATATTATCACCCTTAATAATTTGTCAGTTTCTATATATGTGTGCGCGTACGCACACTTCGAACTTTGGTCATTTCAAAAGTGAAAATGTGCATGTTTACGTCTTATTATTATTATTGGAATAAAAGACGGCGTGAAAATATTTAGAGTCTAGCTTCCTAAAGAGAGCCTAGGAATACAATTTTCTAAGGCGAGAATGGCTTTGTATTCCACAGGAGCAACATTTATAATGACAGTTTCATAACATCCATTTGATAACCTTGGCCGGCCAAAGAATCGAAGGCAAAAGTCTTGTCACATGTTAGGAGGTTGTGAATACATTTGATCCAGCCATTGAGAGGATGACGGTGAGTTAGGTTGCTATTAATAAATTGCAATGCTTCTGCACAGTGGCTAGAGACAATTTCTTTTCGGTAATTGTGATTCCAACTTAGGTGCATTCCTTCATTGATTCCCATAATTTCCGCAGCAATATATGGGGAGTGTATCCTCGTTTTTTAACAAAACAAAGTTTTCAAACTGCCTCATTGTCTCAGAGCGGGTAGCTTCATCATTCTAACACACCTACTGCCCAATCTCAACCAACTTTTTTGAGGAGGAATTCATATTTAGAGAGTCAGTATAGGATGGGTCGAGGATGTTTTTAAGAGATTGAAGCTTCTCAATAATTCTCTAATCAATATTTTTTTTTTTTTTTTATGGTAGTCCTTGTAGTAGTTGTGCATGTTAAATATTTTATCAAATTATAGTTCTAACTAATACATATAATTAGTAAGGGTATTTTATAAAAGACAACACCTGTTTATTACAAATAACTAAATTAATTTTTAATCTACTTAAATTAATTAACTAGTTCTCAATAAGTACATGAGGCAATACTAAGTATCCTTTCATATGCCCGAGCACACATGAGCGAAGAGCTTTTGCCAAGGGATTTTCCTGAAATTTACAACTGCCCATCTCATGTTCATATATCCTTATATTAAGGTGAGGGTGCTGAAATTTCATTTCAATATAAATATATACACACACGGAGTACCAACATGCCATATTCATCTAAAATATACTCAGAAACGGAGTATCAATTCATTAATCTACCTATATACAAATGAAATCCTAATTTAAATCATCAAGAGGACACACATTCATGGCAAACTTTGCATTTACATGGTTCAACCCATACTCCTTTTAGATAAGCCGAAGCCTAAAGCTTTGGTCCTCTCTCAAGCGATATCCTACCCACCTAAATCTAGATAGGAGGGGTGATGAATGTTGGCAACTAATAACGCATAAAATATAAATCAAATCATTATTTAAAATTCAAAGCAACTTATTTTTTAATTTAAATAATATATATTAGCACATTAAAGTGTCAAATTAACAAAATCATTATTGATATATGTTGCATCATGTTAGATCATGTAATTTTATAAAGGATTAAAATGATTTTAAGTGAATACAACCTAATAAACAAATAAACAAATATAATTATCAAAATGATTTAAAAATACCTCAAACAATTATAATATATATTCAGGTTTAAACAGGCTGGATCTTGACAAGCTTCAGGGTTAACGGGTCAGGCCTAAAGCCCATTTGGCCTAAAATCATGTTTTCTTGAAAGCCTAGCCATTGATATGCTTGGGTTTAAATTGGCCGACATGATAGATTCGACCCATTTTTTTGGTCTCTAATTCCATGAGAGTACACAGTAATTTCCCCTTAATCTTCACTTTTGAATTGGTTAGGTGATAGGTATTAACCGAAGATGAATATTGGTGCAGTTATTATTATATGCTGTATATGAGGTAATGGAACTTGGGAATGGGATCCTCTATATGTCTATCATCAATCAAAACATTAAATAAGATCAAACCCAACACATACACGCACACACATTACCACGTTGTGTCTTCATGGCTCAAATCCTACTATTTTACCCAGCCAAACGAATTTCTTTCCTCTCTTCCTTATGACCGGAGTGGTATCTATTATTTTATCTAATCCATGCATAACCAATAAGCACATAATCTACAGCAATTTAAGGCGCAAGGGCGGAAGGAAAAAGAACGTGAAGCTTTATCTAATAATTAACTGTTCTGGTGCGTTTGTGTGTCTTACTATTTGTGTGAAAATTTGCTAAGTGTTTGGCAATGTCGATATGTATGAACGCTGCGGGGGTCAATGCAGACGTGATATAATACGTACATACTAAACACAAGGGAGATTGCAGAATTTGATTTTTAAGGTGATAAGTATTATCTCCCACATGAATATCAACATAATACAGTGAGAAGCATCGAGTGAGCAACAAGAAAAACAAAAGTAAACGAATATTACGTATTGAATGACGTAATTGGAAATCGGGGAACAAATCCTTTACAATATTTATTAATGCAAACATTGTTCAAGATCATACGCTACACAAGGTCTTCTTATAATATATAACAGCCACGAACATACTTGTCTCCATGACTCATCCAAAGAAAAGTACCAAACAATGATGATCATCTTCTTATTCTATTATTTCCTTCTTTTTCTTGCTTTCTTCTTCACTCTCAAGCTCTTCGTTCAAAATAATAAGAAGTACAAAAACATCCCACCTGGTCCACCTTCTCTTCCCATTGTCGGCAACCTCCACCAACTGAAAAAACCACTTCATCACGCCTTTCATCGGATTTCTCAACGTTATGGCCAAATTGTTTCTCTTTGGTTTGGCTCTCGTCTCGTGGTCCTTGTCTCGTCGCCTTCTGCAGTCCAAGAGTGCTTCACCAAAAACGATATCGTCCTGGCAAACCGGCCCCGCTTTCTCCTCGGTAAGTATCTTTCCTACAATTACACCGGCTTAGTGTTCGCTCCTTACGGTGACCACTGGCGCAAACTCCGCCGCATCACGGCTGTTGAGGTGCTCTCCAACCACCGTCTCAACAAATTCTTGGAAATGAGAAGAGACGAGATGAAGCGCCTGGTGCAAAAGCTTGCTCAAGAAT
This sequence comes from Neltuma alba, assembly GCF_004799145.2. NCBI lineage: Eukaryota > Viridiplantae > Streptophyta > Magnoliopsida > Fabales > Fabaceae > Neltuma > Neltuma alba. The sequence continues at coordinate 6,511 of NW_021636907.1, read as the reverse complement.
CATGTAACGAGTTTGCGAAAGTGGAGATGAAGCCAAGGTTTTCAGAGATGATGTTCAACACTATGATGCGAATGATTTCAGGTAAGAGGTATTGGGTAGATGACCATGAAGTTGGGGACGTGGAAGAAGCAAGAAAGTTTGGAGAGATGATAAAGGAGTTGGTGACACTTGGAGGAGCAAATAATCCTGCAGACTTCCTGCCCATATTGAGGTGGTTTGATTATGATCACGTGGAGAAGAGGCTCAAGAGTTTCGCCAAGAGATGTGATGGGTTCATGCAAGGACTCATTGATGAGCATCGAAATTCAAAGCAGAGAGCAAATACTATGATAGATCATCTTTTAAGTTTTCAAGAATTACAGCCTGAGTACTACACAGATCAAATTATCAAGGGCCTCGCTTTGGTAAGTAGTTAAAACTGTTTTTTTTTTTTTTTTGTGCTTTTTGCTTTTGTGAAATCTTTTAATTTGTTGATCTTCTCTTTGAGGTGTGCTTGTAACGTATGTTAAGCTTGCGAATAGTAGATGTAGAGTTAATGATGGAAGAATTTGAGAATGCTGCAATAAATTCCTAGCAGAACTGCAAAAAGGAAAAATAATGATAGGATTTGAATGCTGCTGCTATATGGGGGTTTTCCAAAAAAGCACTATTTTGAAATTGATTTTACTTCGCCAATTTTGACATGTAGGTCATGCTTCTTGCTGGAACGGATACATCGGCCACGACTTTAGAATGGGCAATGTCGAGTTTATTAAACAATCCTCATGTGTTGGAAAAGGCAAAGAAAGAAATAGACACATATAGGGCAAGAGAGATTAATAGATGAGCCAGACATCTCAAAACCACCATACCTGCAAAGCATTATCTTTGAAACATTTCGATTGCATCCTGCAGCTCCAATGTTGGTTCCACACGAGGCTTCAGATGATTGCACCATTGCAGGATATAATGTTCCACGTGGCACTATGGTATTAATCAATGCTTGGGCAATCCATAGAGATCCCCAAGTGTGGAGTGCTCCTACAAGTTTTGAGCCAGAGAGGTTTGAGAAGGAAGGAGAAGCAAACAAGCTAATTACATTTGGGTTGGGAAGACGAGCATGTCCTGGAGCAGGTTTAGCTCAACGAACAGTGGGATTAACTTTGGGATTGTTGATTCAATGCTTTGAATGGAAACGAGTAAGCGAGGAAGAAATTGATATGACAGAAGGAGCAGGAGCCACCATGCCAAAAATTATTCCATTAGAGGTCATGTGTAGAGCACGCCATCCAATAATTGATACACTTCTTTCTTAAAACGTTATAGAGGATAGCTATTTAAAGGTCCCTTGCCCGGTTGTCATTGTCCTCAGAGGCAATGGATTGATTAGTTCTTAATACTCATTGGCCCTCAAAAAAGCATGAGGACAGGATTCTCTAATAAATTGTAACCGTGTATATCATCTTCCTTGATCGCGGCAATAATGAGGATCTCCTTTGATTTGTTTAAGCTATGGTAAGCGTTTCAAGTAGTCAACCCGCTGGTTCTCACCTTATGTTCTTTGCTTTTGTTATTGTTTCTATCGACTGAGATTTCAAGTTATTAGATATAAGATAGAGATGAAGAAAAAGTACCATTTTTCACGTTTGTTTAAAGTAGAAGTAAAAATATGAAGTACTTATTACGTTTTTTCTTTTTATGTCAAACCAAAACAAAATAAAAAGTCAGTCAAAAACAGAGATAAAAAGACTGTGTCATAGTAGTAGTGGACTTTGTTGTCCTATTTGATACGAAACATTAAAAATGAGAGATAAAGCTATAATTGTAATTGAAAAAAGTCACTAAAAAAGTCTTTAACATGAACAATTACTTATTACATGGGATTAGGCAAACCATGAAGTAGAATTAGAAAATATCACTTTCCTCCATGATATTCCTCAATCCCACATATATGGGTTTCTTTAATCTCATATAATAAGCAATCTCTCATACCTAATACTCTTTTAATAGATTTTTTTCAATCCCAATTCCAATTCTTTATTTTCAATGCTTCATACCAAACTATGCCTGAGTATTGGGACCTCTTCAAATAATTACTTTATGTTCTACGAGACAAAGTTTCTATCTTATAGCACAAGAATACTTTTTGTTATTAGGTTAATCCAAACTGACACTCAATAGCAAATTCATCCAAATCTAAAAATTGATTCCATCAAAATCTTGTATAAATAGTAAAGTCCAAGTCCTTTAACTAGTTTTTCTTTCGCCAACTGATATGCAGCAACATTAGCAAACGAGAAAATTGCGTCTCGTTTAATCTTGTTCGTTGGCTTCAGAACATTTGTTTTCAATAGAAAAGGGATTTAGGGAGCATTTCTTTCTTAAAAATGCTCCCATTGGTACTCAGTATGCTTGATCTTTCTTTTTTTTTAATACTTATGTTTGAATTTTCAAATGGTCATTTTTTGTACTGAAAAAAATTAAAAGTGAGTTTTGAAAATAGCAAAAGTGTAACGCAAAAATCAAATGGGTAATGAAAAAGATAAAGGTTGATTACTAGAGAATTTTAAAAAGAAAAATCTCTGAAAAAGACCTTAAATAACCCAAATTCTTATTTGGGTTATTGAACTTATCAAACTCCTAATTAGGTCACATGACCCGAAAAAGGATTTTAAAATTTTATGAAATGACTCTAATGTTCTTTCATTAGAAACCTAAGGAAATGAGAATTTTCTATCATTTTTAAATTGGTAATTTAAAATTCAAACGTATTGACTATGTAATTGAACTTGTTAATTTTTAAAGTTGTATTGTGATCATTTTTTATTTAAAAATTTATTGAAAGTGTATATTGAAGACAAAAATTATTAATTTAGAATTAAAATATATTAATAGTGAAAGTAACATGTTACTTTTTAAGGTTATATTATGATTAAGTTTTATTCAAAAGCTTACTACAAGTGTTATGGGGACATAAAACTGTTAATTTCGAACTGAAACTTGTTAACTACGTAATTAAACTTATGAATTTTTTAAGATTGTATTATGATCAAGTTTTATTTAAAGACTTGTTACAAGTGTGTTATGAAGACAGAAAGTTATTAATTTACAATTAAAATGTGTTAACTATAAAATTGAACATGTTAATTTAGAATTTTCTTTTGATTTCTAATGAAATAGACATTATAGTCGTTTTATAAAATTTTAAAATTTCTCTTTAGGTCATATGACTTGATTAGGTATTTAACAAATTTAATTACCCAAATAAGAATTTGGATTATTTAAGTGTCTTTTTAAGAAATTTTTTCATTTTAAAATATTATTAATTATTAAAAATTAAGATATTAAATATGAAGGAAATTAAAAAGGGCCTTGGTCTATTTGAAACTTAAAAGCTCTAAAATTCAAGGTCTTTATATGAAATTCAAATATCATTTCCCCTGGTACATATCCAGTCTTGCCCGCCCCTCGCAATTTAGAGAACAAAGTGGCAACAATATATGTAAGCGAGATAGACTAATGGGAAGATGACGGAAACATGATTTGGATTGATTTAGAGAAAACAGAAGAAGGCTGGGGGTGCAAAGCAATTCAAAGTCCCGGTACGTCTTGAGTTGGAAAGATGATTGATTTACTTTTCTTTTCCTAATAAAATATTGCAATTATATTTATTAGGCGAAGAAGCAAACTGACATATTGCAACAAAATTTAGTTCGGCGATGTCTTTTGTCATTTTCTCCAGCTTTTCATTCTTTTCCACAGCCTTTTTTAAAGATATTATATCACACAGCCAAAAATTTCAATATGCACCAGTGCACCTTTTGTTTTTTTGTTTTATTTTAAACCGCAAGAGCAAAATTATATAACTGGCATATAAAGTTATTTTCAAAGGTCAATTAGTGCCTAGTTTGAACCACGATGACGATTTCTTATTTATGAGGTAGCTGGAGAAGATAATGGTGATGGTAAGGAGTTTGAAGATGGTGGAGCTGATGATCAAAACAGAAATTTCAATAAAGTTCATTATAGAATTAGTGAACATGACCAATCTCAAACACTTAAAAGACAATGTCAACAGAAGTTTTCAAATACTTTGATTACTATCATCTCTGTCATTTTCAAATTCCTTACCATCACCCTTCGCTGCCATAGAATTATTAATATTTGACTTATTTTTGTTTATATTTGATAGTTTCAAACCACCAAATATGAAAGAATTACTTGACAGTTCTTTGTTAATAACTATTAAATAAGATCATCTTATTTGAAAATGAAAAATAAAGCGGCTTCATTTTTTATTATATACAGTTATTTGGTATTATTTTGGTTTTTATTTACGAGACAATATAATCATTGATAATAATAAGCGAATATAATATTAAATAAAAAAATTATATTTATGGAATTCAAAATCCAACAAATTATAGATAAACATCATACATTTAATAAAAAATTAATCACTTGAACACTCTATGCAAAGGAACATTGTCTCTCCTTTAGAATTCTAAAAGAAAATTCCACAATAATGTAGAAGAACATTGCCACAGTCCATGGATCATGTATTAGTACTTTCAGTCACTTCGATCATAAAGGCAGAATCATCTCAGATACCTTCATAATAGTACACTATTTTATTTGATTCATCTCAGTATTTTAGATTAGTAAATCTGAAGTAGTGATTTTCTTCTCCAGCTACCTGATAAATAAGAAATGGTTATCATGATTCAAATTAGACACTAATATTTTCTGACCAAAAAAAAATTAGACACTAATATTTGACCTTTGAAAATAACTTTGCATTCTAGTTACATAATTTTATTTGTTCTCTCGATTAAAACTACAAAAACAAAAACAAAAGCTGCATTGGTGCTAGTGCACATCGAAATTTTTAACCATGTGGTCTCTGTGTCCCTTAAAATCTCATAATATCTTCACAAAAGTCACGGAAAAGGATGAAAAGTTGGATAAAAGGACAAAGGATAAATAAATTTTGCCACCATGTCAGAGTTTGCTTCTCCTATTATAGTTTCGTCATACCTTGGATCTTGTGTTAAAAACACAAACAAAAACTATGCCAAACTTTGTTATCCTCTCAGATCTTTAATGTGTATCATATTGGGAAACAAAAGTAAATCAACAATCCAGCTTCTAACAATCTAAGGTTATAAGTAAATCGGACCGCCACCTGCTATCTGTAGAAGAGCATTCATTCTCTTCCTATCTCCGTCTCAAGACAAAGAAAGACTAGCATACAGAGACGTAGAGTTACGAGAGGGTTGGGGATGTTTGGTTTCTCCCAAAAATACTCTTTACAAACACTTTTGGTCAAAATAAAATTTCTTTTACGTATTTCATACACCATAAAATATTTTTAAAATTATGATTTTGTTTTCGTCCAAACACTTTTTAGAGCAAAAAATATCAAGAAGGAGGTGAGGAAGAAATAAGAGGCTTTGAATGGATCAGGTAAGACATCCAAGGATTAAAATGCACTATGAATTGCAAAAAACGCAGCATTAAGATGCATTTTTTACAATTATAAGCCAATATATCACTCATTAATCTCTTTTTTCAACAAGTCCATGATGAAATTTCATAACAGAATTTCAAATGCAAGAACCGACAAAGCAACGTATCCATACAAAGCATGCAAAACTAAAAACTAGAAGGGAATTGTTGGTATACATGTAGATGTCCCCATTCACTTATTGCAATAAATTATATCAACTACTAAAAATGCACTTTTTTAGCATGAAACTCCCACCCACACACAACCCCACGCCTATGGATGCAATTCCTTAACATAGCCTTCATCTACAGCATTTTAAGAAAAAAGCCCATCAATGATTGGATGGCGTGCTCTACACATGGCTTCTAGAGGAATAATTTTGGCATGGTGATCCCTCCCCCTCTCTCATATCATTTTTTCCTTACTTGCTCGTTTCCAATCAAAGCATTGAATTAACAATCCCAAAGTTAATCCTACAGTTCGTTGAGCCAATCCTGAGCCAGGACATGCTCGTCTTCCTAACCCAAATGGAATCAGCTGTTTGCTTCTCCTTCTTTCTCAAACCTCTCTGGCTTAAAACATGTAGGATCACTCCACACTTGGGGATCTCTATGAATTGCCCAGGCATTGATTAATACCATAGTGCCTCGTGGAACATTATATCTGCAATAGTGCAATCATCTGAAGCCTCATGTGGAACCAACAATGGTGCAGCTGGATGCAGTCGAAGTGTTTCAGAGACAATCCTTTGCAGGTATGGTAGTTTCGAGATGTCCGGCTCATCTATAATCGTTCTTGCCCTATATATGTGTCTATTTCTTTCTTGCTTTTTCTAACACATGAGGATTGTTCAATAAACTAGACATTGCCCACTCTAAAGTCACAGCTGATGTATCCGTTCCAGCAAGAAGCATAACCTACATAACAAAATTTACACACAAAAAAAATCATCATTACAACTAGACTAAATTTAATGAATGCTCACACAAAATCAAGATTTTGCAAATCTGCTACAATGGTGGG